>NC_132993.1:83277857-83585000 GCF_048564905.1 Vicugna pacos
TGTGAACTCCTAACCTGCAAACATTTAAAACTATTTGAAAACAAATATAAAAGAGGGATGCTTTTTTCCACAGATTGCTTTGCTAGGAGTAAGATTTTGGAACAGATTCAAGAAAATAAATTCGAGAGTTAAATGTTAAATCTTAATTAACCATCCTGTTTTCCTAAAGTAAAACCTTATTTTCTAGCAGTTTTTATTATGTCCTGTTACAGCACAACACTGCCGCCTGTTGGAAGGCATCACGAGCGAGATATTTTTATTTCTAATCAAGTTTGCAAGAAAGTTTGTTGAGTTACTGAGAGAAAATGAAGAGATTATGTCTATTTGAATCCTTTTTAGCTAATCACGCTTGGATTAAAACCACTAGGAAAGGAAAGGGAAGGGTTACAGCTGTACTGCTTCCCACCATAAAAAGCACAAAATGACATTCACTTTTTGGATTTGGTTACTTGAGTGATGGAAAAGTACCATTAGGAGAAAACACAAGGGACTTTCTGAGGTGCATGCAGTACACCCTGATTACAGTAGCAGTTACACAAAGCTATACATGTAGCAAGATTCACAGAACTAAGCCAAAAGGTAAAATAGTCAATTTTACTGCATGAGAATTATTTAAATGACAGATAACAAGTAAGAGGACAAAAATAGTGCCATAAATTTATAGAAAAGAGGAAAAATCATAAAAAGTTCCAATGCAAAAGGATTCACATAGAATTCAAGTTTTGCCATTTACCGCCCAAAGACCTAAGGCCCAAATAAAACTAGAAAGGTCCTAATCTGACACAAGCGCATCGAAATATTTAAATATGGACCTGGAAGTGTTTCTAAAGGCTACCGATGTTCGCTAGAAGTAAATCATTCTGTCCCTAGGATGGGCTAGTCTGATGAACAGTAACAATCTATTACCAAAAACTGGGAATATTCACCTATCTTAAAAAGGCATTTTTATGTAATTGTGTTTTGTCCTCCTCAAAAAGCTGAGGCATAAACCCCAAGCTGGGTATTTAGCATCTATGTAATCTTGGTATTTGCCACATGCCAGAGAAATCGCAAACAAGTTTAAGTTATATTCAAGTTCCAAGAGTCTAGAGCATCCAGAGCCATCTGGGGACCTTTCCAGTGCGCCTGTAGATGCCAAAGGCATGACCAGCTGAGAGTCCAGATGACCAATGCACCCAAACTGAGAGCAAAAGTCACATTAACACACTCGTTCCTTCCATGGCTCCTGATAATATGCTCGATGTTTACCAAGGGTACGGGCTGTCACAATGATGAGGAAATATTAACAGGCAGCTTACGAAAGACACTGCAATTGGAGGGGAAGAGGAAGGGTCTGGCAGGCATGAGAACTTAGTTTTCTAAGATTTGGTTGAGACATACTGACGTCTGCTTATCTACACTTCCCCATTTATCCCAGGGAGGCCAGTACCCACAACTTACACTTCCAACATCAGGGGAATAGTTGAAAAAATAATGGTACAGTAATAAAAAAAAATAATAGTGGCCATTTCGCATTCTTCACTGAGTAATGACATGGTTATCTTTATACTGGGGAAGGTTTAACTTTGCCTGTATTCACAGCATACCAGAGTAATTGCCAAAGTATCCAGCTAGAGCAGCAAATGATAACAGAGCAATCCAGAGTTTTGCAATGACACAAGTATGCAAAATCACCTCCATTTTAGCAGCTGATATGATGAGTAATTTGTTCAAAAAGACTGAATGTAGAGAGAATGAAGAAAAGCAAAAAACAAGGAGCTTGGATCATAAAGAAGTTTAGGATTTGGAAATCCATCCAGGTAAACCTGTTATTCTAGAACATAATTTTAAAACTCAAAGATCTCCAAGTCCTAAGACAAAAATTTCTACATCCCTTCAAATAGGAGATGGCTCTTTACATTTATATTTTTAGAAAGGTAAATATGATCATTAATACATGCCTAAATTACAAGGTTCTTTTACATCTCATATCTTATGTGAGTGACAAAAAACACTGAAGCCTATGGACGGTTCCCCCCAAAATTAACAAAGAATTACCCTATAATCCAGCAATTCCACTTATGATAAGACATGCAGAACTCAGATAACTGTGTGCCAATGTTCATAGAAGCAATATTCACTATCACTAAACGATGGAAACTCAAATGCCTGTCAACTAATGAATGGATAAACAAAATGTGATATATGCATATAATGGAATATTATTCAGCCTTAAAAAGGAAGGAAATTCTGCAATATGCTATAACATGGATGAACCTTAAAGACATTATGCAAAGTGAAATAAGTCAGACAAAAAAGGACAAATATTGTATGATTCCAGGGACAAAACATGGAACGGTGATTGCAAGGGGCTAAACAGAGGGGAGAATGGAGAGCTATTATTTAACAGGTACAGAGTTTCAGTTTGGGAAGATGAAAATCCAGCAGAAGATGGTGGTAACAGTTGCACAATGAAACGAAAGTACTTAATGCCACTGAACTGTACACTTAGAATGCTGAATGTCATGTTATGTACATTTTACCACTATTTTAAAAACACTAAAGCAATAAACAGAGTCCTCTTAACAAATCATAGGGAAGCCTCAGACACCATATATAAAACAGAAACGCAACCTTTTCTAAGGAGCTATAATATACAGCTTTCCCCAATCACTCAAAATGTTCAGAGACCCCCAAAATTATCTGAATTACCACTACCTTTAAACCAATGAAATGAGAAAAACAAACACCAAATAACATGAAGAGGATTTTATAAAACTACTAGCCCCAGCATGCCCCAATCCACACAGAATCAGCAAAGTTACATTCAAGCTCTGCACACAGAAAATCTTCAAACTTCTGCTGGCATGCAGTAAGTACCTAATATTTGATGACCAACTGTCCAATGTAGCTCTCACCAATTGAATGAAGTGTATTAAACATGAAGATGAGAATAAGGAAAAACTTCTAGAAATGTTTGAAATAGAAAATTAAATGAACCAACAAAGCTTAAGTAGATGTTAGTATATTTTTCAAGGCAGAGAAATAGGGAGGCACAAGTCTGAAACAATGAACGTTATACAGGCATACCTCTCAGATATCGTGGGTTCAGCCCCAGGCCACCACAACAAAGTGAATATTGCAATAAAGTGAGTCACACAAATCTTTTGGTTTCCCAGTGCGTTGTATCTATATTTTATTAAGTGTGCAATAGCACTATATCTAAAAAATTTTTTCAATACTTTATTGCTAAAAAAAATGCTAACCATCATATGAGCTTCCAGAGAAAAATAATCTTTTTGCTGGTGGAGGGTCTTGCCTTGATGTTGATGGTGGCCGACTGATCCTGGTGGTGGTTGCTGAAAGTTGGGGTGGCTGTGGCAATTTCTTAAAATAAGACAACAGTGACGTTTGCCTCATCGACTGACTTCCTTTCCCAAATGATTTCTCTGTAGCCTGTAATGCTGTCTGACAGCATTTTACCCACAGCAGAACTTCTTTCAAAGTTGGAGTCAATCTTCTCAAACCCTGCCACTGATTCATCAACTAGATTTACGTAATAGTCTAAATCCTTTGTTGTCATTTCAACAATCTTCACGGCATCTTCACCAGAAGTAGATTTCCATCTCAAGAAACCACTTTCTTTGCTCATCCATAAGAAGCAACTCCTCATCCTTTGAAGTTTTATCATGAGATCAGAGCCATTCAATCAAATCTTTCGGCTCCACTTCTAGTTCTCTTGCTATTTCCACCACATCTGCAGTTATGTCCTCCACTGAAGTCTTGAATCCCTCAAAATTACCCACGTGGGTTGGAATCAACTTCTTCTACACTCCTGTTAATATTTTACCTCTTGCCATGAATCATGACTGTTTCTTAATGGCATCTAGAATGGTGAATCCTTTCCAGGTTTTCAACTGACTTTGCCCAGATCCATCAGAGGAATCACCATCTATGGCAACTATGCCTTTAGGAAATGTATTTCTTAAATAATAAGACTTAAGAGTTGAAATTACCTCTTGATCCATGGGCTGCAGAGTAAATGGTGTGTTAGCAGGTTTGAAAACAACATTAATCTCTTTGTACATCTCCGTCAGAGCGCTTGGTTGAACAGGTGCATTGTCAATGAGCAATAACATTTTGAAAGGAATCTTTTTCTGAGCAGCAGGTCTCAACAGTGGGCTTTCAATAGTCAGTAAAGTATATTGTAAACAGGTATGATGTCATCCAGGCTTTGATCCATCTAAAGAGCACAGGCAGAGCAGATACTTCCTAAGGGCCCCGGGATTTTCGCAATGGTAAATGAGAATTGACTTTAATTGAAACTCATCAGCTGCCTTAGCCCCTAACAAGAGAGTCAGCCTGTCCTTTGAAGCCAGGCATTGACTTCTCTAGGCAAGTCCTAGATGGCATCTTCTTTCAACACAAGGCTGTTTCATCTACATTAACTACCTCATTAATTCTCTGAGCTGGATCTTCCGGAGAACTTGCTGTAGCTTCTTGCTGCTACACCTTGCACTTTTATGTTATGGAGATGGCTTCTTTCCTTAAACCTCATGAATCAATCTCTGCTGGCTTCAAACTTTTCCTCTGCAACTTCCTCACCTCTCTCGACTTTCACAGAATCGAAGACAGTGAAGGCCTTGTTCTGGATTAGGCTTGGGCCTAAGGGAGTGTTGTGGCTGGTTGATCTTCTAGCCAGGCCACTCACACTTTCTCCGTATCAACAATAAGGCTGTTTCGCTTTCTTTTCCTTTGTATGTTCACTGGAGTGGCACTTTTAATCTCCTCCTAGACCTTCGCTTTTGCATTTGCAACGTGGCTAACTATTCCAGTGCAGGAAGCCTAGCTTTCAGCTTATTTTGGCTTTTGACATCCCTTCCTCACCAAGCTTGTCTTTTGTAGCTTTCGACTTAAAGTGAGAGAAATGCAACACTTGGTCTCACCTAACACCTAAAGGCCATTGTAGGGTTATTAACGAGCCTAGTTTCAATATTTTTGTGTCTCAGGGACTAGCGAGGCCCAAGGAGAGGGAGAGAAATGGGGTTGGTGGCACAGTCAGAGCACACACGTTAATCAATTAAGTTCACCGTCATATATGGGCCCAGTTAAGGGCACCCCAAAACAATTACAATGGTAACACCAAGAATCACTGATGACAAATCACCATAACAAATATAATCATGAAAAGTCTGAAATACTGTGAGAATTACTGCAATGGGACACAGAGACATGAAGTGAGCCAACGCTGTTGGAAAAATGGCACCGACAGACTTGCTCCATGCAAGTTTGCCACGGACCTTCAATTTGTAAAATACACGGTAGCTATGAAGGGCAATAGAATGAAGGCCTGCCGGTAAAGTTAAACATAGTACCAGGGACGCAGATGTCACACTAACAAAGGAACTACTGTGTCAGTTTCCGTAATTCCCATAATTTAAGAACAGCCATCCCAAACTGCCACCCAGAAGCCCTTTAAAGGAAGACTGGCAACCCTGACTACACAAAAATGTAAATTAAAGCGTTAGTATATTTAAAGATATAAAACAAAGTTAACAGGCAAACAGACTGATAATAAATCAATACCTCTATACAAAGAAGTCCTACAAATCAGTAAGGAAAAGACAAAAACTCAATAGGGAATGGAAAAATTAGATAAACTGTTTCCCCGTGCTTTACATCTCAAATCTTAAAGTGCTACTCACAGGTTTTTCACATCATTTTTCCTAGGCCTAGTCTTTCACACGTGGAAGTTGTTCAACTCACTCTGAATTACTCCCACAGATCTATAACATGGTCTTCAGGAAGAGCAAATATTAACCTCATGTGCTTTTCATTTAAAGGAACTGTAATTTACAAGACTGTCAATATCGGATAAGGGACTTGTATCTAGAATACATAAAGAACACTTATAACTCAATGATAAAAAGCAAATATCCTAATTTTTAAATGGGCAAAGGATATGAACAGATGTTTCTCCAAAGAAAATATACAAATGGCCACCAGCACATGAAAACATGCTCAATGTCATTAGTCATCAGGGAAACACATAGCAAAACCACAATGAGATACCACTTCATACCCACCAGGATAGCTAAAAAAAAAAAAAAAAAAAAAAAACCAGATAATGGCAAGTGTTGACAAAAATGTGAAGAAATCAGAACCTGCATACAGTTTATAGGAATAGAAAATGGTGAAGCTGCTTTAAGAAAACAGTCTGGCAGTTTCTCAAAATGTTAAATGTATAGTTAGCATATGATCCAGCAATTCTACTCTTAGGTATATAACCAAGAGGAATGAAATCATAATGTTCACACAAAAACTTGTACATGAATGCTCACAGCAGCATTATTCGTAACAGCCACACAACCCATAATGTCCATCAA
This sequence comes from Vicugna pacos, assembly GCF_048564905.1. Taxonomy (NCBI): domain Eukaryota; kingdom Metazoa; phylum Chordata; class Mammalia; order Artiodactyla; family Camelidae; genus Vicugna; species Vicugna pacos. The sequence goes on from NC_132993.1 coordinate 83,284,223, forward strand.
CTGACCAATGGATAAACAAACAGCGGTCTAGCCATACTACAAAATAAAAAGCTATAAAAAGAAGTGAAGTACAGACACATGCTACACAGATGAACAAGAATGTTCAGTGAAAGAAGACAAGAAAGACCCCACAGTTTATTATTTCCTTTACATGAATTGTCCAGAGTAGGCAAATATATAAACAGTAGATTAGTAATTGCTTAGGGCTAGGAGTAGGGTGAGGGGAGGAAATCAGGAGAGACTGTTAATGGGTACAGGGCTTCTTTTGGGGGTGATGAAAACTGTGGTGTGGGTTGTACAACTCTATAAATGCACTAAAAACCAATGTATATTCTAAAACTCCATGGTATGTGACTATATCTCAATTAAGCTGTTATTTTTCAAAAGGACTGGAGGGGTTTTTTTCCTCCCATTATATCGCCAGCTCCTAAAACAGTTCCTGGCAATATGAGGAATTCAATAAATTCTAATCGAATGGAGAAGTAACTTTCTAAACGTGGGTAAACCATTTATAAAACTCTGTCATATCCAAAGAGATGAAATTACTGCAGGTTGGCATGAGGAGGGCATACGAGTGTTTGTAGGTGTGTTTTCCATAAAAAGAACAAAAAATTCAGCAGAAGCAAGAAGGAGACAGTCTAAGGAATTTGTATTATCCTGCATTAATGGGAAGGTCTGTAACATCTGATTTTAACACAGTCAGATCGGGGTGGCGGCGGGTGTATGTGGTGGTGGGAAGGTAGTTTTGTGGTTGTTTTTTTTTTTTTTAATGGAGGTATTGGGGATTGAACCCAGGACCTCACGCATGCTAAGCATGCGCTCTACCGCTGAGCTATACCTTACCCCCTAGATCTGTGTTTTAAATGTGTAAAGTCTAAGTAGAGAGTTGCTACTTCTATCCAATGGTGAAGCAGGGCAAGACTCTTCAGGCAAGAGGAGTTGGGAAAAGATACCAGAAACAAGTATCAAAATATAAGCCTACTTACGGACGTTTAAAATTACACAAAGCCCTCCTCTCACACTCACACACAGACACACACACACAGGTTGGTTGATTGACAGACATTCACACAGACATATACAAACACCTGAAAATCACTTACACTGACAATCACTTTTGTAGTCAGCCCTGGGAAGGAGCTCAAATGTGACGGGGACATAAACTACTGTGACCAATGAGCCAGAAAATTCTTTTCTACACTCATCAGGGCAGGGTCCTCCTCAGCCTGTGGGGACCACCGACAAAGTGCCCATTTCCACCTCTTCACAAATGTGCCCCTGGGACGCTCGGCAAGGACCACAGGCAAGGCCACTCCGTTAGCTACCCGGGAGGGGGCACCTGGTAGCACCCCGAGGGCTGAGCCCACCACGGGACCCCAGGCGCCAGACAAGCAGCTGAGGGCCGGTAGGTGGCCCCTGAGGGAACTGCCCTCGCAGCAGCCCACCTGGCCCGCAAACGCGGCCTCCGGGACTGCGGCAACAAACGCTCCCGGGGCAGCAGAGACCCGACTCTTTCTCCCGCGGGGCCGCTAACCTGGCAGGCGTAGACGCACCACGCCGGGGAGCGCGCGCGGTTCCTTGCGGACGCGGGGCGTGGGGAGCGGGTGGGCGGAACGCCGGCGGGAGGACACGCCCCGCGGGGAGCAGTCGAGACTTCCGGCGTCTCCTCCTCGCGCGGCTAGAGCGTCGGCACGCGCCAGCCGCTAGCGGAACGCGACTCCGCGGCGCCCCAGAGGCTGGTCCTTTGGAAGTTTCTTGCGCAAGCTGGCTTCGCCGAGCCTCCTACCCGCGCCGGGAGACGATTTATCTTCTTAAATCCCCGCTGGCCCCCTGTGCACATTCAGTCCCGCAGCGGTTGCCGAGGAAATTTGAACCAGTGGTTCGTATTGCTCCTCACCAGGCGCTGGGGCTCACCTCCAAGCACGCAAAACCACGGGCCATCTGAGCCCCGTCTGATACTGAAGTCCAACTTGCCTTCCTCGGCTGAGAAATTTGGCAACATCTAACTTTTGTTATTCACTAAATATTTATTAAATGCTTACTGTGCTTCAGGGAATGCAGTGCTAAGAAAGCCTGTAATGGTCTCTGTTCTCAAGCAATTTAGTAGTAAAACGGATAATAGTATTTACTTTATAGATTTGTTGTGAGGCTGTAAAGCACTCCGAATAGTCTGGCACTTTGTAAGCGCTCAATAAACGCCAGTTACTGTTTTCATCTTGATCATTCCGTTGCCCGCATTGCTACTGTTAACGTCCTCCTTTACTTTTTTAATGTCATGTTTGAAGTCCAAGTGTTACCGACGCAGGCTCTTGGACTCCTTAATCAATAGAAATTGGTGGAGGCCAGAGGAGAATCCCAGGCAAGGCTTTCTTGAAGGTTGTGCTACAGCAGGAGGGAGTGAAAACAAGAAACAGTTGCAGCTGAAGGCAACTGCTTTGGCCCTTAAATGGAGTTAAAAATGGGGGTGGGTCCATAGCTTAGGTGGTCTGCCCACCACCTTTGTGGTGCCATGTGCAGGGATCATGTACCCGGTTTCTGCTCGTGGCACCTTGGAAGTGGCAGTTGGTTTGTAGCCTTTTTGTACCTTATTGTTCGTAATTGACCCAAGTGCAAACGTGTGCAGTTATTCTTAGTCCCTTATAGTTTCTTTGTATTCTGTTGCTCAAGAAGATGAGATGTGTGTCCAGGTGCAAGCACTCTTGTAAAGGGTTCCGGGCCCCACCCTATCTCACAAGTACCTTTCTTCCACAAAGCAATGAGTCTTCACAATGGGTGGGTCACCTAAATTTGATAGGTTCTATAATCAGACTAATCAAGTTTAGTCTAAGGCAGTGGTCTTCAAAACCATCACACATCTCCCAACAGAAAAGAAAATTAGATTATGTACGTGTACTATGTATGGTATTGATACATACACATACTATAAAACTTTCACAAGAAATTGAACTTTCAAAAGGTGAGATAAAAAATATTAATAGTTTTTTCTTCCCATAAAACAGACAGGTTCCCGTACATACATCCCATGTCTTTGGCACCCACTGGCTAAATGAGCGCATTATCAAAGCAGCCTGTTACTAGATTATGAATCCCCAGAATAGATCTTTTGTGAGGAATTAATAGAAACTAACCAGATTTTGAGGTGCTTGAACTATAAGGGCTATTTGAATGGTTTCATACATCAGATGAAATGAAGAAATAAAATATGCATCCATCAAATTATCACTGACTATTGACTTATTAAACATCCAAAGGAGATTTCAATGCCTCATTTCAAGCTTGGAACAAATCAACTAACAAAACACTTGTGAGGTTTTAGATAGATAGATAGAGAGTTTTATACAATAACTCATGAAAATGAACCCTGAATCTCATGCCATACCAGAAAGAGAAATGTGTTTACTTTGTGAATAAGAAAGCATAAAATGGGCTTCTCTGATCATTTGTTTAAAACTTCAGAATTTATGTTTCTAGGTCTGGACCGACATCATCTGCTAAACTTTCGATATTAACTTTATTATGGTTTTAAAAAATACTCTATAGTGAATAATATTGGTAGATACCTACCAGATATTTGTTCCTCTCTTACTCCTTTGTAACAAAATCTCTATTTTGTTCAGATAGCCCCCTGTTCCCAGCACTAGAAAATGATACTGACTACATCTAAACCAATCGCCTACAGAATTCCTCTAGGAATGGTTATTGATCAAGGGATGAGCAAGTGACACAAGGTAGCGCAATCAGACTGAAGGAAAAGGACTTTAATGCCGTGCTTAGAGGAAAGTTTCTAACACATTCTTCTCTCAGCATGGGCATTTGCCAACCCCTAGAGAATAAAGCTGATGCTGAGGATAGCTTCATCAAGTGATACAAACATTATTCCAAACCCAGAACACACCCCCTTTTCTGAACTTCTTGTAGCAATATCTCATACATTTTTCTTATTTTCTGATAAGACAGTATGAAAATTAAATGAATTTAAATGGTGGTGGTAATGTTGTAAGTTCTCAAAAATGTTAGTTATATTATTATGATTAAGTCAACTTGAGACAAGGATTCTATTTCTTACAGTCAAACGTATCCCATCTGATACGTATCTCAGTCTTTCCTATATATTTAAGGAAGGGATCTGTTTTGCTACCTCCTAACTTCTAAGGAGCCGGGGCAAGGGTAGACGATGGAGAGAGGTGAGGGGTTGACTATAATGATTTCCATGAGGAGTATTATTAATTGCTGAAATGGTCACTTTGAGAAATGCACTCAGTAGCAGCACGGTCCAATCCAGCATATCCAGTCTATCTTTCATCAGCAGCCTAGAATTATCAAATCTGAATAGAGATACTATACATGGTCGTTATTTATACATGTGGAAGTATTGTTTTCTGCATATTAATATTTTACTACCTTATTAAGTTACCTTGCTGTTTGCAGGTGATTCTTTTACTTTCTAGGATTACAGCCATATTGAAATAGTGATAGTTTTACCTAATCATTTCCAAATTTTATTCCTCTAATTTTTCATATCTAATTGCATTAGCTAGTATTTCCAGTAAAAAAAAAAGTGTTTAATAATACTGAAGACAGAAGGCTTCGTTGTCTTATTCCTGTATTTAATGGAATGTTGCTAGAATTTCCCCACTAAGCATGCTGGTAGTTTTGGGGATGGAGCAGATATCTCTTATGATAAAGAAGTATCCAGCTATTGAGAAAATAGGGAAATTTTTGACACAGATGCTTTGAGAAAACAATTGAGCAGACCATTACATCTTGCCATAAAAGTAAGTGTAAACTAGATAATGTTTACCTTAAAGACACTAATAGAATTAGCATTAGCTAGATAGGGATGAATGTCTACTCTTAGTGATCCTACATACTATCGTCATGAAATTGAGTCCTGACTAGTTTATTTACATGAAATTCCACGGCAATACCCTCAGTTTTAAACCTGGAAAAGCTCTTTGTAATCTCTAACAAACTGTCACCTTTAATCCAAAATCTATGCTCGCGCTATATGTTTATATGGGGAATTACATGGATGTACTATAGTTTCGTTGTAGGAAGTTGTATCTGTTCAAATAAGCTCACTGTTGAAAATAGGGACATTTTATAATGATAAAGAGTTTAAGTCACCAAGAAGATATAACTGTCCTAAACTTGTATGCAACTTATAGCAGAGGCTTAATATATATGAAACAAAAACTGAAAGGGGAATTAGAAAAATCAGCAATTACAGTGGGTGATTTTAACATTCCTCTCTCAGTAATAAACAGAACAACCAGATAAAAACCTCAGTAAGTGTATAGAAGACTGAAACAACATTATCAACCAACATGACCTGTTGATATTTATAGAACACTTCACAAAAAACCAAAATGTACCATTTAAGTGTACAGAATATTCACTTTTATGCTGGCTAATAAAAACAAATCTCAATCAATTGAAATTATGCACAATATGTTACCTTACACAATATAATTAAATTAGAAATCAATGAGAGAAAGCTTTCTGGGAAAACTCCAAATATTTTCAAAATTAAACAACACATTTGTAAATAACCTATGGGTCAAAGAAGAAATCACAAGGGAAATTGAACAATATTTTGAACTGAATAAAAATTTTAAAACACAGAGGGGAAAATTATAGCTTTGTATGTTTGCATTAGAAAAGAACAAAAGTCTCAATTAAATTATTTAAGCTTCCATTTTTTAAAAAAATCAGGAAAAAAACAAAAATAGTAGGAAAGGAAGTAAAGATAATTTTGGAAATCAATTTAATGTAAAAGGTGGTTCTTTTAAAAGATTTATAGAATTGGTAAACCTCTAGCTTAGCTGATAAGTCAAAAAGAAAGGAGAAGGGACACAAATTACCGATATCAGGAATGAGAGAAGAGAAATCAGTACAGGTCTTACAGACCTTAGTAGGAAGATCAGGGTTTCTGTCTCCAGTAATAGCCAAGTACTTCCTATTGGACCAATGCTCCTACAGGTAAAAACTGCAAACTCTGAACCTAATAGAAAAAATAAATCCCTGAAGATACAGGAGAATCCCAAAAGAAGGCATATACTGGACAGGAGTTAATGCTTGTAAGAAAGAAATGGGACTCCGTGAGTTTTGCCATTTTTATAGCTTTTTATTTGAGGGCTGGTCCCAGTTGTTACTCTCACTCTTACTGACTTGAAAAATCAGAAGACAGAGTTTGGGGAAATTAGCACAGTTAGAAAGTGAGGGGAAATCCAAGACAGGAAATACCCAAAAGGAGAGAAGGCAGGAGGAAGACCAAATGCTGTATATAAACTGCCCATATTTCTGGCTGACACCTGAAATACATGTGTGGAGAAGACTTTTGAACTATTTAAGGCTCAAAAACTGAATACAGAAATCACCTGAAGTCCGGTAAGACTGACAACTGAAAACAGAAATAGACAAATTCGAAATGCTAGTTGGAGCTTTCAACACTCTTAGTGTTTAGCAGAAGCTCTAAATTGAAGTTTAGTAATGACATAGAAGATCTGAATAGTGTTATCAACCACTTTGACCTAACTGATATTTTATAGGACACTGCACTCGATAACGATAGAACACAAATTCTTTTCAAATGTATGTGGTTTTTGTTCACCAAGATAAACCATACACCAGGGTATGAAACGTCTCAATAAACTTTAAAAGATTGAAATCATGCATTGTGTTATCTAACAATAATGGAATTAAACTAGGAATAAATAACAGGAAAATATCTGGAAAACCCCTAAACAATTGGAGATATTTAGGGGGTAACTTAGAGCATTAAATGTTTGTTTTAAAAAGTGAAAAGCATGATCTGAGTTTCCACCTGAAGAAGCCAGAAAAAGGGGTCAGCATCATGGCAGTATGAGACGCTCCCTTTGCATCTCCCATTCAATCTACAACCCGTAAAACATCCATAATTCAACAAAGGTGCCTCTGCCCAACACACCAGGATGCCAGAGAATTCCACACATCTGTGCATCTAAAGGTGGGTGGACTAGGACACATAGAAGAGGTGGAACCAGGGAAACAAAAAGAGTGATGTCTGTGACCTCAATAGCATAAGAGGTAGTGCACTCAAAACTAGCCTCCCACCTGTAGCTGTGACTTCAGCCACAGGGAACCAGACCGCAGCAACAGAAGCGCCTGCAATCATGTCCCTCCAGCCATGAAGGTGCCTGCAATTCGGATCCCAACCCCCGACATCCTGCCTGCACTGCAATGGCAGTGCCCACAAATTCAACCACCCTGATCATGGTAGACACCTGTGACACAGGTTCCATCCCCACCCCTCCACCTCCCTTCACGGTAGCCAGGAGACCCCAGAGACTGCAGAGGCACTGCCATCTTGGTGCCCCCATGTGGCTATGCCAGTGACACTAGCAGCAAAGGCACCAATGACCCCAGGTGCACAATGAGAGCATCAAGCATCAGCCCTGACAGAGGTGTTAGAGGGCCGAACTTGCAGACTCTCAAATAAAATCAGAGGCAGCTGGGTAAGAGAAACCAAAAACTTGTGCTATCGCGCCACCTACTGGGAAACAAAAGAAAAAACCCTTAATTGCTAAAAAATCCTGTTGAATTACTAGGATCAATGTGAAAACACACAAAACCTTACCTAAAGAAGAAAAGCATTCATTACTTCAAAAACACTGGCAGAGGAACAACTCATCAAGCACCATGAAGAACCATGGTAATATGGTATTAAAAAAGAAAATGAGAATTCCCCAGAAACCAAATTTAAAGTCATGGAATATTATGGGCTAAGTAATAAAAGAATTCAAAGTAGCTGTCATAAAGAAACTCAAGCTACAGGAAAACTCAGAAAGGCAATTCAATGAGCTGAGGAATAAAATTCATGAACCGAAGGAATACTTTACCAAAGAGATTGAAACTCAACAGAAAAAAAAAAAAGCACCAAACAGAAATTCTGGAGCTAAAGAACTCAATAAATAAGATGGAAAAAAACCCACAGAAAGCATTGGAAACAGAGCAGATTGTATGGGAGAATTAGCAAGCTCAAAGATTGAAACCTAGAAATGATACAGATAGAAGAAAAGAGAAAATTAAGATATAAAAAAATGAAGAAAGTCTACTAGGACTATCCAACTCTGTTAGGAAGGGGAACATTAGGGTAATGGGTATCCCAGAAGGAGAAGGGAGCAGAGAGTTTATTTAAAGAAATGATTACTGAAGAGGGAGGGTGTAGCTCAGTGGTTAGAGTGCATTCTTAGCATGCATGAGGTCCTGGGTTCAATCCCCAGTACCTCCATTAAAATAACTAAATAAATAAGCTTAATTACCACCCCTTCTAAAAAAGAGGAAATGATAACTGAGAATTTCTCAACCCCGGAGAAGGGACTGGATATTCAAGTCCACAAAATTACCTCAACACAAAAAGACCTTCTCCAAGACACATTATATTAAAACTGTCAAATGTCAGTAACAACCAAAGAATTTTAAAGGCAGCCAGGGAAAAAGGGATGGTAACCTACAAAGGAACCCCCATGAGGTTATCAGCAGATTGCTCAGCAGAAATTCCTCAGGCCAGAAGAGAGTGGAATGACATACTCAAAATACTGAAAAATAAAAACGTGTCAGCCAAAAATACTCTACCCAGCAAAGTTATCATTCAGATATGAAGACTAAATAAAGGCTTTCCCAGAAAAAAAAATTCTGGGACATCAACATTAGACCTGCCTTATGAGAAATGTTGAAAGGAGCTCTTCTTGCTGAAACAAAAAGGCAAAAGTATACAAAACTTTGAACAAGGTGATAAATACACAGAAGGAATCAGAAAATGGCAGCTCTATTTAAGAATGGATTGTTAAACAGTTATAGCATAAAAGTTAAAAGGGGGGAAGTAGTGAAAAAAAAACTATAGCTACTTTAATTGGGTAACTAACTCACAATGTAAAAAGGGAAAATTTGAGACAATAAAAACACAAAAGGAGAAGAGGAAAAGAACAGAACTCATATAGGCAAAGAAGGGCTATTTATGAGATGTTTCATACAAACCTCATGGCAACCACAGAATATAAACCTAGAGCAAAGACATGACGCAATTTAAAAAGAAAAAACAGAAAAGCATCATAGGAAAACCACCAACTAAAATGGCAGACAGAAACACAAGAAGGAAACAGTGGAAAAAGTGAGAGGAACCAGAAAACAAAGGACAAAATGGCAGTACTGAGCCCCGATTATCAGTCATCACCCTAAGAGCAAACGGGTGGAATTTACCAATGAAAAGGCACAGAGCGGCTGGATGGAGTAAAACGCAAGACCATGCAGAATGACGATCTCCAGGTCTCACCCCGTTAGCTGTGAGAGGTTTTCACCATTGTTTGAAAAAGTTGCTTCAGGGCACCTTCACTGAGCCTTTCTGCCCCACGTAAAGCACAGGTGTTTTTACTCATCTCTATTTACTGAGGACAGTGTCTCTGAAAGTATTTCTCCTTCTCCAAAATCATCATCCACGCACACTCTGCCCCCTTCTGCCTGCTTCTTTTATGTGCATGCATGTTTTTAACCCAACTGCAAACAAAAATTGATTGAGTGTCCAGGTCACAATAAGTTTCCGGCCACAAAGGAGTTGCAAGCTAGCAAGGGGGATGCAATCTATGCTAAGAGCTTGAATTCATCCAGGACACACCGGTGTGATCCTATTGGTTGCCAGATATCAAAATACTTCTGCACTGATAGCTGATGCCATAGACCATGTGCCCTGCACCCCACAACCACCACCATAGGCACAACCACGTCCCACCTCTGAGATCCACCAGACATCCCTATGATCCAGCCACCAAAGTCCTGGGATTCCAGACAGCTTCTGAAATGCTAATTTGAATATCACTCTATCCGCTACCGCTAAATACAATAAAGTGCTGATAAAATGCTATGTTGGTGATTTAAACACAGTGTTATGAAAACTCGGAGAATAGAGTATTCATCGAGGTGAGATTAAACGAGACAAGAGAGCATCCAGGGAAAGTGTACAAACTTTCCAACTTTTGATTAATAGTAGGAATAATTAATATCATTTATTAAGTGCTCACTATGTCATAGGCTCTGTGCCAGATACCTTTTATAAACATTTATTGCATTTATTCCTCGTAAATCTGCAAGACATATATAATTACAATTTCACTTTACAGATGAGCAGGGTTGATCTTCAGCCGGTCCACACTGGTACTTCCACCCAGTTACTCAAAGGCATCTGTTTGATGGGTCACACTGCTCGTTGTGATCAGTCAGCACCTGGGCTGCACCAGTTGTTAAGAATTTTGAATCATCCCTACAAGTAAGAAAACTGACACTAAGAGTAAATCAGCTGCACGAGATCACATAATAAACAGCAGAACTGGGATTTCGATCCAGGAATGAGGAACTCAGAAGTTTATGCTCTCTTAGCTACAGTTCAAATATGAAGTTGACTTTGGAAAAATAAAAAACACTCATAATATATTTCCTTTCTTTGTATCTCCTGGGAAAATGATGGTGATATTGTATGTTTTCAAGCTCCATAAAGTTCCCCATAAAAACAGAGGAAGTGGGATAGGATCATCAAAAACCTATAGACATCATTAGCAACAGAACAGATGACCAGATATTCCCACAAGCTCTCAAATCTGAGTAGGTAGGAATCTACCTCCCACAGTAACGAAACTCACATGGTCTCAGCAGGAGTGCAGGAGGGTCTTCAGAGGGCTGGGGAGCCCCCCAGTTTTCAAGGTATTCTTGAAAACGCTCACAAGGCCAATCTGAGAGCAGCCAAAACTCAGTGGAGCTTTGCAGACTGTAGGTCGCAGGTAAGGGCAGGAGGACTGGCTTCGTCTGAGCCCTTTGAACTCAACTCTAAGTGACCACAGTTTTCTCACAGGGCAAAGCCCACATTGAGAGCGAGCTGAGGTGGTCAGGACCAGAAGAGCAAAGGCAGCAGAAGGTGCAATCACAGCGGGAGGAGGAGGGCTTTATGAAAACAATTGAAGAGGGAGCTCTAAACCTGAGAGGCTAGGAGAGCTCACCTTTCCTTACCTCCTCCGCTCATATGGAAATCTCCCTTAAATATGGAGCAAGCAAACAGATCACACAGTTGAATCTCATAAAATCTTCTACGAGAAAAAAAAAGGCATGAGCAGAATAATATCCCTAAGGACAGTGAAGGCACACTAAAAAAAATGCCCACAGATGGATGAAAACACAATCTTATATTCCATAATATGCAAAAAAAAATGAAATATACAAATATACAACATATTTGTATACAAAATATACAAATATACAACATATCTGTATACAAAATATACAAAAATATAATACAATACAAAATACACAAAAAATACAAAAGTGAAATATTAGCTAAAACTTTCTGAACATGGTTTAAAACAATAGCTACAGCAATAACCTAGAGTCAGGGAGTGTAGCAATCCCCCAGGACTTTCAAAAAATCACATGTCAGCATGTCATAATCAAAGTTAAAAACCAAAGGAGGAGAGAAAATCCTAAAAGCAGGGAGAGGGAAAAAAGGATACAAGCATAAGATGAATGGCTAGTTTCTATTCAGAAACAGTGGAGGCCAGAATGAAGTGAAGCATCTCCAGTGTGGTGAAATGGAAGAAATTGTCAGCCTAGAATTCTAGGTTCGTATTTTAAAACCTCTTGCACTCCTGGTGAAAGGACATTCAGACTGAATTTATAAAATTAAAAAGGATGACAGTGAAATCACTGCATATTGAAATCTATGGGATGCATGTAAAGCAGTGATCAGAGGAAAATTCATTGCACTAAACACTGTTAATCAAAATCTTTAATTAAAACAATGAATTAAACATCCAGATCCAAAATAAGGGGGAAAAAAATAAGAGGGGAAAAAACCAATAAAGTAAACCAAAAAAAAAAGCAAAGGAACTAATGAAGATAAAAGCAGAAGTTAGATGAGGAAGAGAATAGAGAAGCAGCAGACATAAATCAAAATCCTATTTAATAGCTTTATTGAAATGTAATTAACTATATAATTCACTCATTTAAAGTGTACTAATCAATGGCTTTTCTACATTCAGAGCTGTGCAATCATGACCACAGTCAATTTTAGAACATTTCATCACCCCAAAAGAAATTCCACGTCTTTTTACTAGTACTACCCCATATCCCCAGCTACTCTCCCAGTCCTAGGAAACTCGTCATCTACTTTCTGTTTCTATAAATGTGCCTATTTGTGCCAATTCATATCAGAACCATATAGTATGTGGTCTTAGTGACTGGCTTCTACTTAGCATAGTATTTTCAGTGCTCACTGTTATAATAAAATGGTTGATATAATCTATAGATTAAGAGAGAAATAATTAGAGAGGATGAAATAAAATTTCGCATATGGACGCTAACTGTGGCATTCTTTATAATAACAATTAGAAAATTGACAAAATGTCTTAACAGTAAGAAAATGAATAAATTGATCTAGCATGCCCTTAAGACAGAATATTACATTGCCATTAAAATTTGCTACAAACATGAAATATGCACGAAGCCATTTATTTTGGCATTCTTTGATCAGTAAAGACTGGGTTTTACTGAAAGGTCTTACTAACTGGAGTCTAGTCAAATAAATTGTGATAAATCTGTTTAATGGAGTTCTGTGCAGCTAAAAAAAGAAAGAATGAAGATCTCTTCACAGGGCCATAGAGTGATCTCCAGGTTGCAGTGTTAAAAAAACAAAACAAAACACCAAAACTAAGAATCAGAGGAATATGGATAAAATACTATATTTTGTACAGGAGATAGGGGGTCAAGGAAAGAGGTGAATATTTTTTGCTAATATTTTAGAAAAAAGTAGATAAAATCTTATCATTTTATAGGAAGTGAGGGAGGAACAGAGGAAAGGAGACAGGGAAGGAAGCCAGACCTCTACCAGATTTTATAGTTTTAATTTTGGAAACAAGTATCATTTCACACAATTAAAAGCAAAAATTAAATTTAAAAAAATTTTTAAACCCATTTAAAGCCAAAAATTAGACAAATGAAACTAACTATAAAGTTAGTGGCATAACCACTTTAAGAAAAGTTATTACAACTTTAAAGCTCTGTATTTTCACTGTATAAGTAAAGGAAAAAAAACACCTGCAAAGATGTCTTAAACTGAATTTAGTAGGTTTATATTTGTACTAAAATTGTTATTTTGAAGCTATTACAATAGCTTATATATGTAACCATTAATGTCTATGTGTGTGTGTATCAGGATAAAATCAAGTAAGTAAGTAATTAGTATTGTTGGGAACTAATTTTTTCACAATAAGAAAGTGAGGTGTCAAAACAAAATCAAAGCAGTAAAAACTTGAAAACTTTTATTTTGAATTAAAATACTGCTATTAGTACAGAATTTATTTTTCTTTTCTTAAATGAATACAAGTTTCCTAGCCCTGTTCACTAAAAAGGCCTAGATATAATGACAGTCCACTAAAAATAAATACTTCAAGGGCTAAAAGCTTTGGGGGGAAGAGGAGATAATTAAGTTTATTTATTTATTATTAATTTATTTTAATGGCAGTATTGGGGATTGAACCCAGAGCCTCATGCACGCTAGGCACACACTCTACCACTGAGCTACACCCTCTGCTGCTTTGAATGCTTAGAATAGAGTCATGAGATACTATTTCTTCTTAAAAGAAACCAGGCTTTTTGAAGAAACCAGTTGACACCAGATATAGGGCAGGGAATATGACAAATGTTACCTGGGGTATTTTCTGATGTTTGAAAACAAGGGAGCTATAAAAGACTCCTGGAGTCATGTTAAAAGGACACAGATGTCATTCTGATCTGGCCAAAGACGAGACAAATTTGAAAAGTAATGACTACATTAAAAAAAAAAAAGTAATGACTACACTGAATCAAAATGCATTAAGTCTATTAAAGTCTGAGTTCATAATGATACTTTAAATTTTTTTCCAATTGTATTGAGATGTAATTGACTTATAACATTGGGTAAATTTAAAATGTACAACATGGTGATTTGATGTACATAAATCTTGGAAAATGATTGCCATAATAAGGTTAGTTAACACTTCCATCATCTTGCATAATTCTTTTATGTGTGTGTGGTGAGATTTAAGATCTGTTCTCCTAGAGACTTCCAAGTTTATAATAAAGTATTATGAATTATAGTCATATGCTGAACATCAGTTCCCCAGAACTTTTTCATCTTGTAACTGGAAGTTTGTACCCTTTGACCAACATCACTTCATTTTCCCCACTGGCAACCCCTGGCAACCACCATTCTACAATTTCTATGAGTTCAGCTTTTTTAGTTTCCACATGTAAGTGATAACATGCAATATTTGTCTTTCTGTGACTGACTTATTTCACTTAGCATGATGCCTTTAAGATCCATCTGTGCTGTCACAGACAGCAAGACATCCTTCTTTTTATGGCTGAATAATATTCATATACATAATAATTATATATATATATAAAATAAATATTTTCTTTATCATTTCACCCAACAGTAGACACTTAGGTTGTTTCCATGTCTTGGCTACTGTGAGTAATACTGCAATGAATTATACTGTAGTTCTATTTTTAATTTTTTGAGGAACCGCCATCCTGTTTTCTATGATGGCTCTACCAATTTGCATTTCCATCAAGAGTGCACGAGTGTTCCCTTTTCTCCACATCCTCACCAACACTTGTTATCTCTTATCTTTCTGAAAACAGCAATTTAGCAGGAGTGCCTGATCTCTCACGGTGGGTTTGATTTCCACTTCCTGGTGGTTAGTGATGCTGAGTACCTTTTCACGTACTTGCTGGCCATTTGTATGTTTTCTTTGGAAACGCGTCTGTGTCCTTTGCCCATTTTTGATTGGATTATTTCTGTCTCTCTCTTTATTTATTTATGTATTTTTTTGCTATCGAGTTGCTAAGTTCCTTGTATATTTCAGATATTAACCTCTTATCAGATACACAGTTTAAAAATATTTTCTCCCATTCTGAAGGTGGCTTTTTCATTGCTTGCCTGGTGTTTCTTTGCTGTACACAGTGATACTTAAGAAAACAAATTCACTGATCCCTTTTGGTGGTTGTTCGGGACCAATACAGTATTCTGAAAATAGAATAGTAATAAATAAATAAGAATTCACCTGCCTTTTCTGTACATACAATATTTCACGGTAACCAAAGAACTGACAAGAGGAAGTTCTTCTGAATAGAATTCCAACTAATATACACAAGGAGAATGGTAGGTCTAGAAAATTACCGGGAACAAGACAGACAGCTGGGCATAGAGGGTTGGAGCCCAGGAGAGCAGTCAAGCCGGGAGGTACACACTTGGAAGTCATTAGGATGTGGTGCATGAAGTATTTTTCCTTGCCTCTTCCTAGCTTCATACAGTCTGCTGGAAATCTTTGGTGTTCCTTGGCTTGCAGATGTTATATTCCAATACTCTCTGTATTTACAGACATCTTCTTTCTGTGATATTGTCCAGATTTCCCCCTTTTCATAAAAGCACCAGTGATTTTGGATTACAGCCTACCCTAACAATCTCATTTTCACTTGAATACGTCTGTGTAGATCCTACCTCCAAATAAGGTCACATCCTGAGGTCCTGGGAGTTAAGGTGTCAACAGATCTTTTTCAAGGGACACAATTCAAGCCATAACAGTCCACCCACTCCACTGATGCTTGGGAAGTTTATTGCCCAGCAAGTGGGAACAAAAGTGGGTGTGCCATACCAGAGCTGCGAGCATTTAGCGTTGGTCAGGATATTTTCCAAGGAGAGAGGAAAATGTGGGTCAGTAAAAGGAGTCAATCAAGAAACCCTAACGTAGGTTACGGAGGAAGATGAAGGAGGTGGAGAGGTAAATTGATGAGGGAGCAGTTGAACCATTTTTCTGGGTAGGCGATTTAAATAGCACTTCAGACCACCGCTTCCTTTTACAAAAAGAAGGTAGGTTTTCCTCAGCTGGACCACTTGGCAAGGGAGGAGTCCCTCCAAATCTTAAAGGGGATCCAGATGCCTCTCTCTCAAGGACACAGGGTTTTTTTTTTTCCTGACATCAAGGAAAATATGATAATTGCTTCCAAGGTGTGTGTTCCCCACATTCAAAATATTAGAATATGTAGCTGTAATTCTGATGTCCTCAGACTCCCCCTGCCTGTGTCTACAAATAAGGTCCCATTTGCCTTATTCTCCATTTTCGTTCTGGCTGACCACTCCTATCTACATATGCAGTGAGCCCACCTGCCTCAGAAGACATCTCAGAGGGGTTCATAAACAGGACAGTGCATGCTGGATGCTGCACTCTCCTGCCTCTGTCTGAGATTCTTCCAAAACTACGATTTCCTGCAGGCACTGCCATCTAGAACTGTTTCTTTAACGTATTTTCCCGTTACACAAAATACCAACGCTCACTTAGCACGTGCTCAAGAAATATTTGTAGAATGATGGACTCCATTATGCCCTTAGGTGGCCGAGACAGTAAGACTCACCAAAGATTCCATTCAGTCCCTCATGTTTCCAGTCCTGTAGTTAGATGGAGCCATGAGACCAATTCTAACCAACGGGCTGTATAAAGCCTTAAAATTGCACTTAGATGTCCCTGAAGGGAGGGAACTGGGGCTTGGAGTCAATGTGTTTTGATCTGCTCTAAAATGAAGTTATCATATAAGCTGGACTAAGTTTACAGAAACCTTTGTATTGGGAGAGGCATTAGAGAAACATAAAACTGAGTGGTTTAAACAGGTTTTTTTTTTTTGCCCCAAACTTCAACCACCCCAATTATCCCAGTGATTCTGCACTTCTAGTAAGGGATCAGAAGGAGAAGTCAGAATCTCTGAGTCTTAATTAAATCAAATAGGTCTTGACATTTAAGACGGAACAAAATGCTAGGAGGAAAAAGTACCCCTCTCTTGCAAACTTTCTGCAAGAGAACAAAATGAATCTATAAGCAACGGGCTGAGTCTGTGAAAGAGGGAGATACTGAAAGGGTTCTGCCTGGCAAGGAACAATAACTGAACAGAACCTAACTGAACAGTTCCTGTTATGAGATTTTTGAGATGTACATACACAATCTTAATTTTGGACTGGGATTTTTACAAACTTTTTGGAGATGACCCTCACTGAGGACCTCGCTCCAGCAATTCTCCTGCCCTTAGGTAGACAACCATAAAATTCCTTCCTCAGCCTCTAAAAATCTGATGTTTACTTCCATCTTCTTCCTGAGAATACCCTCTGTCCCACTCAGTGGCTTTACTGGACTGGACCCAAGAGGACCGTCTCTTCTGCATGTCCCACCCCTGATCCACGGGCAACACAAATGCATCCTGTGCACCCACCCTCTGTGGGTGCTGACAACCCCAGCAGAGCAGCCCCCTGCTGCCTGTAGCCTGTCTTCCCCAGGTGAGGAGATGACAGTCCAGAGGGTCCCCCAAGTATACTGACACATTTACCAAATTCCCCGGGTGGCCTTCTGGGAACCTGTAGGCATGATGAGAGGGAGATAGTCTGACCGCAGCTTCCCTAAGAAGGGGAGAAGGGGAAATCATAGCACAGCAAGGGCTGAACAGAGATTTCATCTCCAAATCGTCCCTTCCCTTTGTTTCCTTCTTATATGCTTGGCGATCTGATCCTAGAATTTCACATCTAGTGTATTCTGCTGTCTTAATCAAAATCCATACAAATCTATACAAAATGTGTTACTTGTGGGAGGAAAAAAGAGCAAAAAGGATGGCAGAGAAATGGAGCTGGAGCCCTAACATGGTTCCTCGTGGTTAAATGCTGTTCAAGTGGGGCTTTCTGTTCCTTGTCACCTGAGGCCACCTGTTACTGTCCCCCCAACCTACCAGAAAGCCCTCCAGGTTAGAGAGGGTTACTACTCGGTCCTCAAAAAAAGGAATAAACATAAAATCAGACTTCACAAGGATTAAGAAAAATAAACTAACAAATTCATAACATATCATGACAAGAAAGTTACGGTGTTGGCGGTCTCATCTTCCACTCCACACCCGGGGACACGTGTGGCCCCTCTCACAGGATTCCCCGAAGTTCCTCTGGGTGTTTCTCGTCTGACTCATCAAGTGAACATCTATGAGTTTTGCCTACCCGGCATCTCCTCTAGCAACAGAGCCCAGCAGTTCCTCCTGGGGATCCATCTCTTCTCCATGTGGTTTATTTTAAACGATCTCACGTTCGGAGCCCAGAGTTTCAGTTTCTGATCTAAGCCTTGCCTGTGAAAATACTGCAACCTTCTTGTGGCAGCTGCTTGTTTCAAGAAAGGGCAATATTGTGGACCGAGAGGTGGGAGTAGGGGTAGGTAGATGGAAGAGACAAATGATAAACAATAAGCAGAGTAAATAAATAGATACCGGAGCATATTAGAAGGTAACAAGAGCAATGAGCAGACCATGTAGGGCCTTGAAGGGCCTTGTGAGGGTTTTGGCTTTTACTCTGAATTAAATGGGCAGCCACCGGAAGGTTTGAGCCAAGAAGGGACATGATCTTTTCATCTTTTCTTTTTTTCAAGGTCACTATGGCTGCTCTGTGGGGATAAACTGCAAGGTAGTCAGGAAGGAAGAGACTTCAGTGACTCAGGTGGGAGATGAAGGAGGTTTGGAAAGAAGTAATCAGACTGTATTTGCTTGGAGGATCCATCCAACAGTCTCCTGACCTGTGGATATGGGATGTGAGAGAAAGATGAGTTAAGGATAGCACCAAGTTTTGGGGGCTGAACAACTGGAAGAATGGAGTTGGCAATAACATGGGGAAAGTACATTTTGGGGAGAAGGTCAGGGGCACAAATGTGGACATGTTAAGACTGAGATGTATTTCAGGTATCAAGAAGAGACATTATGTAGATAGCTGAACAGGGGAGTATGGATTTCAGGAAATAGGTATGAGGATTAAAAACTTAAAGGCAAGATAAAAAGAATTACCTCCAGTGGGGGGAGGGCATAGCTTAGTGGTAGAGCACATGCTTAGCATGCACAAGGTCCTGGGTTCAATCCCCAGTACCTCCATTTTAAAAAATAAATAAATATATAATCCGAATTACCCTCCCCTGCCAAAAAAACAAACAAACAAAAACTTTTTAAAGACTTACCTTCTCTCTCCACACCGAACAAAACCTCACTTAGTTAAGCAGGTCATAGAAAAAAGAATTCTTTATTTATGGGAAATTTCTGTCAGCCTAACAGGTGAGAGTCCTGAGCCTAAGAAGATGGTGGAGGAGGATGCACCATGAATCTGTCTCCCTACCCAAACCCAAACTCTCAGGATCTGTCTGAGTAAGTATTTTGGAACTCTGGAGTCTCCAGAAGGATTTCACCTTCTAGGGAAAGACTTGGACAGTAAATTGAGGTTAATTTCAGTCAATTTCAGCTTCTAGCACAGTAGCAGCTACCCATCCCCCCATCCCCAGCCACATGGCAGACAGCTGTGCACAAGGCTCCGAAGCAGCTTACATACAGCTTGCAGGAGTCAGGAGTCTGTCCTCCATATATCTGTGCTCTGATCACTGATTGCTGCTAATGATCACAGAAATGGAGTCAAAGATGGGGGCGGCCATTGTCAGTGTATCCACCTCTCAGTGTTGCAAGCCCTTCCTCTCCAACTGAAGTGACATCTAGGGGATTGAAAGGGTCAATCCTATTCCCCCTCCCCCCAGCCTTCCTTTTTGGCTTTTGATTTTTCTGCTTTTGGGAGCCAGACCTTTAAAAGTAGGACATAAAAACAACTGCTTATAAGGAGAAAATTGGAAAGTGACCACACACGCCCAGGGAAAGGCTCACAAAAGACCTGAGAAGACCTTAAGTTTACACCTCAGGCTGAGCGTCACCACACAGACAACCAAAACAAAAACAATAAATAAAAACAATGACAAAAATGGAAAACTGCAAACCTGGAGGAAGGGGGAAGATCTGGTCTTCAGCATTGTCTCATTATTAGATTCAAATTACCGATATTCCACAAAAAAAAAAATCATAAGGCACAGAGAGAAACAAAAAAGCATAGCCCATTCAAAGGAAAGAAATAAACAGAAATTGTTCCTGAAAAAAACCTAATGGCTGCTATACTAGACAAATCTTTAAAATAATTGTCTTAAAGATGCTTAAAGAACTAAAGGAAGATGTCACAAAAGTCAAGAAAACAATGTGTGAGCCACATGGGAATGCCAATAAAGAGATAGAAAACCTAAAAATGAACCAAAAAGAAATTTTAGAACTGAAAATTACAATACAGGAGATGAAAATTTCAGAAGAAGGATTCAAAAGCAGATTTGAGCAGGCAGACGAATCAGTGAGCTTGACAGGACAATGAAAATTATGGAGTATGAGGAACAGGAAAAACAAAAAAACTGAAGAAAAGTGGACAGAGCTGACAGGACCTATAGGGTAACATCAAGCAGAACAACATATGCATTGTGAAAGTCCAAGAAGAAGAACAGAGAGAGAAAGGGGCTGAGACTATATTTGAAAAAATAATGGCTGAAAGCATCCCAAACTTGATGAAAAACATGCATACAAAGATCCAAGAAACTCACTGAACTCCAAGTAAAATGAACTCAAAGAGATCCATACCAAGATACATATAATCAAATTCACAAAAGCCAAAGAGATCATCTTGAAAGCGGCAAGAGAGAAGTAAATATCACATACAAGATGTTCTCAAAAAGATTACCAGCAAATTTCTCTTCCAAAACCTTGGAGATCAGAAGATAGTGGGCTAATATACTTAAAGTGCTAAAAGGTAAAAAGATATCAATAAGAATTCTATTTGGGGGAAAACTGTCTGTCAATAGTGAAGGAGAAATAAGACATTATCGAATAAACAAAAAACTGAGGGAGTTTGTAACCATTAGATCTGCCCTGCAAGAAATGCTCAAGGGAGTCCTGCAAGGTGAAATGAGGACACTAGATGGTAACTCAAAGCTGTGTGAAGAAATAAAGATCTCAGTAAAGGCAATAACTACACTGGAAATCATAAAAGCTATATCATTGTAACAATGATTTGTAATTGCACCTTTTGTTTTCTACGTGATTTAAGAAACATTTAAAGAAAAAACAATTATTGGTGTAAAAGCTAGCATTATTGTTTAAAAAAAGATTTTAAGGCCAGTATTGTTTTATCTTGATTTGTTACTCCAAATCTCGTTTTCTATATAATTTAAGAGATTAATGAATTTGAAATAACTATTAGTTTATGTTTTGGGGCACACAATGTAATTTTGTGATATCAACAACTGAAAGCAGGGAGGACAGAACTGTAAAGGAGCAATTTTTGTACGTTATTGAAGTTAAGCTGGTATAAATTAAAATTAGAGTGTTATAACTTTAGGATGTTAACTGTCATCCCCATGGTAGCCACAAACAGCTGTCGAATATTCACAAAAGGAAATGAGAAAGGAATTTCAACATTTCACTATCAACTAAACACAAAAGGAGACAGTAATGCAGAAAATGAGAGACAAGAAAGCTACAAGGCATAGAGAGAACAGCTAACATGACAGGAGAGCCTCATTATTAGTAATTACTTTAAATGTAAATAGATTAAACTCTCCAATCAAAAGACTCAGGTTGCTGGAATGGATTCTTTAAAAACATGATCCAACTATATGCTGTCTACAAGAGACTCACTTGAGATCCAAAGACACAAACATGTTGAAAGTGAAAGGGTGGGAAAAGATAGTTCATGAAAAAAGTAACCAAAAGAGAGTAGACATGGTTATAATAATATCAGACAAAATAGTCTTTAAAACAAAAAAAGATTATGAGTGACAAAGAAGGACATTGTACATTAATAAAATGTTCAAGCAAGAAGATGTAACAATTATAAACACTTACACACCTAGTTTACAAAACATCAAAATATATGAAGAAAAAATTGACAAAATTGAAGTGACAAATAGACCATTCTACAATAATAGTTAAAGACTTCAATACCTCACTTACAAGAATGGCTAAACAAAACCCAGACAAAATATAAGTAAGGAAATGGAGGACTTAAGACAATAAACCAACTGATCTAATAGACATAACACACAGATCATTCTACTCAAAAACAGACTACACATTCTTCTCAAGGGCACTTTGGACATTTTTCAGGTTAAACCATATGTTAGGGCACAAATTAAGTCTCATAAGTTCAAAAAGATAGACACCATCCAAAGTATCCCCTCTGATCACAACAGATAGAGTTGGAAATTGATCACAAAAAGAAAACTGGAAAGTTTACAAAATTGTGGAAATTAAACAATATGCATTTAAACATCCAATGGGTCAAAGAAGAAAATACAAGGGGAATTAGCAAATACTTAGGGATGAAGAAAAATGAAAACATAACATACTATAACTTATGGGATGCAACAAAAGCAGTGCTAAGGGGGAAGTTTATAGCTATAAATGCTTACATTAAAAAACAAGAAAGATTTCAGATCATCAACCTAACTTTACAACCTAAGGAACTGGAAAAAGAACAAACTCAAAGGTAGCAGACAAGAAGAAATAATAAAGATTAGAGCAGAGATGAATGAAATAGAGAATAGAAAAACAACAGAAAATCAATTACACCAGAAGTTGGTTCTTCAAAAAGATCAGCAAAATTGGCAAACCTTTAGCTAAATGGACTAAGAAAAAGAGAAGATTCATATTGGAAATGAAAGTAGTGACATTACTATTGATTCTATAGAAATAAAAAGGATTATAAGAGAATACTATGAACAATTGTACACCAATATATGGGGTAACTTAAATGAAATGGACAAATTTCTAGAAACACAAAACCTACCAAGACTAAATCATGAAGAAGTAGAAAATATGAATAGACCTGTAACTAGCAAAAAGACTGAATTAGTAATTTAAACAACTCTCCCCACAAAGAAAAATTTCACTGGTGAATTCCACCATTTAAAGAATATTAATCCTTCTCAAATTAAAAAAAAAAAAAAAAAGAGGAAGGAACACTCCCTAACTCATTCTGTGAGGCCATCATTACCCTGATACCAAAGACAGACAAAGGCACCAAAGGCACCATAAAAAAGGAAACCTACAGATCAATATCTCACATTAGTAGGTCAATGTTTATTGAAGCAGAAATTCTCACCAGAATACTAGGAAACAGAATTCAGCAGCATATTAAAAGCGTTATATACCATAACCATAAGTGGGATGGTTCAACATTTGAAAATATATCAATGTAATGCATCACACCAACAGAATGAAGGCAAAAGCTGCAGGATCACTTCAATTGATGCAGAAAAAGCATTTGACAAAATTCAACACCATTTTATGATAAAAATACTTAACAAACTAGGAATAGAAGGAAATGACCTTATCATACTAAAAGCCATTTATGAAAACTCACCATTGACTCTCATACTCAACAGTGAGAGACTAAAATCTCTAAGATCAGGAACAAGGCAAGGATGCCTACTTTCACTACTTCTATTCAATATAATACTGGAACTCTAGCTAGTGCAATTAGGCAAGAGAAAGAAATAAAAGTCATTGATAAGTTGACTTCCAAATTGATAAGGAAGAAGTAAATTATTTCTGTTCATGGATGCTATGATCTAATATGTAGAAAACACAAATCCACCAAAAAAAAAAAAAAACCAAACACCAAAACTGTTAGAACTAATCAATTTTCTGCAAGGTAGCAGTATATAAAGCCAACACACAAAAATAAGTTGCATTTCTCTACACTGACAATGAACTACCTCAAAAGAAATTATAAAAACAATTTCATGTATAACAGCATTGAAAAGAATAAACTACTTAGGAATTAACTTAACCAAGGAGGTGAAAGACTTGTACAAGGAAAACTACAAAACATTGCTGAAAGAAATTTTGGAAGCCATAAATAAATGGAAATACATCCCATGTTCATGGAGCAGAAGACTTAATATTAAATGTTAAATGTTATTATGTTAAATGTTAATACGTTAAATGTCAATAATACCCGAATGTTAAAATGTCATTGATACCCAAAGCAATCTATAGATTCAAAGCAATCCATATGAAAATTCCGATGATTTTTTTTTGCAGAAATAGAAAAAGTCACCCTAAAATTTATATGGAATTTCAAGGGACCTCAAATTGCCCACCAAAAAATTCCTGAAAAAGAGCTAAAGCGGAGGACTTATCCTTGATTTCCTGATTTCAAAACTTATTACAAATCTAAATTAATCAAAACAGTGTGGTACCTGGCATAAAGACAGAGATATTAACCAATGGGATAGACTAGGGAACCCAAAAATAAACCCTCAAATGTGGTCAAATGACTTTTGATAAGGGTGCCAAGACCATTCAATGGGGAAAGGACAGTGTGTTCAACAAATGTTGATGGAAAAACTGGATATTCACAGAGAAAAAGAATAAAGTTGGACACTAACCTAACATCATATATAAAAATTAACTCAAAATGCATCAAGGACCTAAAGATCTAAAACAATAAAACTAGAAGAAAACATTTCATGACATTGGATTTGGCAATGATTTGCTGAATATGACACCAAAGGCACAGGTAACAAAAGGAAAACTAGACAGATTGGACTTCATGAAGATTAAAAAATTTTGTTCATCAAAAAGCTTCATCAATAGAGTAAAACACAACCCACAGAATGGGAGAAAATATTTGCAAATCATATATCTGATAAAAGATTAATATCCAGGATATATAGAGAACTCCTAAAATGCAACACCAAAAAGCCAAACAACCTAATTCAAAATGGGCAAAAACTTTGAATGGATAGTGTTCCAAAGAAGAGATATAAATGGCCAGTAAGCACCAGAAAAGATACTCAACATCACCAGTTATTAGGGAAATGCAAATCAAAACTCAAATGAAATACCACCTCACACCCATTAGGCTGGCTACCATCAAGAAAACAGAACATGAGTATTTTAAAGGACATGGAGAAATTGGGACCCTTGCGCACTGCTGGTGGGAATGTAAAATGGTGTACTCACTATGGAAAACAGCATGCTCTTTCCTCAAATAACTAAAAATAGAATTACCATATGATCCAGCAATTCCTCTCCTGGGCGTATATCCAAAAGAATTGAAAGTAGAATCTCAAAGAGAGATTTTACACCCATGTTCATAGCGGCATCATTCATAATAACTAACCCCGTGGAAGCAACTTAAGTGTCCATCAGTGGATGAACCCATAAGCAGAAATGTGGATATGCCTACAATGGAATGTTATTCCATCTTAAAAAGTAAGGGCATTCTGCAATATGTTACAATATGGGAGGACCTTGGGGACATTATGCTAAATGAAAGATGCCAATCAGAAAAAAGGCATGTACTGTATGAGCCCACTGAGATGAGGTACTTACAGTAATCAAAATCATAAAGACAGAAAATAGAATCGTTGTTAGCAGGGGCTGAGGGCAGGAGATAATGAGTTGTTATTGTTTAACGGGTATAGAGCTTCAGTTTCACAAGATGGAAACAGTTACGGGGATGCACAGTGGTGATTTTTGCACAACTGGGAATGTCTCTGATACCACATGCCTGTGCACTTAAAAATGGTTAAGATGGAAATTTTATGTTATGTGTATTTTAACACAGAGATAGAGAAAGCTTGGCGGCCTGTTCCACCGGGGCTGCTTTGGGGGCTACTAACCCCAAAAGGACCCAGCGGGTTGCACGTGGCGGGAGAGGGGCGGAGGAGCGCGCCGCGATGCGCACCACTCGCGGGCAGAGCGCAGCGGCCACGGCCCCAGACAGCCCTGCAGGCCCCGGAGCGGCGCACGGCGGCGACAGGGCGGCAGACGCGGGCCTGCACTTGTTCCCAGACCGTCCTGCGGGCGCCCTCACGGGGCAGAGCGCCGGCGCCGCGCCCTCCCCGGAGGGGGCGTGAGGCGGGACCCCTCGCGTCGCGGGCCCCAGCTTCTCCTCCTCCCCGCCCTCCCGCCCGAGCCCTCCAGCCGGTCGGCCAATCCCAGCCGGGCTCCCGCTCGCGGATCTGCCGGCTGCTGGTGGCGCGGGGCCCCGAGACTGCGCGGAGAGCTCGAGCTTTGTGCCCGGCCGCAGGTAAGGCGCGCGCCGGCGATCGGGGGTCGCGCGGGGCTTTTTTAAGACCCTCAGGCGGGAGCCTGCAAGCCGATGCCCGCGGGGAGACCGGGTACCCGCCCCGCGGCCGGAGCCCTTGGCGCCCCCAGCCCGGGCCGGCGCGGAGCGGGGTGGTCCGGAGGCTCTGCTGGCTGGGGATCGCGACGTGCTCTCCGCGCGGGGCCTTTCGTAAATAAACAAAGACGGATTATTGAAAACATTAAATCCATAGGTCACTTTCGGAATGCTTATGGTTTCGGGTTTTATGCGGACGCCGTCGGCTGGGGCTGGCGCGCTGTGCGGCGGCCGGGAATCGCGGGCCGGGCCGGGCCGGGCCGGGCCGGGCCGGGCTGGGGTTCTGCTCCTCGGGGCGAACCCCGCGCGGGTCACTTAAGCTCTCCTGGCCGCGCTCTGCTCCTTGGAAACTGGAAAACCTTATCATAGACGCTGTTGTGAGGGTTACATGAATTAAGTGCAACAACAGGGTTCTCTGCGACAGACATTTCCAAGCGCTGACACCTTGAATTGTGCTGCAAAGGACTTAAGGTAGTTTGCAATCGCATAGAATAGTAACGAATCAACATAAAATAAATAGAAGCAGATGTGGGGAGCAGACAGTGTAAGACAGGAAGTCTGAGAGCAGAAAAATAAAGTGTGAATCTTCTGTGAAAATGAAAATGTTCTGTATTTAAGGAACTTACATTTAAATTGCCACGTGTGTCTGGTGGCTGCCTTATAGGACAGGGCAGATCTGGTACTATTTTTGTAGTTAAGGCTCAGATTTGTCTCTAGGAAAGTAAATCGATCAGTTGCATAGCTCTCGTTATTTGAAAGTAAAGCATACTTCGTTCATTCATTCATCTTCAAATATTAGTAGCCTTGAAAGAAGTAGAACCATTCCTTATAATTAGCTGTAAAGACGATATTCTGTATTTCATTATTGGAGCACCCTGATATATTGCCATATGAAAGTACTCAGTTGAGGACCTGGGGCTGGAAAGGATAGAGTCAGTGAACATGGCGCAATTTATAACTTATAAAAGAGTTTTGAATAATTATACAAATGTTAACTAACCTTTATAGCAAAATTTAAAATACAGAGATAAGCAAAAAGAAATGAAATCACTAAAAATTCCACCACCCAGAGACATAATTACAGTTAATATTTTGATGTATATATATTTATGGATTTTTGCCCATGTAGGCACTTTATTTTCCTTGGTAGCCCTAAAGAATCCAGCTCCCTTCAAGGGTGAGGGTGGCTTCCACCTTAACCCTGGGACTTCCCAGACCAGCACCTGGCCGGATCTTAGAAGGTTACCAGATCTGAGAAGGTTACCGTCTCCCTAATCCTTCTGCCTGTACTTCTGCCAGTGGCCTGGCTTGGGGACAATGATTTTAGGCAGCTAAGAGAGCTTTCCAGAGAGGAGGAATGTCACAGCTGTGGCTCGTTCTGCATGAGGCGTAATCCAGAGTTCCTCATCCTTGGCACTGTTGATATTTGGGGCTGAATAACTCTTATGTTGTTGTTGTTGGAGTGGGGAGGGTGTCTTGTGCATGAGAGGATGTTTGGCAGCATTCCTGGGGTACTCCCCCTTCTCATCATGACAGTCGACAGTCAGAAATGTTGGTTGAAACCACTTGGGTTAACAGAAATTGCTAAATGATTGGTCACATGCTCTAAAGAGGTTCATATTCCAATTGCGTGTGAGAGAAAGACTGAGGTGGCAAGGGGGGCATAAGTTAAGCCAAGGCATAACTTAAGTCCTGGCTGTATTATTCCTTTGGTGAGATTTTGGTGGGCAAGTAAGTACATCAGTGAGGATGGAAATAGAAAAATGCACAAAAGTGAAGTAAATTTTTGAGGGGACTCTAAAAAAGAGGGGGTAGAATTCAAGAAACCAACAAATGACAGGCACCCAGGAAAGGGGGTTGGCGGGGTGCCATCCCCACCCTGGTCTGAAGGGGCAGGGAAGGGACTGTGGTGGTACCAGGGCTCTGAGGTGGGGTGGGGGTGGGTTGGACTACCGGAGGAGGAGCATGCCCTTTAGGGCTTTTGTGGCCTTGGCAGAATGCAGCCAGGGCCAGAGCAGCAGCCCAGTGGGACAGGGCAGGTGGGAGATAAGTTCATCAGCCTCTCCCTTTGTTATGAGTCCAAGCTTATGGTGTTCAGCCATGGGACAGGCTAATAAATTGAGAGAGGAGGTGCTGGGGCGAGGAGTAGCAACTTTTTTGCAAGGCCAGCAGACTCAGAAGATAGTAGACTAGTGTCCTTAAAGAACCATCTTACCCAAGTTAGAAATCAGACTTCAAGAGGGAGGCCGTGTGGCTAGTTGTTGCAAACTTTTTTTGGTGGCGGGCTAGACCCTGAGGGGTTGTGGTAATCCTTTGTTCCTGCAGTTGTCCATGTAGGTCGGCTCACAATGTTCCTGTAAACTGCCAAGATGACAAATGTTACTCTCTGTTCTGCAACTTTTTATCTCTATATGAATGAAAAGAAAAGGTCAAGCCTGGGAGGCACAGAGCCTGGCGAACGGGCTATCATGTATATTTCAGGCTATTGGCGATATTCTTTTACAAAGATACGGAGCCAGCAGTGACTCAGCACAGGCAACCGTGCACAAAGTTGTGAGAGAGCAAGGAATAGAGCCAATATGGAGTGAGGTTTGTTCTTCTCTGTTACACCTCTCCCCTCCTCTGCCCGCTGATCTCCTCTGGCCAAACCCAAGTGGAAGCTGAAGGGTGGGGAGCCCAGGTGATGCGTCCTGGGGAGGTCAGCTGGCTCCTGAGGGGGCAGGAGGGGGCAGACAGAGAACCAGCATCAGCAAGTGATCTAAGGTCTTCCTGCCTTTGAAGAATGAAAGCTGGGGGGGGCCTTGCTTCTTAAGGGTTACCGTGGGAGTAAAAGGAGATAGACAAAACATGTTTTTGAAAAAGAAAAAAAAAAAAAAAAGCACATACACACGTAGGTCACTGCTGCTTTTGACCTCTGGCTCTCTTCCATGCAGTAATGTTGTCATGCTGTTTTAGCCACTGCAGGATTTTTTTTCCCAGCTTTATTGGGGTGTAATTAACACAAAAATTCTTAGATATTTTTAAGTAGACAATGTGATGATTTGATACACAGAAAATTATGAAAGTATTCTCTCCGAGTAAATTAACACACTTCTTTACTGTTTTTGTTTTTGATGAGGTTTAAGTTCTACTCCCAGCAAATTTCAGTTACACAAGACAGTGTTATCAACTATAGTTACCATTTTATATATTTTTAGATCCTCAGACCTTATCGATTTTATAACTGAAAATGTGTACCCTTTTACCAACCTCTTCCTATTTCCCCCATTACCCCAGGCCCTGGGAACCCCTTTTCTACTCTTTCTGTGAGTTTGATTCTTTTGTTCTTTTAGACTCCACATTTAAGTAATACCATGCAGTATTTTTCTTTCTCTGTCTGGCTTATTTCACTTAGCTTAACACCATCCGGGTTCACCTATGTTGTCAAAAATGAAAAGATTTCCTCCTTTTTTAAGGCTGAATAATATTCCTCGGTACCTGCAGGGGATTGGTTCCAGGATCCCCTCTGGATACCAGAATCCTTGGCTGCATAAGTCCCTGATATAAAATGGTATATAGTACGGTGAATATGGATTACACATCCTCAGATACGAAGGGCTGACTGTATATAGATCGTGCCTTTATCTTTGCATCCATCAATCGACACTTAGGTTGTTTCCATGTCTTGGCTATTATCAATAATGGTGCAAAGAACATGAGCGTACATGTGTATCTCTACAAGATAATTATTTTGTTTCCTTTGGATATATACTCGGAATTGGGGTTGCTGGATCATCCGGTAGTTCTATTTTTAATTTCTTGAGGAATCTCTGCATTGTTTTCCATAGTGGCTGTACCAGTTTGCATTCCCATCAAGAATGCACGAGGATTCCCTTTTCTCTATATCCTCACCAGCATTTGTTATCTTTCTTCTTTTTGATAATTGCTATCCTAGCGTGTGAGATGATTTCTCTTCGTGGTTTTGATTTCAGTTTCCCTGATGATTAGTGATGCTGAAGGCTGAAATCTTTTCATGTACCTGTTGGCCTTCTATATATCTTCTTTGGAAGAATGCCTATTAAGTCTCTCTGCCCATTTTAAAATTGAGTCATGTGTGTTTTTTAACTATTGAGTTGTATGATTTCCTCATATATTTTGGATATTAACCCCTTATGAGATATGTGTGGTTTGCAAATATTTTCTCCCATTCCATGGCTTCCTTTGCTGTGCGGAAGCTTTTTGGTTTCATGTAGTCCCACTTGTTTATTTTGGCTTTTGTTACCTTTGCTTTAGGTGGCTAATAAAAAAATCATTGCCAAGACCAATGTCAAGGAGCTTACCCCTTATGTATTCTTCTAGATTTACAGTTCCAGATCTTATGTGGCTCCATACAAATTTTAGGGTTGCTTTTTCTATTTTTGTGAAGAATGTCATTGAAATTTATAGAGATTGCACTGAATCTATAGATTGCTTTGGGTAGTATGGACATGTTAATAATATTAATTCTCCCAGTCTATCAGCACAGAATATCTTTTTATTTCTTGTATCTTTCAGTTTCTTTCATCAGTGTCTTAAGAGTTTTCATTGTACAGATCTTCACCTCCTTGGTTAAATTTATTCCTGAGTATTTATTTGTTTTGGATGCTGTGGTAAATAAGCTTGTTTTCTTAACTTCTCTTTCTGATATTTTGTTGTTTGTGTATAGAAATGCAACTGATTTTTGTGTACTAATTTTGTGTCCTGCAACTTTACTGAATTCATTTATTAGTTCTTACAGTTTCGGGGTAGAGTCTTTCGATTTCCTTCACAAAGTATTACATAATGGCTTAAAGTCTGTTTTGTCTGATGCAAGTGTAACTCTTCCTGCTTTCTTCTGGAAATATCTTTTTCCACCTCTTCACTCAGTCGTATGTGTGTTCTTTAAAGTGAAGTAAACATAGCTGAGTCTTGTAGCTTTTTGTTTTCAATGTCTTCAGCCACTCTCTGTGTTTTGATTATATGTAGTCCATTTACATTTAAAGTAATCATTGCCAGGTGTTAACGTCCTATTGCCATTACATTGTTCTCTGTTTGTTTTATGATTTCTTTCTTTCTTTCTTCCTCTCGCCTTCTTCCTCTCGCCATCTTCCTTCATGATTAGATGATTTTTGTAGTGCTCTGCTTTGATTCCTTTTCTTTTCTCCTTTGTGTGTCTACTATAGGCTTTTGCTTTGTAATCACCATGAGGCGTACATAAAATATATTTATAATAGTCTATTTCAAGCTGATTGCAAGTTAACTTCAAATACATCCTAACGCTCTACTTTCATACATTCCCTCCTCCACATTTTATGTTTTGGTGTCACAATGTACATCCTTTTTAAGTTGTTTATATTTACAAGTAATTATAGTTATTTTTAATTCTTTCGTTACCGAGTCCAAACTCGTTGCACGACAGGCCAATAAATTGGGAGAAGGGATGTTGGGGCAAGGAACAGCGACTTTACTTGGAAAGCCGGCAGGCCGAGAGGATGGCAGACTAATGTCTTGGAGAGCCATCCTGCTCTAGTCAGAATACAGGCTCCTTTTATGCAAAAAAGGGGAGAGGGTGTGGATGACTGTTGCAGACTTCTTGGTGTAGGTAGGAATTCTTTGCTCTTGCAGCCGTCCACGTGGGCCAGCTCATGGTGCTCCTGCAAAACCTCCAACAAAACGAACATTATCCTCTATTCTGCAACTTTGTTATCTTTACGTGAGTGCAGAGCCAGCAAGACTAAGCCTAGAACACAGGGCACAGGGTTAAAGCCAAAGGAACAGAGCTAACACGGAATCAGATTTGTTCTTTATTACACTTTTGCCGGAGTTATAAGTGATTGACCCACAGCCATGATAATATTAGAGGATTCTGACTTGAACTGTATACTTTCCTTTATCAGTGAGTTTTTGGTATGTTTTCCTCTTACGAATTAGCATCCTTTCATTTCGGCTTGAAGATCTCCCTTTAACATTTCTTCTAAGCCCGGAATAATGGTGATGAACTCCTTTAGTTTTTTGTTTTGTTTTTTGTATTTTTAATTGTTTGGGGGGGGATGTAATTAAGTGTTTATTTATTTACTTATTTATTTTAATGGAGGTACTGGGCAGGACACACACTCTGAACACTCTACCACTGAGCCACCCCTCCACCCCCCAATTTAGCTATTGTTTGTTTGGAAAATGCTTAAATCTTTCCTTCAATCCTGAAGAGCAACTTTGCCAGGTAGAGTAGCCTTGCTTGGCTTTTCTTTCTTTTTTTTTTTTTTTTTTTTTCTTCAGTTTACATTCCATTCTATTCTGGCCTGCGAAGTTTCTGCTGAGAAAGATGCTGATAATCTTATGGGCGTTCCCTTGTATAGAACATGCTGATTTTAGCTTAGTGCTTTTAAGAATCTCTTTTTGTCTTTACCTTTTGACAGTGTAATTATGCTGTGTCTTGGTGTGGATCTCTTTGGATTTATCTTCTTTAGTCTTTTGGGGGGCCTCATGGATCTGGACGTTTGCTTCTTTCCCCAAGTTAAGGAAATTTCCAGCAATTAATTCTTTGAATTAACTTTCTGCCCATTTCTTTCTCTGTTTTCTCCTTCTGAGACCCTTATAATGCATATCTTCGTCCACTTGTTCTTGTCCCATAAATCCCTTCAGCTATCTTTACTTTAAAAATTTTTTTTTTTCTTTTCGCTGCTCTGACTTTAATTCCAGTGCTCTGTCTTCCGAGTTCACTGATCTTTCTTCCATTGATCTAGCTCATCTGCCCTCCCCCACCTCCTTTTTACAGAAGCAGGAACCAAAGTCCCCAGAGACCATGCGCCCCCGCCTGGATTACACAGCTAGTGGGCACCCAGGCCAGCTCTAGAACTGTGGTCTCTTGAGTCACAGGCAGGCTTTTTATTTCCCAGAGATCGTCTGCATGCTCGGACTCCGAAGCAGTTTAGTAAACCTGCTGCCTTAGTTCTGGGGGAAGGAGAAACCTACTTGAAAATGCTTCCGGCAGGTTATTTATGCCAAAGGGTTAACTTTTTCTCCTTTAACTTTCTAGTTGGACCACTACAGCCAGAGCTGACCTTTGTAATTACACAGCAATTCAGGAAGTAACTCAAGATTCTTCTTCTGTTTTTTTTTTTCTTGTTGTTGTTGGTTTTTTGGTTTGTTTTTTGGAGGCATACCATATATTTCTGGGTGGGAAGGCTGAATGATTAACCCTAATTTAATTTATAAATTTGATGCAAATCTAGGCACAGTCCCAGTGGCTTTTTTTTTTTTAACTTGACAGAGCTGTTCTAAGATTAATCTAGGAGTCTAAGCAAGCAAGAATACAGAAGAATACTGAACAAGTTAATGCAAGAACTTAAACGACCAGACATCAAGACATATTGTAAAGCTACAGAAATGTAAATAATGTACTTACTATAGGCATGGGGACTGAGGTCAGTGGTACAGCAGAGACAGTAAAAAAAAAAAAAAAGAAGGAATAACCATATTCACAAGAATTTAAGTACAAGTCATTGGGAGAAAGGATAAAATATTCATATGATATAGGAACAACTCAACTATTTGGGACAATTACATTAGCTCATGCCATGTACCAAAATACAGTTTAGACTGATTAAAATAAATACGTAAATACAGGGAAAAAAGTTAACAACCTAAAAAGAAAATAAAAATGTGTCTGTTGGTCTTTCTTCCCAAACATAATGCTAAAGGTCCAAAACTTTAAAGCCTTTTTCGTGTTTGACCATTAAAATATTAAACCCTTGAAATAAAAAGACAAAGTGAAATCTTGTTAGAGGGTTAGGTCTTAGATCTTTTAGAACATATTAAAATGTAGAATAAAGTATTCTCTGAGTTTGGTTTTGGCCGGACAGTGGAGAGGAAGGGAAAGATGTGTGTGGGCACGGAGGGTGTTGAGAGATGGGGTTTGCTGCCTCTCCCAACAGTGCTGTCTTATTATGATGGGAGTTAAAAGCTGGAGACGGAGGAATGTGGAGAGGATCTGGCCAGGATACCCCCGCTGAACGTGCTTTGTAAGTGACAATGCAATTCATCCTCGGTAGTAGATTGCCGATGCCCACGGTGGTAGGATTTCTAGGTGAAGTCCTTTCTCATGCATGCACATCTCTGCAGATTGCTTTTGTTTTGTTTTGCTTTCCCCAGATTCTGTGGGAAAGCAGTAAAGTTCCTAAGTGATGTCACATAGACGGGTTTTATCGGAAAGCATTTCTGGAAGTCCTCATTAGACAGGGAAGCTGTAGTAATACTTCTGCGAGGACAAAGGACTCAGGGCAACTTAATGATTTCTCCTGAATGAGGTCTGGGGACTGGAAACATAGATGGGAAACAGCAGGATCAGTAGGTCAGAGGTTGCTGCGCGGTTTGGAGTTTTACTAGACGTTGCTAGACTGCCTTCTGTAGAGATGGTGCCTGCCTATGGTTAGTTCCTTAATAAAGTCAGAGAGTATTTTCCTCCACACTTCGACCATCACGCTGTGGCAAACATTTTGATCTCTGTCAGTTTGATAGAGCCTCTTGATGAGGTAATTTCATGACCGAGGTTGAGCACTGTTTTAAGAGTCACCGGATTTTCCTTTTCTGGGAATCAGAGAGCATCTTAGAGGCCAGAACGGACCTTTGAGATGGAGTCCAACCATTCAGCCTATAGATAGGAAACCTGTTTGGCCATGGTCATTTGGCTAGTCCATTCCTGAAGCCAGACCAAACCCCAGGTCTCATATTTCTCATAAAAGCTCTCTGGGTGAGTGTCAGACGGTGCTGTAAAGGTCTCTGGCAGTCTGAGCTTGACTCTAGAACCAGAAAGCTGGAAATTACAGGGCAAGGCCACAACACCGTGACTGTGAGGCCCACTGCTGGAACCCACCCTGAACTCCAGGTACCTGATCTGCAAAATGGAATTAATATTAGCCTTTTTGCCAAGGCTGCAAGGATGAGGGTTGGTGCAGATAAAGTAGCTGACACAAGCGGGCTCTCACAACTGTCATCCTCTTCCTCCTGTTTTGTTATGTGACTTCTCCACTCACATGGAAGCTCCAACAGAGACAAACTAACATCCTTCAGATTATAAGCAAAGGTCAGTGGTGCTGGGGCAGGCATCACTGCGGGGAGGCAGCAGGGCAGGCTCTCCTGGGAGCCCCTGCGGTCCAAACTTGGTCCTTGACTTCGCCCTGGCCCTTTCTGGCTTTGCTGTCAGTGTCTTGGTCAGCCTTCATTCTCGAGAAGACATCACGCCTGTGCTGACTCCTGCGGATCTGAGAAGAAAGCTCCCCCTCTTTGTCACTCCCTCTCTGCTTCTGAGGGTTTGTCTTCCAGAAAGTTCCCCCTTTCAGATTTCCCAGGAAAGAGGAAAGGGCTCCAAATGGCAAAAGGAAAGGCAGCACGTGGCCAGGCTGGGTCACGAGACCCCACTGTCAAAGGAGGAAGGAGGAACGGGCAAGAGAGGAGGGAGGGAGTTACTGAAAATGAGTTATTTTCAATGCAAGCCCCCACGATCATCGCAGGAGTTCTTAGGATGGCCAAGGTTTTTAAAAACGGGTGTTATTATTTCACAGTTGCTCTTCCCAGTGGCCTAACCCTTCTTATATTTTGCGAGAGAACAAGATCAAATGCAGGACAGGGTCCAAGGACAGAGGCTGCCTCAGCCTTCCGTTCCCAGAGGTCCTGGAGGGCCCTCCTTCCCTGCTCAGCAACTCAGGAGCATCCTTTGCATTGGCTTCCTGGAGCCTGCCTGCCCCCCACCCCCAACCAGGTGGAAGGGCTGGAAAGTCCTCCGTAGGCCTTTGCTGTCGCCTCTGTCATCCACTCACCATCCTAGGTTAATAAAGACGCAGTTCTAATGTTTTGAAAAATGAGGAATCTAGTTCTTTGGGACCCCTTTGTTTTACTGTCAATCCTGGTGATTCTCCGTGAGTGGCTCTCCGACCATCTGAGTGCCCTCTTCCTGGATGCCTGTTGAAAATGCACATTCTTTTTTTTTTTTTTTGTATTGAAGTATATAGTCAGTTACAGTATGTCAATTTCTGGTGTGCAGCACAGTGTCCCAGTCATGATATATATACGTATATTCATTTTCATGTTCTTTTTCATTAAAGGGTATTACAAGATATTGAATATAGTTCCTTGTGCCATATGGATGAAATTTATTTATCTGTTTTTATACATAGTGGTTACAAATCTCAAAATTTCAGATTTATCCCTTCCCACCCCCTTGCCCCCAGTAACCATCAGATTGTTTACTATGTCTGTGAGTCTGTTTCTGTTTTGTAGATGAGTTCAGTGTCCTTTTTTTAAATTTTATTTTTATTTTTAGATTCTTAACCTCCCTTCCTACAGGGTAGGAACTCTGGGGGTGGAACTCAGAGACGCGCATCTTCAACAGGCAGTCCTGGGAGGCGGTGAAAATTTGGAACTGCTGTTACTCTGCACTGGTTCCTTATTTATTTCTGTTCCTTCTCTCTCCTGTTTCCTCTCATCTCCCCTTTTTCTTTCCTCATTCCTGTGGTTCATGCCTGTCTGCTCCCTCCTTCCTCCTCCTTAGTGTTCAGGGTTCAGAGTAGCCTGTTGAACTGTTCTCTTAACATAATATGTTTAAGTCCTTTGGAAACTCAGCTAGGAGGGAAAAAAAGAAGTATATGTTTCCTACTGCCTTGACTGTCACCATAAAACAAGGGCAGATACAAAGCTATCCTCTCCGCACACCAATTTTGGACAGTGCATCGTTATTTCAAATACACAGAAGCATCACGTTTACAGCTACTCTTTGATACAGGAGGTGGACCTTGGGGGTTCACAGTGGCCTTTGAGGGAAGCATGACTGGTGAGACATCCCAGGGGAGCCAGCTGCCGCCTGGTTCAGATGAGACACCGGCCTGGGTACCCTCCCAGGAGGGCACAAGGTGGTGAAGGCATTTGGGGCGGATGGGGCCCATGGGACAGGAAGTGGGGTGACAGAGAGGGTGGGATGGCAAAGGGGAGGTGTCTGCATGGAATTTGGGGTGGATGCCACCCATGTTCTGAACCTCTGCTTTTGTCTTCACAGCTTCTGCACAAAGAGACCAAGATGAATGCAGAGGTGAGTTCTTTCAAAGGACCCAATGGAAGGAATGCTTTTCTTGCAGTATCCTTCCTTCCTCCTTCACCAAGCATCTTCCTTCCCTCCAGAGCTTTCAGAAGCAACAGCACAACCTTGGAAACTTGTCTCCACTGTCCTGATGACACGCACATGGCCCCGAGGGATAGGGAAAGCATTAGGCCCCTCTGAGTTCGTATCTGTGTCTGTCCAGCTTCAGTCAGATTAGAATTTATCTACTTCAGTTCATCCAGAAACAACACTCGTGGGCTCGGTGGGAACGGGCTGCAGGGCATCAGGGTGCTGGCCCAGAGCGCAGCCTTGTGTTCTGGGCACGCTTGCCTCCCCTTCCTAGGACCTTCCTCTGTGCCATCTCCTTGGCGGTCTCACCTCACTGTGCCTGTTCTTTGATCCAGTGAGATGTCTAGTCTCTTTATCCCTTTGCTTTTTTTCCTGATGGATCAGCCCTTTTGCTTTTATTCCCTTCCAAGTCCAGCCTAGACCCGGGGGTCCATCTCTCCAACTGCCTTGGTGCCCATGCCCCCAAGTCCTTTTCCTCTTGTCTTCTCCATCCCCCCATGGGGTGGTCTTGGGTGAGTGGCCCAGCTCCATGCTGTCTGTGGCTGATGGACACAAAACCCCTCATCCGGTGCTCAGCGTGCCCACCAGGCCCCCTGTGTGGCCCTGGGCAGCTCCTTTTCGCTTTGCCCAGAACAGCCGGGTCTGGGCTTCATCGCTCCTCCCTGCTGCCTCCTCCCTCTTAGCATCTGGGTCACTTTTTACTTTACGGAGAAAGATTGGAAGCATCAGACATCATCTTTCTCCACTGCTGCCTCTCCAGTCATCTTGTTTCCCTCTTCATAGTGGGAGGGATGTTCATCCGTGAGAGAGCTCCAGGCTGTGAGTACAGGGAAACCCAATTCAATGTGGTGGTGTTTTTCCTTTTTTTTTAATAGTGGAAAAAAAAATTCTAACAGCAGTACTGGGGATTGAACCCAGGACCCCATGTATGCTAGGCACACACTCTACCACCGAGCTATACCCACCCCCACCTCAATTTAACGTTGTTTTTATCCTGAAAGTCCAAATGGAGGAGTCCAGTGGCTCAGCGATCTCATTAAGGATCCAGGATTTTTTTATCTCTCTTGCTCCCATCCAAGCGTTGGCTTCCTCCTCAAGGCTGTGTCCCTTATGTGGACAAGCTGCCAGAAGCTGTTGGGGCTACATGCCCCCTCACTCGCTCTGAGCAGGAGAGAGAGGTGGCTTCCCGCAGCTCCCTCAGAGGAATGGGAACCTCTTTTTCTGAAGCCCCACCTAATGCCTCCTTCGATCTTATCAGCCAGAACCTGGCCACATGCTCATTCCTCGACCACTTACTTTGTGTCCAAGGAGTCAGGATTTTGCCACCTGGAATGAGGCCCACCTGGAGCATCTTCCTGGGGGCTGGATATAGGAAGAAGGAAGGGGAGTGCCCATCGGGAAAGGGCCCATTGCATCCGGTCCCAGACATTTCCGGTGAAAGTGTACTGACTGGGAAAAAAAAAGGAAGCACAACCTAAAAGTTGAGAATCATGTTTTATTTGGCAGACTTCCTGAAGACTTAAGCCTGAGTTAAGCCTCTTGGATCATTCTGAGGGATTGTTCCCAAGAGGTAAGGGAGGAGCCAGGATATATAAGAATTTTTGCAAAACAAAACAACAAAACAGGTAGTTGGAACATCAAAAGATGACTGACTGCTAATTAAAAGGGAACATCTCAAGTTAATGAATTTAATGCTTTTCTATGTATGGGAAGGTGCAAGAGTCTGGGCTCACTGAAATTACTCCTTTGTTACGCACCTTAACTGTCTGAGGCCAGTATCCTGTTTTTCTCCATCCTGAATCCCCTCGGGGTGCACCCTCGGGGAAGCTACAGTGGCTGATGGCTTGGGGGCCTCAAGGTCCTTTGTTTCCTGAAACGGCAGGTGACATTGTGTGTCCACGCTCTTCATTGCAGACTCTGCTGCCTGTTCAGACCTCGCACTGCCTCCCTCATTATCTCCTTTTCCAGCTGCACTGTCCACCTCATTTCTGCCGGCTCTTTCCCTAAACATTTCCAGATGCTTGAGTTTTTAGTTTCTTCGAAACAAAAACACAGGACGTCTTGTCAAGCTACTGTAATCCTATTTTTTTCATCCCCTTCAGAGATCTCTGCGGTAAATTCTCCATCGTCTTCTCTCTCCGAGTCATTCTGTTGCCTGTGGATGCAGCCGGTGTTCTAGGTTCTGGTCCCGTCCCAGAAAGAATTCAGAGACAAGACGTAGTGGTTAAAAAAAGTAAAGTGAGGGTTTATTAAAGGATGGATAGGACACTCAAGGGGAGAGCAGGCAGGCTCAGGTGAGCGGCTGCCCTGAGTTTCTTTAGCAAGTTAGTTCCATAGTGTGTAAAAATGAATGGGCAGAATATTCATTGGGGAGGGGGAGGGTTTGGGGTCGTATTCTCTGATTATCACCCCAACTCCACCTTCCTGAAGGGAGGAGGGATTTTTGTCCTTATTTGCTCTGGATCAGAAGTGTCATGATGTTGGTGCATGATGGGTACTTCTGATCTGCAAGGCTAATTTTGTTGAAATGAGGGCATAATGAGCAAAAGGTTACATTCGGACACTGGAGATGCCTGTCTTTTCTCACCTTTCTTTGTCGGGGTCTCCAGGCCACTCATCACCCCAAAAGGTGTGACCTCTTATCAGCCCAAAGGTTCCTGCTTTCCTTTCTCTGCCCGGGGACCCCTGGTGCTTCCATGATGTGTGGTTTCCTGCATTTGGCCTGTGCCCCTCCTTTCTGCCCAGTTCCTGCCATTTGGTCTGTGTCCCCCTTTCTCTGCTCATATCTAGCTGTCTGCCTGCGCTAACAATTCTCCACCCGCTGCAATCTGCCTTCTCCCACCATTGTACTGAAATCCATCTTTAATAGTAGTTTTTAAAAAACCTTATTTTTGTAATAATGTAACTACACAGGCCTGGTACAGAACTCAGAAACTGTAAAATATTAAACCGTCAAAAGTGAGCCTCTCCCACCCTGGGGCTGACCTCTGTTAACCACCTTCTGGTGCCCCAACCCCTTATCTGCAGGTCTTGTGACTCACTCCTCACTCGGATTCTCCTGGTCTTGGGAGTTCCTGAGAAAGAGGAGGAATTTTGCATTAATACTCAGCTTTTACAAGCCTGGCCCTGTAACAGTTCTAACAATCATCAACTACCCTTTCTGTCCTCCAATCTCGACCTTTCCTTCCTTGGTGACTTTTAACTCCCTCAACTTTTTAAAAACATTCCCAGACCTTGGGGCTGCCTCTCACTACTGCCCCCTCTCTTCTGCCTTAAACCCCCCGTGACCACCTCATGTGACCCCTCTCACTCCGCTCTCCTGTCTCAGCCCAGTGCAGCCTGCCGTGGTCCTCACTGCTCCGCCAGAGCTTCCCGGCTGAAGGTCACCAGTGGCCTCTGTTTGTCAAATCCAGTGCAGACTTTTTCCGTGAAGCTTGTGACATGTTGACCACGGTCTTGAAATGTCCCCGTGACACCTCCAGGTTCCTGCCTGTCTCTCTGGTGACTTCCTCTGAGACTCTTCCTTAGGTTTCTCCCTGCTCCTTAAAAGTTTGTGTTTCCCAGGGTACTTCTCGCCTGGGAAGTGCCCGCTGTCATGGGGACCTCCTCTGACCCCACAGCATTGACCTTTCAGTCGTATGTTTAAGAAGATCCCAGTGGATCTGCTCAAGAAGGTCTTTTTCATCAACTCCAGATCCACACACCCAGAAGCCTGGATTGTCCATCTCCAGTAAGAGGTTCCACAGTGCCTTATAACCCAGGCTCCCAACCCTCCTCCCGGGGCTCCTCAGGGAACAACACTCTGCCATCTGTTCCCCTGGCCTGGAAACCTAATGTACCCTCACGCCTTCCCCACCCTCCGCACTGTAAACCCTGTTCTCGGCTTGATTTAATCCATCACCAGAGGGATGTAACAACACAC
This sequence comes from Vicugna pacos, assembly GCF_048564905.1. Taxonomy (NCBI): domain Eukaryota; kingdom Metazoa; phylum Chordata; class Mammalia; order Artiodactyla; family Camelidae; genus Vicugna; species Vicugna pacos. Next base: position 83,325,413 of record NC_132993.1, read on the forward strand.
TGGCTGAGACCTTAGACTTGGCCTTCTGGCTGTAATGATAAAAGATACTGACAGGGGACTTGTAGTCACGGGACTCAGCGGTAAGTAAGAATTCACGGATCTCTCAAATCCATTTCTGACTTTACGTTCTGCCTTCCCCCTCACTTCCTCACTTTCCCCACACTGTGCATTACTGTCCTAGCTTATTCCCTCCTGCTGCCATTCACTCTCCTTTTTAGGGGCAGAGGAGGAGACCTCAGGCCCGGGGGGGAATGCTCAGCCCCAGTTCATGACACACCGTCTCCATTGCTCTGGGCAAGGCCCCTCTCTTTATTTATCTTCTCTTTCCTTTTTGTCTTTGTCCCCATTCTCATCCTCCCAAAGACGGCTGTTCTGACGTCTAACTAAATGTCCGCCTTTTTTGTTCGCGTGTATTTGTGAAAATATGTTACTTTTTCTTGTCCAAATGCCTTTTACATTTACATGGAGTAGAACAGACTTGGGCTTTGGCGAGTTAAAGTACAGACATCCACGTATGTAACCATCACCACCGTCAGGATTCAGCCCCTCCCTCCAAATTATTCCCTTCTGTTGCCCCTTTTTGGCACGGCCTCTCCCACCCCTAAACCCTGGCAACCACTGTGTGACATACTTTTAATTCAAGTGATTGTATTGTGTTCCAGTTTACATCGTGTTCTCTTTCTTTTTCCCACTCAGCCCTACATTTTCAAGGGGTGACGTGTAATTAATCTGCCGCACGCAACCTCACAAAGTGCGTCCGTTTCAGTCTAACAGAACTCCCTGTGTGCTGTCACTACCTCTGTTTGTAGACAAGAAAAGTGAGGGTTGAGTCCATTGCTCCAAGGCACACGGTATCAAGGGCAGACCGGGGATTCAAGTCCTGAAGTTTCTGACTCCACACGTGCCTTTCTTCTTGTCTCTCTTCAGCTGATCCTGTCGATCCAGTTCAAATGTCGTTTCTGCCGCTCGGAAAGCTTTCTCAGCGCTTCCTCCCTGGAAGCGGTGCCCCCCTCTTGTGAATTTCCATCGCCCTTGACTTACCACTTCGTTAGTTACCTTCTGTTGTCTGACGTGGAGGGCACATCTTAGTATCCCCACGGCACCTGGCGTGATGCCCCAGAGTGTGTCCTCACTGACTGTCAGTTGACTAAACGATGGGATGACTCAGAGGCTGTTTGGTAATCTTGCAATGCAATCCGGAGCTTGGGCGAGTCGGCCAAAACGTAGAAGAGGGAAGACATGCAGTGACTTGAGGCTGGCGGGGGATTGTCGGGGAGGGAGGTAAAGGATCTCAGCTGCAAAAAGCCCTTTGGTCTCAGAGGGTTTGTCAGATGCATGAATGACTTCCAGGATTTTCTGCGTTTCAAGCTGAGGGCCTGATAGAATTCGTGGAGTGACTGGCTTTTGCCCAGAAGTTCAGAGCACAGCCAGTCAGGCGGGGCAGGTGTTTGGAGTCCAGCAGAGAACCAGGTGATCCAGGTGAGGGTGGGGCGGTCAGGTGAGAGTAGCCAGTTTGTATTTCTTTCTGGGACTGGAGCTCAGAGAAGAGGGTGGCTCAGAGTGCACGATGTTGGAGTCTTCGACACAGAGGTGGTCATGAAAGCCTTAAGGATGAGGGAACCCCCACCCCACTCTGGGAATATGAGAAAGAGAGATGAGCAGAGGAGTAAGGACGAGCATTGGGGAATATCCACAAGGAGGCACAGGATAAAAAAGGACAGTGGTGATTGGGAAAAGGAAACCTCACTAGAGGTGAGAGAAGATGAAGAAGGAGTGAGTTTCAAGAAGGGGGGAGGGTATAGCTCAGGTGGTAGAGCGCATGCTTAGCATGTATGAGGTCCTGCGTTCAATCCCCAGTACCTCCTCTAAATAATAATAATAATAATAATAATAAAATAAATATACCTAATTACTTTCTCCCTGGACAAAAATAATTTTAAAAAAGAAAAAAATTTTAATTAAAAAAAAAATAAAAGAAGGTCCACTTAAGTGTCAAAGATGCGTGACGTCCAGGAGAGGCCAGATGAGGGACAGCCCTTGAGCTGGGCAGTGAGAAGACCTTAGATGACCTGTGGTGAGGCAGAGAGGAGTGGCACTGAAATCCAGATTACAGTTGGGCTGGAAGGGTGAGTAGAGGGTGCAGATGCAGCCCAGAGAGGTGTGGAGTCGGTTGATTTGGGGGCAGTGGACAGGCCACAGTCAGGAGCAGAGGGTATCAGAGGACACCCAGCACTGTGGCGGGAGCCCCAGGAGGGGAGCTGGGAGTAAGCCTACGGCTCTGTAGAGTTCCTGTGTGCTCAGAGCATCCCTGGGATTTTTATTTATAGCCACTTTGAGTGGTTGCACTTTAGATAACATATATTTACATGACTCAAAATTTTTAAGGATTTAGCAAAAAAAAAAAAAGATTTCCCCTGAGAAGTCCTCTTCCCTCCCAGATACTCTGTTCTCATGCTCCCTGGCAACCAGTGTCACTGGTTTCTTGACTGTCTTTTCAGAGAGATTCTAAACATATACAGCAAGTATTTTTTTTCTTTCAGCTACCCCTCCCTCCTTTCTTTAACGCAGACTATAACAACTTATACGGGTCTGTATTTTGCTTTCCTCACCCCACAATGTATCTTGGAGATCAGTCCCTTCTCATACACAAGGAACTTCCTTGTTCTTTTTCATGGCTGTGTAACATTCCATTTCCGAGGCACACCATAATTACATAACCAGCCTGCTGTTAACAACATATCCATTCTTTTTAGTCTTCCGCTGTTACAAGCAAGGCTGCAGTAAACATGAGTCATTTCACTTGGGTATACACTTTAGAAAGGGATTTACCCAAGCAAAGAGTATTTGCATGATAAATATTCCCAAGCTGCTCTCCACAAAGGTTACCTGCTTTTTTCTCCCCCCTGCAACATATGAACACAGATTATTTTCCCATGCCAGCCAATGCATTGTCTAACTTTTTGATTCTTGTAAATGAGTGAAAAACATGCACTTGTTCTTCTTGACCTATTTGGAATCTTTCTCTGTTTTTTTTTATAAGTAAGTTCATTTGTATTGTATTTTAGATTCCACATGTAAGTGATAGCCTATGATCTTTTTCTGACTTACTTCATTTAGGATGATAATCTCTAGGTCCCGTCTTCATTTTTGAAGGGTAATTTTGCAGGGTTCAGAATTTTAAGTTGGTAGATTTTTTTTTTCTCTCAACCCTTTTCAATATTTCACTCCATTCTCTTCTTGCGTGCATGGTTTCTGAGATGCTGGATATACTTCTTTGTTCTAAGGAAAGGTGTTTTTTGCCTCTGACTTCCTTCAGGATGTCAAGACGTTACTTTTTATCTTTGATTTTCTGAATTTGAAAATGATATGCCTGAGTATTGTTTTGGGGGACTGGCATTTATCCTGTCTGGTGTTCTTTGAACTTCTTGGATCGGTGTTCAGTGTCTCACATTAATTTGGGGGGAAGTTTCAGTCATTTTTGTTTGAAATACTTACGTTCTTTTCCTTCTTCCCTCTCCTCCTGGTATTCCCATTACACGTATATTACAGCTTAGTTGTCCCACAGCCCGTGGGTGCTCTGTTCTCTTTTTTCCAGTCTCTGTTCTCTTTGCTTTTCAGTTTTGGGGGTTACCATTGCTGTGTCCTCAAGCTCAGAGATTCTTTCCTCAGCTGTGTCAAGTGTCATAAGCCCATGAAACGTTGTCTTCGCTTCTGTTCCATGTTTCTCATCTCCAGCATCCCTTTTTGGTTCTGTATCAGGATTTCATCTCTCTGCTTACACTGTACCAGCGTTCTCGGATGCTGTCTGCTTTACCCATAGACCCTTAGCATGTTAGACATGGTTGTTTTAAATTCCCAGTCTGGGAAATCCAACATCCCTGCCATGTCTGGTTCTGGTACGTGCTCTGTCTCTTCAGCTGTGTTTTTTGCCTTTTGCTGTGGCTTGTCATTTTTTCTTGATAGCTGGACGTGAGGTGCTGTGTAAAAGGAACTGTTGTAAATGGGCCTTCGGTCACGTGGTGGGGAGGTGTGGGGGAGGGGAGCGCTCTCTAAGCCCCATGGTTACCCTGGACTTTGAACTTTACAAGTCTTGCTCAGTTTTCTCCTCCCTCCTTACGTGGGAGAGTGTGACTAGTGGGGGCTGGAGCTGGATATTTCCTTCCCTGAGGTCATTTAGGGTCTCATAATGCCCCAGCAGGTTAGGGTCTGGTTAACTAGTTTCCCATGAGGGCAGGCCTGGTTGGGAAGAACACGATGCTCTGGTGTATCTCAAAGTGGCTCTTTTTCCCTCTCCTTTCTGGGGGCACAAGGGGGAAATTCCTCTAGTATTTCCTATGGGAACCTGGCCGAGCTCCCAGAGGTAAGTCTCACAAATGGAGAGGGTCTCCTGTGCCTGGGGCCCTCTTGGGGTCGCAGGGCTGTTCATACGGAGCGTCCACAACTCATCTGTTCCAGTTCAGGCTTTCCTCCTGCAGCTCTCAAGTCTCTGCTCCACTAAGTTATTCTCTGCATTAGCCTCTCTGTCTCTGCAGTCTTGTATCCTCATCTCTCTTCAGGACCCTAGATTTAGCTTCAGTCACTGTTTCAGTCTGTTTAGCTGTTTTCCGGTTGCTAGGATGGCGTGGCAACGTGCGGACCCCTTACCTGTGGAATGGGAAACCAGAAGCCTTCATCTCTTTGATCCGCAGTTTCCTTCCAGAACATGAAGCCTCGTGCGAGATGAAGAGGTGCCAGTAAAATGGTCTAGCCAGTCATTTTTCTCAAAAATATTCAAGTTCTTTCCCAGAGAGGAACTCAACTGAGCATGTCAAGATTTCCACCCTCATCCTGTCTCCATGGGTCAGTTTTGCAGGGGAATGTCGTCTGAACGAAACTCAGAAGCACTTTCGGTCTGACACAGCGCAAGCCAGGTTTTATATACCAGTTTGCGTGTTTTGTTGACTATCGAAATGGAAAGAGCAACTCGGCTTCTTATAGGTAATGAAGCTGTTAACCTTGTGGCTCTTTCAAAGCTAATAGAAATTCTGTTCCTGGTTGTTTTCTGGAATGTAGTAACTCAGTAGTTCATCTCAGGGATGCCATACATATTCAGCCTCATAAGGAGATGGCTTGTGTCCTTCTCTTGGTTAAAGAAGAAACATACATTCGATCAGACACGTGTGTTTTGGCCGTAAAGTCCAGATTTCTCTGTTGAGTGTCTTACTGCTTCTTTGCACCGGAGACGATCAAAAAATTATAATGAAAACCTAGACTTGTAACCCAAGAAGGAATTAACTGGGCTGAATTGCCTGTTGTCAGTTGGGCATGGTGGCCACTGCCTTCCGCATTCTCCCCGGACTCAAAGAAGACAAGCCTGGAACTACATTTCCCAGGGTTCTCTCTCCTGTGTGACGTTGGCCAGCTAGAGGCACTCTCGCGAGATTTGGAAGGCAGACGAAAGACTATCATCCAGGGGATGCAGTTGCAGGCAGATGTGTGAGCCAAGGCTTAGCGGTAGAAGGCAGGCAGACTCCTGTAAATCACCTGCTCCTGCGCCGCAGGCTGAGGGAGGCTGCAAATGTTTCAGACATCTCGGCTTCCAGGAAGCTCTTGAAAATCACTTGCTTCAGTACAGCAGGGAGATAGCATCTCTGGCTTTAGCTCCCCAGTGGTAGCAGTGGATGTATAAGCCTCTAATTTCCTGTGTTAAAATGTTATGCTTAGAACTCGTTGAGTGGTTTCTCTTTTCTTGTGGGGTTTGTAAGTAAGTTGTGTAACAACAATAGTACAAAGTCTGGGAGAGAGAAGATGGAAGTATACTGTTATAAGGTTCTTACGTGTGAAATGGTGTCATGTTACTTTAAGGTAAGCTGTGCCAAGTAAAATATGTGTCATATAAAGGGCCTTAAAATATATAACCGCTACAAAAGTTACAGCTGTTAGCCAACAAATGAGATAAAATGGAATTGTAAGAAATACTTTATTCATCTTAAGGGAAGTCCGAAAGAGAGGGAAAAGGAACAGATTGGACAAATAGAACAAACAAGAAGACAGTAGATTGAAATCCAGCCATATGAGTAATCACAATGTGAATTGTCTGAACACTTCACTAAAAGGCAGAGATGGTTAGGTTGAATAAACAGACCTGACAATATGCTGCCTAGGAGAAATTCACTTTAGATAGAAAAACACACATTGGTTAAAAGTAAAGGGATGCGAAAAAAATGTTCTATGCTAACACAAATCAGTGGAAACTGGGAGTGGATTGTTAATATCAGACAAAATAAATTTCAAGGCAGAGAATACTCCTAGGAATACAAATGGGCGTTTTAGAATGATAAAGTGGTCAATTAATCAAGAAGACATAACCATCCTAAACATTTACATACCTAACAATAGAGCTTTGAAATATGTAAGTCAGAAACTGATAGAACTGTTAAGAGAAACAGACAGATCTACAGTTGTATTCAGAAATTTCAATACCTATCAATAATTAATGGAATATGTAGACAAAACTAGGATATAGAATAAAGATATAGATATAAGGATAAAATAGGATATAGAAGACTTGAATAACATTATCTACCAACTTGATCTAATAGACTAGTGGAACAATCCACTCAATAAGAGTCAAATATACATTCTTTAAGTGGGCTCCATTTACCAAGATAGACCATATGCTGGATCATAAAACATGTTCAAAATTTTTTTAAAGGATTCAGATTATTTAAACAATGTCCTCTGACTGCAACAGAGTTAAATTAGAAACCCATGATAGAAAAATATCTGGAAAATCTGTAAACATTTAGAATCTAAATAACATACTTCTTAATAATCCATTGGCCAAAGAATTAATCACAGGGAAGTTAGAGAGTGTTGATAACTGAATGAAAATGAAAGCAAGAATCTCACAGTTTGTGGGGTGGCAGCTAAAGCACTGTCATCACTTACAGGGAAATTTATAGGAAATTGAATGTCCATTTTTGAAAAGAAGGAAGTTTCCAAATCAATAACCTGAACTTCCACCCTCAGCCACTTAAAAAAAAAAAAAAGCAGCAGCAGCATATTAAACCACAAATAAGCAGAAATTTTGAAGTAATAAAGGTAAGAACAGAAATCAATTCAATAGGAAACAGAAAAAAACAATGAGAAAAGCAGTGAAACCAAAAGCTGTTTTTCTGAGGTCATCGAATTGATAAACCTCTAGCTAGGCTGCTCAGGAAAAAAAAAGAGAAGACATACGTTACCAATAATAGAAATGAGAGAGAGGATATTACTACAGAGTCTACAAATATTAGAAGAATATTAAGAGAATATTATGAATACCTTTATGGGTACGAATTCAGTGATTTAGATGAAATGGGCATATTCTTTGGAAGATTCAAACTTCCAAAGTGTTTTAAAAAAGAAATGAGCCAACTGAACGTGTATTTGTATGTATATACACATATATTCTAACTATACCTATTCAATAAATTGAACCTGCAATTAAAACCTTTCCACAGAGAGAGATTCTGCTGGACTGAAGAAGCAGGTTGCCATGGTGTCAGCTGCTTATATAGAAGGGCATTTGTCAGTAGACTTCAGGTGCCTTCTAGGAGCTGAGGCCTCTAACCCACAACCAACCACAAGGAGCTGAATTCTGCCTGCAACCACGTGAGTCTGGAAGAGAACCCTGAGCTCTGGATGAGACTGTAACCTGGTCAGCTCCTGATTGCAGCTTTGTGAGACCCTGAGCTGAAGACCGAGTAGAGACAGGATCAGATTGCTGACTCGCTGAAACTGTGAGATAGTAAGTCTGATAAAAGATCAGAGTGCTGTACTTGGGCAGACTCCTTTCCTGATCATTTGCAGCTGAAAGATATGACCAGAAAACAAGATGAGTTTCATATGGCTTATCATTTGTGAGTTTCATGAACTGCTCCCAGTTCTGCAAAAGCCAGTGCCAACAGGGAAAGCATGGAACACTGGCATCCAGCAGCTATTCTAGTTCAAAATGATTCGAGATCAGCCACTCTGTCATCCAGTCAAGAAATCTTGCCCAGAGCTGCCAGCTCTTCCTCAGAAAGGCTGAGACAACGTAGCCTTCCACAGGCACAAATGGATCCCCCAGAGTTGTCAGTTCCCACGCATAATACAAGGAAATGTAGACAACAGGTTTCTCAGACAAGCTATGCCAGCTGGATTCCCAGTGTAGCTTGCTCCCAGCCCATGGCGGATGCTGTGGTGGCAAACATTTGTATGCTGGTTGGGAGTACGTGATATTATGTGCAACACCAAGCTGCGATTTCAGCTCAGGCCGCATCCAGTGCCAACCCCGCCCCACCTAGTGCTTCCCAGCCTCTAAATTTGGCATGTGTTTCTGGAGAATAATCTCCACCAGCTCCAAAGCTAGTGGTCCAAGAAAACTGACCCCTGAATGAGAACGCTAAACAAAGATGTCAGTTGAGGCTGGCTGGGTTGGACTGCCTGTTCTCAAAAGCTGTCTTTCTCTTTAGCATTGTGTATTTCTCTCCTTCCGTTCATCAGTTCCGCCTACAGGAACAAAAGCCGTGCTGCTGGTTCACGTTCAGCAGGTTGGATGATTTCTTGTTGGGCAAGAAGGAGGTCAGCTGCGGACTCCCTGTAATAGTGCCAAAGTGAACAGTGATGGGGAACACATAGAACGATCTAGAACCTGGAGAAGTGGGTCATTTTATGGATGATGGGCTTGACGACGAGGATGGGGAAGGCATAGGTGAAGATGCTGGTGCTATTCAGAGACCAGGATTAATGGCTTCAGCTTGACCTCATCACCACCTTCTTTTCCTCCCTAATGCCAGGCAGCCTCCCAGGTCAACAGTTAGGCTTGAAAACTGCCAGCTGGAAAGAAGGGCTTGACTTTAGGAAAATATTTTAAACAGTAGTGCAATTAAAAAGTATATGTGTATAAAACCTTTTAATTATCATGTAAGAGCTTTTGTTTTTCCCTTTAAGCTCATACATATGAATATTGTAAGCACAAATGGATTACTAATTGTATGCTTTAAAAAAAAGGACTAACTGAACATAGTGTAATGATTTTGGTCTTCCAGGTTTTATTCATTTCAGATATATTAGTGGGTCTTATTTCTTTAAAGAGCTGCTTCTTGTATAAATTTCTATAGTTAGTAGCTTAGCTGTTCAATGGGTAACTTAATATATTATCTGTTTTCTATGAATTATTCTCAGAGTTTTAAATGGATGATCTCGTAGTTTTTAGTAAAGAATGTTATTTACCTAAACTATGCTAGTAGCATCTTGTCCCGCCAGAAACTTACCAATAATCTCAATTTTATTGCATAAAGGAAACCTATTTTAAGGGGATGTATTCCATCAATCAGAATTAGCACCATAAAGAAAAAGCAGCTCTTTAGTGGAATTAACAGTGCTATAAAGTGTTTTATACAGGCAGTATAAAGGGAGTACTTTTATAAAATCAGAAATACTGGAAATCATTCTTCATTACAAGAAAAGAGAACAGACCAGTAACTCTGATGAACACAGACGCAAACATTTTAAATAAGGTTTTGGCAAATAGAATCCACAATATATAAAAAGGATAATACATCATGACCAAGTGAGGTTTATCGTAGAAATGAAGGCTGTCTCTATCTCAACAGACTTGCAGAAGGAAAAAAAACACATGATCACATCAGTAGAATAATGAAAGGCACTTGGCAAAATCAGACCATTTATAGTTTAAAAATCTAAGCAAAATATGAATAAAAAGAACTATGCATATCCTGATAAGGAGTATCTACAAACAAAAATCTACAGCTGCGATCACTCTTCACGGTGAAAGATCAGATGTTGTCCCCTTAAGATTAGAAAGTGCGCAAGAGTGTCCATTCTTGCTACTCCTGCTCCAAAATCACACTGGAGTCCCACCTAGTGCAATCAGGCAAGAAAAAATTAATAAAACACATACAGATTGGAGAGAAAGAAGTAAAACTTTACATCTCTGTTCACATCTGACTGTGATTTATGTGGGAAATCTAATGGAATCCACAAAAAAGCTGCTAAAAGTAATATGAGTTCAACAAGGTTGCAAGACGCCAAGTCAGTATATAGAAATCAATTGTATGTCTCTATGCTCACAATGAACAATTGGAAATGGAAAGTAAAAAATTTTATTTATAATGCCACTAAAAATCATTTTTAAAAAGTATAAATCTAATAAAGTAAGTGCAAAATCCATACCCTGAAAATAATAGAATGAAAGAAATCAGGGACCTAAATAAATGGGGAGATATACCATGTTCATGGATTAGAAGATTCATTATTGTGAAGGTGTCAGGTTTTTTTTTTCAAACTGATTCATAAGTTCAGTGTTATCCCATTCATAGTCCTGGCGGGAAGTTTTGTGTTTATTTTGTTTATTTATTAGAGATGACAAGATGATTCTAAAATGTTTATGTACAGGCAGGAGAACTAGAATTTTGGAAAAGAAAAAAATTGGAGGACCCACAGTAACTGACTTCAAAGCTTACTGTAAAAGTACAGTAATCAAGACAGTTTCCACAAAGGCACCAAGGCATTTCAATGGAAAAAGGATGGTCTTTCCCAATAAATGATGTTGAAACAATTGGATATTGTATGCAAAAAAAAAAAGAAGACGAAGAAGAAGAACTTTGATGACTTCCAGAGAAGATGGCACATGAGCTGGGTTTAAAGTCCAGGTACATTTAAATACAGGCCTTGCATACCCTGCCTGGTTGTAGACAGCTGATGCAGCCTATTTAATACATACCTATTTCAGAAGCTGCCTCTCTGCTTAAAAAAAAATTTTTTAAAGAACCTTGATTCATACCTTACTCCATATGGAAAAATTAATTTAACTGAGAACATTAACCATAAAGTAACTAAAACTAAAGTAAGCTAAAACTGTGAACCTTAAACCATAAAACTTCTAAAAGAAAATATAGGAGAAAATCTTTGTGACCTTCGATTAGCCAGCAGAATAATTCACTTGAAAAAAATCTGGTAAATTGGACTGCATCAAAATTAAGAACTTTGGCTCCTCAAAAGTCATTCTTAAAAAAAAAATGAAAAGACAAACCACAGACTAGGATAAGTTGTTTGAATATTACATGTCTGGCAATGAATTGTGTCAGAAATATATACGAGCTCTAAAAACTCAGTAAGAAGACAACTGGGTGGGGAGGTGGGTGTAGCTTAAGTGGTACAGCGCATGCTTAGCATGCATGAGGTCCTGGGTTCAATCCCCAGTACCTCCATTCAAATAAATAAGTAAATAAACTAATTACTCCCCACCTCCAAAAAAAAAAAACTAAAAAAAAAATCAAAAAATTCAAAACAGTATTGCTGTTCTAAGGTACACTTTGGAAAAAAACAGTTGGGCAATTTCTCATCAGGTTAAGCCTACACTTGCCGTATGACCCAGCAAACTCATACCCAGGCACTTACCCAAGTTAACTGCGAACTGTGCTTACGCAAAAGCTAGGACATGACTCTCTATAGCAGCTTTATTCATAATTGAGTGAATTATGAATTCGTTTGAACTGGAAGCATCAGAAATGTTCTTCAGTTGCCAAACAGGTAAACAAACCAGTATATGCATACAATGAACTACCACTCGGTAATAAAAAGAAAGAAATTATTGATATGTACAACATAGGTGAAAAATGCATTGTGTTAAGTGGAAGCCTGACTCTAAACACTACGTATTTGTGTGATTGCATTTACATGGCGTTCTAGACAAGGCAAAACTTGGGATGGTAAAAAAAAAAAAAAACAGTGGTTGCCTGGGGTGGGCAGGAGCTGACCACAGAAGGGAACAGGTAATTTTGGAAGCGGTGTCTTGATTGTGGTAGTTATATGACTGTATGTTGGTCAGAACTCATAGAACTGTACACTAAAAAGGGCGGATTTTAGTATATGCAAAAAAAAAAAAAAACCTAGCTGATAGCATCAGGGAAGTCTTCACAGAGTGTAAGATGCCCCGGTCTTGAAAGCTTGGAAGGCGTCCTTTCATGAACAGCAGGGAGAAGCTTGTTCCAGGCAAGGTGCACAGGATTTGCAAAGACTTAGAGGGAGCAAACAGTCCTGGGTGTTCTGCACACTTTCAAGTCGTTTGGAAGATCTGGAGCCTAAAGTCACACAGCGGGGGAGGCGGCCTGAGGGCGGTGCTGGGGAAGCAGGCTGGAGCCAAGTTCTGGAAGGCCTGCCTCATGTGTTTGGTAAAGAATGCAGGCTTGGATTTTTTTTCCCCCTTTAGTTGGTGTCTTACAGTTTGAGCGGCTGCAATGAAGCACTGCAGAGGTTTCTCTCCCACAGTTCAGAGGCTGGAAGTCTGAGATCAAGCTGGGATCTGCTAAGAGCCCCCCGTCTGGGCTGGAAACTGCCATTTACCGTGTTCTCCGTGGGCGGAGAGCAGACAGAGGAAGCGAGCTCTCTCGTGACTTTGAGAAAGGCATGCCCCCACTCATGACCTCACCGCATCCTAATTATCTCCCAAAGGCCTCACCCCCTAATGCCACCACATAAGGGGCCAAGGTTCCCACATAGAGCATCCTTCAGTCCATAACAGTGGGGAAAACGGAGGTCTTTGACCAGCAGAGGGACCTAGTTTTCACCTGAAGCATCTGCTCCTGCAGGCCTGTGGATGACGCACTGGAAGGGTGAGCGCAGAAGTAGGGAGACCACATCGTCAGGCAGGAGGCAGAGAACTGCTGGGCCAAGACCCGAGCAGTGGACACAGGAAGAGGGGCGGCCTCAGTGGCTAATGGTGACACCCAGATGACAAAGATGAAGGCAAGGGGGCGTCGAGAGGGACATTCCCGTTTCCGTGCTTGGAAACCTCCAAGAACTGCGTTTGAGGGATGTGTAGATGGTTTTTATCCATTTGGACTATACTGAGTTGCCATATGGTTTTTAAGAGTCGGCTTGATTTTTCATTCTATTTGCCTCCAGCCGTGTACCCCAATAATGAGTAAGCTGCCTCAGTAGGGTGGGGGTGACACTGCACTGGTGAGAACCCAGAAAGCCATGGGGGGGTGCTGAGTAGAGTGACAGCTCCTGCTTTGCCCGAGTGTCGTGTCTCCCCGCATCTCACCGAGCAGCTGTGGCCTCCCAGCTGCATCAGAGTCACACATCCACTGGAGGGGGGATGCTAGAAAGACAGAGGTGCCAGACTAGGGCCAGGCGTGGCTTAAAGGGGTCGCTGTGGTGACTGGAGAGATGGCAGAAGTGGAGAGCCCAATGCAAGGCGCCTCTTCCGTGGATGACACGGGTCAGAGCAGCTGTAGGAATGTCCTGGGGGAGCTGACTTCTCAGGGAGTGTCTTATCCGCCCTTCCATGCTGCGGCTGCGGCTGCTTCTGTGCTCTGGGATGGCTTCTCGCCGCGCCTCTCTGGACCCTGGCTGGTCCTGCCGATGCGTCTCTTGTTTTGCCTGGACCGTTTATTTCTAAACCCCGCCTTGGTCGCTTGTGTTTCAGCCGGAGAAGAAGTTCGGCGTGGTGGTCGTCGGCGTTGGCAGAGCCGGCTCCGTGCGGATCCGGGACTTGCGGAATCCACACGCTTCCTCCGCTTTCCTGAACCTGATTGGCTTCGTGTCCAGGTGAATCACGTTTGCTCTGTGCCTTGTCGTTCCCAGGAGGCCCAGGGAGATGGGCCAGGCGTCGGCGCACAGCGATTCTCCAGAGCTAGGAGAGAGCCAGCCAGCTCCGGGGTCATTCCAGAGAACCGTGCAGGCTCAGCCCCACAAGATCTCAAGTTCAGACGAGTCTGGGGACTAAACAGGGCTGGGCCTGCCACTGCGGTGTGCAGCGGGTCAGCCTTGAGGGGACAGTGAAGGCAGAGGCAGGCAAGATGGGCACAGGGCTCGACAGGGACAGGAGGGGGCCCAGCGAACCCACGTGGGTTGCCCTGAAAGAAGGCTCTAGGTGTGTTTCACCCGTTACCATGACAGCCGTCCCTGCAGGGCTCTGCGCTTTACAAGCATGACCAACTCTTGGATCCGTGCCCACTTCACAACCTCTTTACAGGTAAAGAAGCTGAGCCAGAGAGAGTGAGTAATTTGCCTTAGGCCACACAGCTGGAAGCAGACTTCCGTGCGGGTCTATTTGATTCCAAAGCCCATCTTTTAAACACTGTGTCTACATTCCCCCTTTGATAATTTTGAGCCCCGCTTTCAAGGATTCATTGATCTCCTGTAACTCAGCCAAAACCAGGCTTCTTACTGCATTTCTTCACCCGTGCCCCACCCTCAGCGGCTCCCTCCATCTCCCACCCCTTCCTCACACACACACACACACCAGTCAGCAAACTAACGCCACGTAACATCATTTATCAGTAGGGGTTGTGAACTAGACGAGGGCCCTGTGTCGGCCAAGGTGATGTGGAGAGCAACTCAGGCATGTCTCTGCTTACTAGTGCTTAAGCGAAATCAGCGAAGAACTTACAAAGCATAGGTCATTATTGTGATGGTCCATGTAGAAGTTCTTTCAGATTTTAATTGACGGGCCCTGCTTTCTTCCAGTTTGCCTGTCTCAAAACCTGGTCCTGCCTGAAGGATTTAAAGTAGATGTGGGGGCACTAAGGAGACCCTTTGGGCAGTCTTCCCCTCCCAGAAAGATTCTAAGGGAGCTGCACGAATGGGAGCCTGACATCCCGATTAGCCAGCCCCGTTCCTCCTACTGCATCCTACCTGTGGCGGGGGGCCCCTTCAGGCTGGCTGCCGTGACTGCGGCAGTGGGCCCCCCCGACTTGCCCGCGGCACGTGGGAGGATGGCCAGCTCGTCCCCCCTGCTCTCCTGCACCCCTGCCCTAATCACGCTGTTCCCCACCTCACGTGCCCTGTTCCTCACGATCTACCTGCCAAGTCCTGTCACCTCCCCAGCAAGCCTTTCCTGAAACCCTGAACTGGGTGTTCTTGCCTTCCTCGAATCTCCCACCTGTACCCTTGGCACAGCGTTTCTCCTGTTAGTCTTGTGTTGTTGTTACATGTATATGTGTAACTATGTCTTCCTCCCTCTACCAGACTGAGCTCATTGGAAGCTGAGGACTTTAATCCACTTTAATCCATCATCTTTCCTACATCGCTTGCGCACAGGAGGCAAGCAACATGTATCGGTCAGATCGAGCAGCGTAGATGGGTGGTCCCCATAGGAAGAGACTTACCCATAAATAATGTCCTTTGGTGGCCAAACGTCCCCAGATGCCCTCTGGCTGCTGCAGTTTGGGTGGAGCCTCCTGCTGGCCGCCCCGTTTCCTCTGTGACAGTCCCCTTGGTGGCCTGCCCCTCTGCTCCAACCCCTGCACTGGGGCAGTGTGCACATGGCTCCTCCATCTGCATTTGTCGGAAGGCGCAGGGCTCCTGTCCTGCCTCTGCTCCTGGTTAGTCGTGGACCCACTGCCTCTCTGGGCTTTGTCAGCTCAGCTGTAAAGGAGGCAGTGACACCCCCCTTCCACGTGACCGTCACAAGGCTGTGGTGTATGTGAAGGAGCTGGAAGTCACAGAGCAGTTTGTCCCTCAAAAGTGTTAGTGTCTTGGATTTGCGTTAGGTTTGGAAGTCATGGTGCTTGGCCAAGTGTTTGACCACAGAGACCACTTCTCATGAGATAACAGGAGATCAGTTTCTTTTGTTTTAGAGATGAAGGAATCCAGACTCCCATGTCCAACAGGCTGTTAGCAGCAGTGTCACACTTGATGCCAGGTCCCCAGCTTCACCCCCGAGGCTGTGTTTCTCACTCCATGCTGGAAAATGCCCTGCAAATGGGAAGGAGGAAATTCGTATCTTCATTTCCAAAAGCTGGTCACTGGGGCATTGTTGGGAGCTGGGGAGAAGGACGGTGCTCACTTATTCTCAGCTGAAGTTCTGCCTACTTTGAGTTCCCCTTGTCTGTTCTGCTCCAATAGACGAGAGCTGGGGAGCATCGAGGGAGTGCAGCAGATTTCTCTGGAAGATGCTCTTTCCAGCCAAGAGGTTGAGGTGGCTTATATCTGCAGTGAGAGCTCCAGCCACGAGGACTACATCAGGTGGGCGTCCAGGGCAGGCAGTCCCGGCTGTGCACGGTGGTGCAGGACTATGGACGTGCTCGGGCAGGCTATCATTTTTGCAGGGGTGGGGGTGTGGGAGTCTTAATAATCAATGGGAAAAAATTACAATGGATCCATGACCTTTAAAAATTGTCTTTTAAGAGTTTTATCAGTGAAACTAATGATTATTTATTTGCATGATGCATCCTAGGACTTTTCTCTCATTGGTGCAATTAAAGGTATTCAAAGAAAAAAAAATTATCTTTAAAATGTTACCCCTCACAGGGGTGGGTATAGCTCAGTGGTAGAGCACATGTGTGGTCCTGGGTTCAATCCCCAGTCCCTCCATTAAAAAAAAAAAAATATTACCCTTCACTATTGGTTGTAAATGTATAACAAAATGAAAAATAGGGTAGAACTAATATTTATTTAGTACACTGTAATTTAAAACATTGGGAAGATTAAGAATGAAAGTATTTTACTTCTTTGTAAAAAATTTATTGAGGATAGTTTAGACGGTGCCCGCCTTCTCATCTTATAACTTAAGATACGGAGCCAACATCTTTTCTGTGCCTTAGAGAACTGCCGTAGTCCTGTCAGCTTCCAGCATTTTATCCTTTGTCCTTTCAACATCGTGAAATATCGCCAAGAATATCTCTGAGGGTTCCTTTAATGTGAAGTGGATTTGCGTGAGAGAAGAAAGGAAGTAATGGAGACATCAGAAAGGGGAGATCCTATGGTTCATAGAGCAAGAGGAGTGAAGTGTTCCCCTGCTCCAGCTTTGAATGCAAAGCCTGGAGCCCTTGAAGCAGTTGGTGGGGCTGAGCCAGGAAGGAGGAGCCCCACGTGGGACCTGGCGGCCAACAAGGCAGTGCCGGCCACCCCCTGAATCTCAGCCTCCTTTTGGGTTCTGACATTAAATTGCAGCTGCTTCCCCGTGCCTTTGCCCGGGAGTCAGTGGCTCCCCTTTTACCACACCCACTTTCAGCATGGACACAAACACCTTTCTTGGGGTCCCCTTCACCTTCTTTGGCACTAGAGTGTGTTTCCTTAAAAAAGTGATCATGTCATTCCCACGCTTATCAAGGGGTGTTCCCTAGAATATCTAGAGACTAAAAGCCAAACTCCAGAGCGCAGCATTCTGGGTCCTTCACAGGTACTTTCATGATATCATCTCCCCCAACTCCTCATAGCCCGCCCCGCTGCCATGCTGAAATTCACACCATGTCCCCGTGGACAAAGCCGCATAAAACACCCAGGCCCCCAAATTTACAGCTCAAAGTGAGACATCCTCATCCCCGACACCCGGACGATGCCTGTTCCCACTTTGAGACCCACTTTTCAGGCCGCCTCAGGCGGAGCTGGCTGCTCTTGTCTTTATTTATAGCTGTCATGCGGGCATAGGCAATTTACCTGTTAATATGGCTGTATTCCTCCTCCGGAGTAACCGGTAAATAGTACCTACATGAATACATGGGTGGCTGAGTGGGTGAATCTTCAAATGTTCACATAACTAGAAAGCCTTTATCTTACTGCTTAGCAGAAAATGACGCGAGGTACAGTATGGCTTTACCCTCCAGCCCTGACTCTCAGTCTCATTCCATCATGACACATTGCCATGCAGGTTTTTGTGCATTGATGACCTTCTGTTCTCTGTCCCACAGGGCACTTAAATGAAGCTTATTTAAAGTGCATTTTCTCTGCATTTCTCTCTTTTTCCCAAAGGCAGTTCCTTAATGCTGGCAAGCATGTCCTTGTGGAATATCCTATGACACTGTCTTGGGCAGCAGCTAAGGACCTGTGGGAGCTGGCTGAGCAGAAAGGTGACGTACGTTCCATGCATCCAGAGCACAGACCCTCTTCCTAAGAGTTTCTGCCTCTGAGATTTCTGTGGTACCATCTTTATGCCTTTAAAACTTAACCGCATGTCAGATATGTTACTGGTCCCATGGGCTCCCAACCCCCACCATACTGTAGGCACATATAAGGGATGGGGGGTGTGGAGGGCAGAGGAATGGGTAGGAGTTTGCAAACTTTTGTTCAAGACTTATCAGCTTCTCTGACTAAGGAAAAATATGAATTAGCTTCCACCTATGCTAGTGTCATATTATTTTGGTTTTATTCATATATTTACATTGCTATTGGAAAAATGCCCAGGTCAGAATAATTGATTGTATGTGCATACTTTGTAGTCTTGGTTGTTTCTCAAGAGGAGTACCATTTATTAAATATTTATTACATGCTAGGAACTTGGAAACTCTGCGAAACACTTCATATTTTACTTAATTCCCTTAAAAATCCTTGGAGGTAGGTATTTCCCCTAGTTTATGTATGGGAATCCGTAGCTTAAAGAGTTAAAAAAATTTGTGCCTGATCACAAAGCTAAGTAACATGACTACAAAATGGGAGGCGGAGGTTTGATTGCGATCTTTTTGGGCTCTGAGGTCCACGTTTGTTTCTCTGAGCCATGCTGCCCTCCGGAGATTTTTATGTTTTTACAGTAATTGGACAAGTCCCTCTATGGAGGCAACTAGAACTGACTAGAATGTGTAGGGATTAAAGGAGCTAGTTAAATGAAGTTTAAGTCACAAACTCTGTTTCAACATTTGCTATTTAAAATCTTCAGTGTATGAGCAAAGTATGGTGAACAGTTACAGTGAAAATCAGCAAAGAAAGCACCTTGTCCTCATCACCAGTGTAGACGGATCACACTATCAAAACTCTTGATTGCCTTTCTCTAGTACTGAGCTGTTCTGCTGGAGGGCAGAGCCCATCTTTCCTCTCTGTAGTCCAGCAGCTAAACCTAAACACTGCCTAGAACTTCGTAGGCCTTCAGTAGGTGCTCATTGAATGAAAAGATGGATGAATGACTATTGAACAAGATTTGGGAGCTTTGGGGCCATCAACTTTGTATAATATTTCTCATGGTAAAAATGTCCGTGGACAGAGTACAAGACGCCAAAGATTTCTTGCTAATTGTAAAGGTTGTCGCAGACCTTCAATTTGTAAAAAATGCAGTATTTGCCCAGTGCAGTAAAGCAAAGTGCGATGAAACGAGGTATCCCTGTAAATGAT
The DNA here is from genome assembly GCF_048564905.1 of Vicugna pacos. Taxonomy (NCBI): domain Eukaryota; kingdom Metazoa; phylum Chordata; class Mammalia; order Artiodactyla; family Camelidae; genus Vicugna; species Vicugna pacos. The sequence goes on from NC_132993.1 coordinate 83,344,490, forward strand.
CACAAGGAATACAAAGAAGCAGGGAAACACAGGCCACTCAAAGGTATGAAATGAATCTCCAGAAACCAACCCTAAAGAAATGTAGATCTAGGAATTACCAAAATAACTGTTTCAAAGATGCTCAGTCAGCTAAAAGAAAACACAGACAAACAAATGAAGTTAGGAAAACAGTGCATGAACAAAGGTAAATTCTATCAGCAAAGAAATGTAAATTATAGAAGAGAACCAAATGAATTCTGAGGCTGAGGAATAAAATAACTGAATTGGAAAATTCCCAAAGAAGGGCTCAGCAGCAAATTTGATCAAGCAGAAGAAAGAATTGGCAAACTTGAAGATGGATCATTTGAAATTTGAGTCAAAGGAACAAAAAGGAAAAAGAATGAAGAAAGCTTAAGGGACTTAGAGGACACCATCAAGTAGATGAATGTATATATTATGCAAGTCACAGAAGGAGATGAGAGCAAGAACGGGATAGAGAGCTGATCTGAAGAAATTATGGCTGAAAAATTCTAAATTTGGAGAAAGAAATGGAATACAAATTCACGACACTCAATGAACTCCAAGTAGAATAAATCCAGAGAGCCACACCAAGACATATAATGATCACACTGCCAGAAGTCACAGATAAAGGCAGAATCTTGAGAAAAGTGACTCATTATGCACAAAGGAGCTCCTAGAAGATCATCAGCAGAATTCTCAGCAAAAACCTTGCAGGCAAGAAGGGAATAGGATGGTATATTCAAAGTGTTGAAAGTGCCAACCGAGAATACTATATCCAACAAAACTGTCCTTCAGAAATGAAGGTGAAATTAAGACTTTGTCATACAAGCAAAAGCAGAGGGAGTTAATCACTACTAGACCTTGATAATGGAGTCCTTCAGATTGAAACAAAGGGATGCTAGATAGCAACATGAAATAAAAGGCTCTCTGGTAAAGGTAAATATAAAGATAAATATAGAATCCTGTGGTATTTTGTTGGCACATCAATCACTTTAAATTCTGATATAGAATTAAAAAGACAAAGCATAAAAATAACTATAAATCTATGTTAATGGATATATAGTATAAAAAGATGTAACTTGTGATATGAGTAACATAAAATGGGCTGTTAGAAATGTAAAGGAATAGAATTTTGTTTGCAATTGAAGTTGTCTGTTTAGATTATAATAACTTTAAGATGTCTTACATAATCCCTATAGTAACTACATAAAAATACTGATAGAAGATACACAAAAGGAATGAGAAAAGTGTCAAAGCATGTCACCCACCACAAAAAAAAAGTCAAAACAAAAAGAAGACAGTAAGAGAAGACAAAAAGGACAAAATGCTGTAAGAGTATATAGACAACAGTTAACAAAATGGCATTAAGTCTTTTCCTATCAGTAATTACTTCAAATGTAAATGGATTAAACTCTCCAATCAAAAGAAATAGATCGGCTCAATGGATTAAAAAAACCAAAATCCAACTGTATGTTATCTACAAGAATCTTTAGATCTAAAGACACATATGGACTAAAAGTGAAAGGACTGAAAAAGATATTCCATGCAAATTGTAACCAAAAGAGGGCAGAGATGGCCATACTTGTATCCAGTAAAATAGGCTTTAAGTCAAAAAATGTCATAAGAGATGAAAAACATTATATAATGAGAAACATTAGGGTCAGTTCACCTAACATCATAGCTCCCAGATATATGAAGCAAATATTAACAGATTGAGGGAACACAATATTAGGAGACTTCAATACCCCACTTTTAGTAGGTTAGGAAACCAGACAAGATCAAAATGAAAAACAGAGGACTTAACAACAATACAGATCAATTGAACCTAACAGACACACAGAACATACCATCCAGTAACAGAATATGCATTCTTCTCAAGTGCACATGGGTCATTCTCCAGGATAAACTACATGTAGACCACAATAAGTCTTCAATTTAAAAAGATTGACATTATACCAAGTATCCTTCAAACACAGTGGAATGAAACTAGAAATCAACAGCATAAGGAAAACTGGAAAACCCACAAATACGTGAGTCTTAACACACTGTTAAAACGGCCAGTGGGTGAAAGAAACAAAGCACCAGGGAAATTAGAAAATATCTTGAGAAAATGAAAAATAAAATACAACATCCCAAGATGTATGGGATGCAGTTAAAGCAGTATTAAGAAAGAGGTGTATAGTGGTAAACACTTACATTAAACAAGAAGAAAGATCTCAAGTCAGCAACCTGACTTTACATCTCAAGGAACTAGAAGAAGACCAAACTAAATCACAAGTTAGCAAAAAAAGGAAATAATAAAGATTAGAATAGAAATAAATAAAATAGAGAATAGAAAAACAATAGGAAAAAAATCAAAGAAACTAACAGTTGGTTTTTGAAAATACAAACAAAATTGACAAACCCTTGGCTGGATTGAACCAAGAAGAAAAGAGAAGATTCAAATAAAATCAGAAATATAAGAGGAGTCATTACAACAGATGCCACAGAAATAAATGGATTATAAGAGAATACTATGAACAATTATACTCTAACAATTAGATAACCTAGAAGAAATTGATAAATTCCTACAAATAGACAAAATACCAAACTGAATCATAAAGAAATAAAAATCTGTATAGACCTGTAACTAGTGACTAGGAGACTGCAACAGTAATCAAAACCTCCCGACTAGAAAAGCCCAGGACCATATGGCTTCACTGGAGAATTCTACCAAACATTTATAGAAGAATCAACACCAATTATCTTCAAAAATTTCCCCTAAATGGAAAAGAACACTTCCAAACTTATTTTATGAGGCTAGCATTACCCTGATACCAAAGCCAAAGGTACCACAAGAAAACTATAGACCAATATTCCTAATGAACATAGATGCAGAAATTCTCAACAAAATGCTAGCAAACCAAATTCAACTGCGTATCAAAAGGATTATACATGATGATCAAGTAGGATTTTTTTCCTGGAATGCAAGAATGGGTCAACATATGAAAACCAATCAATGTAGTGTATATACCACTTTAATAGAATGAACAAACTCCACAGGATCATCTCAGTTGACACAGAAAAAGCGTTTGCAAAATTCAACACCCTTTTGTGATTAAAAAAAAAAAAGAACACTCAACAACTTGGAATAGAAAGAAACCACCCCATCATAATAGAAGCCATATATAAAAAGCCCATAGCTAACATACTCAGTGGTGAAACATTGAAAGCTTCTCCTCCAGGATCAGCAAACAAGGTAAGGATGCCCATTTTCACCACTTCTGTTCAACATAGTACTGGAAGTTGGAGCCAGAGCAATTAGGCAAGAAAAAGAAATGCCAGGCATCCAAATCAGAAAGGAAGAGGTGAAGTTGTCTCTAAATGCAGATGACACGCTTTTATATATAGATAACCCTAAAGACTTTATCAAAAAACCTGTTAGAACTAATCAATTCAGTGAAGTTGCAGAATACAAAATCAGCATATAGAGATCAATGTGTTTCTATATACTAAAAATGAGTTGTCTGGATAGAAATCAAGAAACCAATCCCATTTACAGTGGGTTTTTTTTGTAAAATAAAATATTTGGGAATATACCAAACCAAGGTGGCAAAAGACTTGTACACTGAAAACTGTAAAACATTGCTGAAAGATACTGAGGAAGACACAGATGAATGGAAGGACATCTTGTGTTTATGAATTGAAAGACTTAATGATGTTAAAATTACATACTGCACAAAGCTATCTACAAATTCAATACAATTCCTATCAAAATCTCAATGGTATTTTTTTCTTCACAGAAATAGAAAAAGTATCCAAAAAATTCATATGAAATCTCAAGGGACCTCGAATGACCAACACAACCTTGAATAAGAAAAACAAAGAAGTAGGTTGGAGGCCTCACCTTTTCTGATTTCAAAACATATTACAAAGTTATTGTAATGGAAACAGTGTGGTACTTGCATAAACACAGACATATAGTCCAATGGAATAGAATAGGAAGCGCAGAAACAAACAAGACCACACAGTGGGGAAACAGTCTCCTTAACAGATGGCATTGGGAAAGGTGGGTATCCACTTGCAAAAGAATGAAGTTGTAACTTTACCTTATACCATATTAACTCAGAAGTGGATTTAAGTCCTGAATATAAGACCTAAAACTATAACACTCCTAGAAGAAAACATAGGGAAAAGCTTCTTGACATTGGCCTTGGCAATGAGTTTTTGGATGCGACAACTTAAAGCACAGGCGACAAAAGCAAAAATGGACAAGTGGGATTTTGCACTAAAATAAAAAGTCTTCTGCATAACAAAGGAGACAGTTGACAATGAAAAGGCAGCCTACAGAATGGGAGAATGTGTTTGCAAATCATGTATCTGATAAGGGTTAATATCCAAAATATATAAAGAACTTTTACCACTGAACAGCAGCAATAATAAATAACCTGATTTTAAAATGCACAAAGGAGCTGAATAGATATTTCTCCAAAGAAGATACACAGATGGCCAACGAGCATGTGAAAGGATACTCATTAACGCTAGTGATTAAAGAAGTGAATATCAAAACCACATTGAGATATCTCCTCAAGCCCATGAGGATGGCAGCTATTAAAAAACAGAACAAAACAAAATAATAAATGTTGGTGAGGGTGTGGAGAAATTAATGAGAGCCCTTGTGCACTATTGGCAGAGATATCAAGTGGTTCAGCCACTGTGAAAAACAGCATAGAGGTTCCTGAAAAAGTTACAGATAGAATTACCACATGATCCAGCAGTCCCATTTTTAAGTATATACTGAAAAGAACCGAAAGGATTTGAAAGAGATATTTGCACACCCATGTTCATGGCACATTGTTCACAATAGTCAAGAAGAGGAAGCAACTCATGTCCACTGACAAATGAAAGATAAAGAAAATGTGGTGTATATTTATAATGGAATATTACTCAGTCTTAAGAAAGAAGGAAATCTTATCACAAGCTACAACCTGGAAGATCCTTGAGGACATTATGCTAAGTGAAATAAGCAAGTACAGAGAGACTAATACGGTCTGAGGTATCTAAAATAGTCAAATTCATAGAAACAAAATAGAGTGGTGATTGCTAGGGGTCAGGGGCAGGGAAGATGGGAAGTTGTTTTTCATTGGGTCTAGAGTTTGAATTTTGCAAAATGAAAAAATTCCAAAGATCTTTTGCACAACAGTGTAATTATAGTTAACAGCACTGGCCTGTATAGTTAAAAATGGTTACTCTGGTAAAGTTTGTGTTACATGTTTTTTACTACGGTTTTTTTTTTAACTAAATAAATTTAGTGAGAGCGATTGAAGAGAGGATTTGACCTCAAGTGGACATGTTGATGCACAATAATCAGAAGGTTCCAAATGCACCACCATTAATTTAGCCATTTGGAAAATCAAAATATGTATCAGAGAACGTTAAAAAGTTCAGATCTTTTGTAAACCTTATTTTACAGAAATACGTAAAAAGCTTTTTGGGCAGAAGTGTTCATGACAAGAGCTGTAAGAGCAGAAAATGGCAAGCAACTTCGGTATATAAAAGTAAGAGAATGGTTAATGGTGAATTACGGTATATTCATCTGATAGAATACTATTCAGGCTCTAAAAGTCATAAAGATTCTCATCATCATAAGAAAAGTTACATTATACATGGATAAATGCTAAGTGCAGGTTACATAACTATATATATATAGTATTACTTTAAAACAAATATAGATGTAAAGGCAGTTTGTTTTAATAGTGGTTATTGGTAGTGGCATTTGGGATGATTTTATTTACTTTATATTTTTCTGTATTTTTCATGTTTTCTATAATGAGCATAATTTGTTTTAGCAGCACAAAATAGAACAATACATTTTTAAAAATTGTTGAGAAGGTAGCAAATCGTACATACAGTATAATCCTCCCCAAATAAAAACAAGTTTTAAAAAGTTACACATCATTGGGACAAATCATAGAGAAGTTTAAATATTTAATGTAAAGGAGGAAAATCTTAAGATATATTAAAAGCTCTCCATGGACAGAGAAAGTAAATTTATGCTGTATTGCTTCTCTTGGTGGTGGGTAGAATTATAAATTATAGGGATGGAGATCTCATCTTTATGTAAGAAAGAATTTTCTGAGAACCGTAACTGTTCGGACATATTTACCCCGGATGCCACAGAAAAGTCCCAGCGCTGCGTTTCCTGTAGTTGGCTAGTGCTTGGTTAGGGGTACTTTTTGCATTTTGCATATCACAAATGGAATGGAAAATCTTATTTTTCTCTTCATGGGCACACATAAACTGCCACTGTTGGTCTGGGCAGTGCATGGCCTGCTCTTCCTCTGTTTTTTCTCAGGATTCTTCTCCGAATTGGTGTTTTTCAAGCCCCATCTGTCACTCCTCCACCAGTCAGATGGGGTAGCTTGCCAAGTTTGACATATTTAAAGTGGGACAAACTTTTTCTAGTATTTGTATCAACCGTTAAACTAGTTACAAAGCAAGCACCTTATGACATAAGAACTTCTGAGAATTAAGTCTTAGTTCTTCTACAAAAGCAGCTCTGAATAGGCCAACACAAAAGCCAGAGAAGGAACTGAGTAATAATTCTGGTATTCATCTGACGACATTAGTGACCTAAATCCTTATCCTTTTGTAAATTGAGATATAATTTCCTTAAGATAAATTCAGAGATTTTAAATGCAGAGTTAAGTGAATTTTGACGGAGTATATACTCATGTTATTATTACTCCAGTCAAGGTATAGAACATATTTATTACTCCAGAAAGTTCCCTTAGTGCCCCTCTCCTGTTGGTCCTTTGTCCCCACAGTGACATTGATTACCTGTTACTTAAATTCTCTTCAGATCACCTCTCAGCTAGGATCTGAGACCATTCCTGTATCGCTTAAATACAAGATAAACATCATGTCACGTATCTACATGGGGGAAAAAAAGCAAATGAAACAAAATGGTAACAGTGATTAGCTGGTAGAATTCCAAGTGGTTTTATTTCTTTCTTTATGCTTTTCCACATTTTTTTCAATTTTCTTCAGTGACATGAATTTATATTTGTACTTCAAAACTAAAAATAAATATAAGTCTATTTCTACCATATGATCACGACCATGAAAAATTATTCACAGCAGAATGACAAGAGGGAAATATACCAATATCTTAGTAGTGGTTCTTTCTGGTAAATAGGACCACGAGTATCTTTTATTTCTTCTAATTTTCCTCCCAAATCTAAAAACACTCATTTATTATTATTTTTATGATAGACAGAACACTCTATTTTGAAAGATGAGGCCAAAATTGGTTCTTTGGGAACCATATAATTTATGTGAGAAAGCTGCTGAAACATGTTTGAGGAAATGAAGGGGTTAAGAATTTAGGTCCACTAATTGAAAGCTGCCCTTTTATTTTCTCCTAAGTAATTATTTTTTATTTCATAATCCATGACTGTTTCTGGCCTCCTCTTATATTTTTATTGCTGTAACAATTTGTTTCTTTTGGTTTTTTGAAGCGTATTTATTTTGAAATAACCCCAAACTTAAAGGAGAGTTATAAATACAGTACAAAGAACTATTTTTTCTTGAATTATTTGAGAGTAAGTTGCCGACCTGATCCCCAATAATTTCATGTGTATATCAGCAAATAAAAACATTATGTTACAACATACAACCATCAAAATGAGAAATTGTCACCAAGACACATTTTAATCAAGCTCACAAAAATCAAAGACAAAGAGAGAACTTTGAAAGCAGCAAGAAAAAAGGAAGACTCATTATATACAAGAGAATCCTGAAAAGGCTATCAGCAGATTTCTCAGCAGAAGCCTTGCAGGCCAGGAGGCTCATACATCCAGTGTGCTCAAAGAAGAAACATCAGACAAGAATACTTTATCCAGGAAAATTGTTCTTCGGAAGTGAGGGGTAAATAAATTCTCTCAGCTTTTGTCTGGGAGAGTCTATCACCTCTAGAGCTGCATTACAAGAAGTGCTAAAGGGAGTTAAAGCTGAAATGAAAAGATGTTTAACTAGGAACATGAAACTATATGAAAGTATGAAATTTACTGGTAAAGGTAAATACATAGTCAAATTCACATACTCTAATACTGCAACAGTGATGTAAATCACTTTAAACTCTAGTATGTGGGTTAAAAGAAAAAATATTACAAATAACTCTAGCTACAATATTTTGTTAATGGATACACAAGATTAAAAAGATGTAAACTGGAACACCAAAAAAAGGAAAATTGTGTTGGGGGCTGGTTGGTTTACTTGTAAATTTACTTGCAAATGTGTAGAATTTTTTTTAAACGCAATTGAAGTTGTTATCAGCTTAAAACAGACTGCTGTAACTTTAAGATGTACTATGAAAGCCTCATGGTAATAAAATAGAAAAAACAGTAATATATACAAAAATGATAAAGAGAAAAGAATCAAAGGCTATCATGACAAACAAAAATCATCAGCTTACAAAGAGAGGAAAAAAGGAACTATAAAACAATCAGAAAGCAGTTCACAAAATTGCAGTGAGTTCTTACCGATCAGTAATTACACTCGGTGTAAATAGCTTAAATTCTCTGATTAAAAGACAAGAGTAGCTCAATGGATAAATAAGAAGCCCAAATATATACTGCCTACAAAAGACACGCTTACAGTTTAAGGATATTCATAGGCTAGAAGTGGAGGAATGGAAAAATAGCCCATGCAAGGGAAAACCAAAAGAAAACACAAAATAGACTTAAAGTCAAAAGCTATATATAACAAGAGAAAAAGAAGATCATTTATAATAAAGGAGTCAGTTTATTAAGAGGATATAAAAATTATAAATGTGTTTGCACCCAATGTTGGCGTACATAAACGTGTTAAATATTTATAGATCTGAAGGCAAAACTAGATGGTAATGCAGTAATAGGAGACTTCGATACCTTGCTCTCAACCGTGGATAGATAATCCAGACAGAAATACATTGTGGAAATAATGTATTTATTACTTATTTATGTATTATTATTTATTTATTATTTATTTCATGAGCACATTCATGGTCTAGTGGGGTTCATCCCTGGGTTGCAAGGGTGGCTCAACATACGTAAATCAATAAATGTGATATACCCTGTTAATGTAATGAAGGAGAAATATCATATGGTCACCTCAATAAATGCAGGACAAGTACTTGACAGAGTTCAGCATCCTTTCATGACAGAACCTCAACAAAATAAGTATAGTAGGAATGTTTCTCAATGTAGTAAAGATTATCCACAGCTAACATCATATTCAGAAAGTTAAAAGCCTTTCCTCTTGAGATCAGGATCAGACGAGGATGCCAGTAATAACCACTGTGTGCTATTTAACACAGTACTGGAAGCTGAAGCCAGAGTAATCAGGCAAGAATAATAAATAAAAGGCATCCGAATTAGAAGGGAAGAATTAAAATTGTCTCTTTTCAGGTGACATGATCTTATATATAGAAAACCCCGAAGACCACCAAAAACTGTTAGAACTAATAAATACAGTAAAGTTATAGAATACAAAACTAATGTACAGAAGTCAGTTGCATTTCTATACACTAACAAACTACCTGAAAGAGAAATTAAGAAAAAGCTCATTTACAGGGCCATCAAAAACAATAAAATACTTAGGAATAAATTTAACAAGGAAGGTGGAAGAGATGTACGCTGAAAACTACAAGACATCACTGAAAGAGATTCAAGAAGACACAAACGATGGATAGATAACCTTTGTTCTTGGATTGGAAAAATCAGTATGGTTAAAATGTCTATACCATTATTCAAAGCAATCTGCAGATTCAGTGCAGTCCGTATCAAAATTTCAATGGCATTTTTCACAGAAGCAGAAAAAAAACTCCTAAAATTTACATGGAATCATAAAAGACTCCAAATGACAAAAGCGTTCTTGAGACGAAAAACAAAGCTGGAGGCGTCACACCTCCTGACTTCAGCCTACATTGCAGAGCCATAGTAAGCAAAACAGTGTGGTCCTGGCATAAAAACAGGCACATAGACCAGTGGAACAGAACAGAGATCCTGGGCACAAACCTTGCATATACCGTCAACTAATTTTTGACACAGGCACCAAGAACACAACCGTGGGGAAAGGATAGTCTCTTCGATCAGTGGTGTTGGGAAAACCTAGCTTACTTACGTCATTCACAAAAATTGTCTTGAGATGTATCAAAGACAAATGAAGCTGTTTAAAAAAAAAAGAAAAGACTTACCTGAAATTGTAAAACTCTTAGAAGAAAACGACGGGGAAGAATCCTTGACATTGATCTTGATGGTGATTTCTTGGCTAAGACACCAAGCATACAGGAAATGAAAGCTGAAACAATAAACAGAGAGGTCTGCGTCAAACTAAAGAGCCTTTGCACAGCAAGGAAACAAATCAATAAATTGACAGCCTACAGAATGGGGGGAATATTTGCAAACTATACATCTGATAACGGGTTAATATTCAAAGTATAAAGAACTTCTAAAACTAATAGCAAAAAAGCAAATAATACAATTTGAAAATGGGCAGAGGAACAGAATACCAAAAAGAAGACACAGAGATGGCCAGCAGACCTATGAAAAGGTGCTCAGTATCACTAGTCACCAGGGAAATACAATTCAAAATTACGAGATATCCTCACACTCGTCAGAATTGTCAAAAAGACAAGAGACAGTGAGTGCTGGTGAGGATGTAGAGGAAAGGGAACCCTGGTGCACTGCTGGTGGGAATGTAAATTGGTGCAAACAGTATGGCAAAGAGTATGGGGGGCTCCTCAAAAAATTAAAACTAGAACTACCATGAGATGCAACAGTTCCACTCCTGGGTTTTTATTCAAAGAAAATGAAAACTAATTAGGAAAAATACATGCCGCCCCTACGTGCAGCATTCTTTTCAATAACCAAGCTACAGAAACAACCTGACTTTTTTCTACAGATAAAAAGGCTATATATATACACACACACACATATATACACACACAGTGGAGTATTATTCAGCCACGAAAAAGGAAATCCTGCCATTTGCAACAACATAAACAGACCTGGAGTGCATTTTGCTAAGTGAAAGAAGTCGGACAGAGAAATACAAATACTGTAATGGTTTCACTTACATGTGGAATCCAAAAAGAGAGAGAAAAGCCTGTTTCTGTTTCATAGAAACAGAGGTTGGAATGGTTGTTGCCTTGGGCTGGGGGAAGGGGGAATAGGGCAATGTAGGTCAAAGGGTGCAAATTTTCAGTTATAAGAAGAGTAAGTTCTGGGGTTCTAATGTACAGCCTGGTGATTATAGTTAATAACATGGAATCATGGACTTGAAAGTTGCGGAGGGTAGGTCTTAAGCGTTTTCATCACACACACAAAGATTTAACCGTCAGGCGATGGATGTGTGAACTATCTTGATTCTAGTCATCATTCCACAGGGCGTATGTATATCAAATCCATACATTGTACACTTTAAATATATACAATCATACTTGCCCATTATCCCTCAATTTTAAAAAGTTAAAAAAAAAAAAAAGGAAATAACACCATTGATGCTGACGGCCTTTTTTTTTCACTCCATCTTTGTCATGACAGGGAAAGTCCTGCATGAGGAGCACGTTGAACTCTTGATGGAGGAGTTTGCATTCCTGAAAAAAGAAGTGGTGGGGAAGGACCTGCTGAAAGGGTCTCTCCTCTTCACAGGTCAGTCTTCGGTGGGATCACAGGCCATGCGTGGCTGGTGAGGCCGGAAGGCCAGCTGGGTTCTTCCCTAACTCTTAGAATGTGAGCTTGGATTCATTCGTTCCTCCTAAAGACTCTCAGACTGAGGGCCAATTTACTTTCACTTACCCACGCATCCCCAGATGATAAAAATGTCTATTGTTTTTCTTTCTTCAAATGAGATTTAATTGCTCAGTGGGCTTTGGAGGAAAAGTGTCTTAGAAATCTCAAGTACGTTTCTGTCGCTGGCCCGGTCTGCTGGGTAGAATGTTCTTTCATGAACCCTTAATGAGTTGGAGGTTACTTTCCACGGGAGGTTGACAGTGAGATCTCTGTTTTTAAAAAGGACTGAGAGAAAGGTTCTTGGAGGAGAGGACATGTTTATACTTCTCTGTGGAGCAAACAGAATATGCACAGTTCCCTTCTCTCTCCATCAAGTTACAAGGACGTTGGCTGCAGCCAGAATATTTGACCTGCCATGTGTTTAGCGATTTACTTTACGTTCGGCATTCTCTGAGCACCTCTGTTAGCAATAAGAAATGACCATTGGAGCTTCCTGCTCTGTAGTCTCCTTTGGGTGGATTCCTAGGACTTGTCTACACCCAGAGGTATCTGGGCCACCTTTCCCGAGGGCTTTCATTACAGAAAGGAAACCCTGACGTGCTCTGGCATTGTTAAGTGGTAGAACCATCCACCCCTTCATGACAGTCCAGAAAATACAGTGGAATGTCATTTCAGAATCCATCTTCATCCTTTAAAACGATGGTATCATGAGAGTTGTGGCAACAAGTAGTAATAACCATCAATCTGCACCAGGAGCTGTGCTGTGTGTGAGACGGGTTACTTCATGTTAATTCATAGGATAACCCTCTGAAGTGGGTATATATTAGCCCCATTATAAAGTTTTTTTTTTTTAAATGAAGCTGAGAGAGGCAGGTAGCTTCACAAAGTTGACCCAGCAGTTACGTGGCAGGGGCAGACAGGCGCTCAGACCTGGGATGTCTGCTCAGCCCTCTCAGAGAACAGAAGCCCAGGGGAGATGCTTTTCTTTGGTTAAGTCCGCTACTCAGGCCCTAGTGATGTCCAGCCTTGTTGTCTACCAAGCTTACAATCTTTGTTCACTTTTATTTATAACTTGTTATCTTTTTTTTTAGAACATATCCATAATTATGAATTAAGTCAATAAAGTTCATAAGAAATCTTTGGCTTATAGAGCAATGTAAACAGGTGTGAGGGCTTTTAAATCTACGTTATGTTTGATTTGCATTCCTTTGTTTATTTTTTGGAAGGGAGGCAATTAGGTTTTCATTTATTTATTTTCTCACTAAGAGGATGTGTACGTAGGTGCACGTGTGTGTGCATGTGTGTTTACATACATACACAGTACATGCACACACACGTGCACACACATACAAGCCTCAAATGTTTTTCTATTATCCTGTGGGCTCGATGGACCGCTGTTTCCAATCAAATGTTCTCTTTTACTGACAAACCGAATTGAATAAACAAGATGAAAGGGAGATGCCTTTCTGAAAGTCTCCATCAGTATCCATCATCAGCACACCCAAGCCGTAAGGCAAGGTCATGTTGTCCTGATCACCCAGCCACATGTGTCTGCCCCCTGCGACACCCGCCTCCACCCGCAGCCGCCAGCCCCTCACCTCCGGTTCCCACGTGTCTGTGATTCCCCACAGCTGGCCCGTTGGAAGAAGAGCGGTTTGGCTTCCCCGCGTTCAGCGGCATCTCTCGCCTGACCTGGCTGGTGTCCCTCTTCGGGGAGCTTTCCCTCGTGTCGGCCACCTTGGAAGAACGAAAGGAAGATCAGTACATGAAGATGACGGTGTGCTTGGAGACGGAGAACAAGAGGTAGGTCGTGAGAAGCTGTGACTGAGAAGGAAGTGGTGAGGATGTCCTGGTGTGTTCACGAGGGAGGATGGGGAGGTCTCGGGGGCCTAGACCCCAACCCTTGACTCCAGAAAGGGCCATCTGCTTCTGCCAGCAGGATAGCTGCTAGGATTCCATTTAACCCATCACTCTTGCCTAAGCCACACAAATGTGCATCAGTCTCAGATGTAGGAGCAGAAATCCAGTTACATCTGTGACCTGAATTCTTTCCAACATTGTATTGCACAAGTTTCAGACACGTGAAGTTGAAAGAATTTTGCTGTGAGCAACGAGCCAGCCCCTGCCGTGAACACTGCACCCTGCTTATCACGTGCCGGACTGCTTCTCGGCTTTAGCATCACAGTATACGGTCACACTATTCCCAAAATGTTCTGAATCTTTACTTTTCATACCAAGTCTTTTTTTCTTTAAACGCTCAAGAGACTTTAACGTGGCCCAAAGACCCAGAGATGTTCGGGTTGAATATAAGATCGTACTGGGGTGGTGTCTGTTGCTTCCTCCATTGTTAGAGCCTCAATTTGATCCTGGTGAATTACACACCCCGATAATTCTTCTCGTTGGGTAGTGGTGACATCCTCTAGTGCCCAGCATCTTCCACAAATGGCCGTCAGTCCACAAATGATGAGATATGCAACACCAGAAATAAGTATTAAATGTTTGCAGAATCTACTTGAACATCCTTCCCGTATTATTTTTCAAAATCAAGTCCTCTGCTGATAATTTAGGAAGCGGAGATAATGGTGAGCCCCGTCTGGTATTAAACGGAGCTCTTTCCCCTGCAAACACCCTTCAAGATAAAATGCCTCATACCAAGTCTTTATAAACAGAAGCAGAACCATAATTTTCCCGGGCTGTGCAAAAGATTGAAAGCAGCAAGGGTTTCAGAGTGTTTCTGTATGTGTTGCCATGTAGGTGGGTCTCTCGGTAATAAAACAGATCATTTGGTTTTTACAAAAAGAGAAGAGGATCTGGGTCCATGGGGTGGTGTCTCTCCTTTGTGAGGGAAAGGCAGGGGTCGCAGATGAAGAGAAAGCCAGCAGGCACCGGAAGTGCTGCCCGGGGAGTGACAGCGGTGGTGGCCCCGGCTCTGATGACGTCGGCCGTGTGAGTGTTAGAATCGCAGCCACGGGCAGAGCTGTCCATGCGCAGGTGCGGCACCAGTAAAGTGCCAACAGCCGATGTCCTCACTTAAATATGTAAATAGGAAACAGCGTGACTTTTCAAGTTTTTAGCAGACAGGGCCACAAAATGAGGAAGTTATCCTGTCCGCATCTCTCCTGGTGTCTCCCAGCACGTGGGTATGGGCGTGGCTCCCTCTTTGTGCACCTCAGATCTTCTCTGAAACGTTCACCCCCCGCTCTGGTGCAGGTCCAGGTTAGCCAGATAAGCTGACGGGAGGCCTCCTTTAGGGTTGGAGGCAGCCCTGAGCTTCCTAGAGCACCCGAAACAATCCTAAGTGACCTGCTTGGGCCCCTTGTCGGCAACCCCACACCTGTATCTTTAGCCTGATTATGTCCATCACCACATCACTATGTGATACCATTATGACATCACAGGCAGGGCACAGTTTCTTCGCCAGGCTGGTTAAGCTGCCCTCCCAGGCCCGTGGGCACAGGAGGAGGGATCCGAGGAAGTGGCGGCGGGAGACAAGAGGCTGGGGACCCTGGCACATCCTCAGGATGGAACGCTTCCCCCTGCTCACACTGAAAACTCCCATCACTTAGCCCAGCAGTCCAGCAGAGTTGCTGCCTCATCCTTGACCCTGACTCCCTGCAGGAACAAAAGGGGAAAGCAAAGAGAAGTCGCCAGAGGCCCACAGCAAGTCCTCTCATTCCTTCGTTCTCAGAAGAGGGAAGGGAAACTATATATTTGTGTGAAGAGGTTGAATGCAGGAAGTTAAAATTGGAAAGACCTTAAATATTGGGCAATAACAAAACATTCAGTGAATTCTGTAACCGGTCATATGTGATTTGCAGACAATAATCATAAGAGCAGTATCTGTAGGATCATAAAAATATTTTAAAATAAGTAAACATGATCAAACAGTGTTTATACTTTATGATTTATATGCCATGTACATATAGGTAAATATTTGGAAGGACTGTCTCAAACTGAAGATAACTTCTATTAAGGTGAAAGAATGATGGATTTTTTTTTTCGTTGAAAACGTCCTTAAATCAACGCTGTGTTGTTTTTAGAATTTTTTTTGAAAAGCATATTTTATATTTTTCCTGTCATATTATTCAGTGAAGCTTCTTTTGGTCAGAGTCTACTTAGGTTTGTCTGGTTTTCATTAAGCAGATAACACAGCTTTTATCTACTGTAAAGACAGAAAAGATAAACCCAGAGGAAGGCGAGGCTTTGAAGAGGGGGAGTCTGTCCTGTTTGGATTGTAGATTTTTCTGAGGGCTGCCGTTTAGCCAGAGGGTCAGATCTGAAACGAAAACGGGTGCTTTGTGTATGGGCGGGAGGAGCCTGGCCTTTCTTGGCATGTGCGTGGGGTCAGAGGCTTCTTGGAGAATGTGATGAAAGAACTCTTAAGAATCCTTTCCCATAAAGAATGTACATGCACTTGGAAACAACAGTTTGCACAAGATCTCAGGTTTGGATCCCCTGGAGGGATCTTCAAGACTCAGGGTAAAAACTCCCAAATAACGAAAATGGTGCTCACACCAAAATCATTCAGCGCACTCCCCTGCCTGGTGGTAAAATCCAATCAAGGGGGCCTTGGGCAGTAAAGCTGGAGACCATCGCCTCTGGGAGGCCGGTGGAAGTCAGGATGCCCCCCCCCCCCCGAGCCACCGCGTGGAGCAGCAGCTGCAGGGAAGATGCGCACAAAACCAGGACCCGCGCCCGGGCGCGCAGGTACCAGAAGCGTCACCTGCGCGGCGTGTAATTAACGCTCTTGCCCTTTCTGCCTCCGCAGTCCGCTGACGTGGATTGAAGAGAAGGCACCCGGCCTAAAGCGAAACAGACATTTAAGCTTCCATTTCAAGTCTGGGTCCCTGGAGAACATGCCCAACGTAGGCATCAATAAGAATATTTTCCTGAAGGATCAAAATATCTTCGTCCAGAAACTCTTGGGCCAGCTCTCTGAGAAGGAACTGGCTGCGGAGAAGAAGCGCATCTTGCACTGCCTGTGGCTGGCGGAGGAGATCCAGAAACACTGCTGCTCCAAGAAGTAAGGCGAGGGCCCTGTGCAGCTCTGCAGAGCCCAGACCGTGGTCTGATTTTTACTGAGTTGACCTTTATCTCTGTTCTTACCATTAAACGTGTCTTGGGTAAACAGGATTTGCTTATTGTCACGAGCTGTGTTGGGAGTGATACTCGGGTGGGGACGCAACGTAGTGGGGATGAAAATGGAACCAAGCGCGGCTGAGCGGAGCTGAATGCTTTAGATGCCTGGTTTCGTTTATTCTTCCCAACAGCCCTGTTGGAGGGGTTATTACCAGGCTTGGTTTCCTTAGGGTATCGGGAAATGTTGTTTGAAGTCACCCAGACAGGAAATAGCAGAACGAGCCTTTTAAAGCCGGACTCATACACTAAACCACGGCAAAACAGTGCCTTGGTGGAGGAGGGTAGAGCTCAGGGGTAGAGTGGGTGCTTAGCGTGCATGAGGTCCTGGGTTCAGTCCCCAGTACCTCCATTAAAAAAATAAAGATTAGGATTAAAAAAAGAAAAAACAGTGCCTTGAACCCTCTTCCCAGCTTTAAGGCGTTTTATTTTCCCCAACAAACTGGGTGACTCTGCCAGGTGCTGGGGACCCTAAAAATGAGTAAGATGGAGCAGCTGCCCTCAGTAACTCACAGCATCAAAAAGGGAACCAGTCGCACAGACTGGTGCTTGTAATGGAGGAGGTCTGGTAAAAGAGATGCCCCTGGCCATCTGGAGAAAGCTTCAGGGAAGATGTCCAAACCAGGTCTGAGGATAGAGATGGGCTTTCCGGTAGGGGACTGGCATGAACAGAGGGAGGGAAGTGAGAAGCAGCGGGGTGAGTGCCCTGGGACGGGGTCGCTGGAGCGCCCGGTCTGGAGCGGGGAGTCCCAGGGAGGCAGATGTGATCGTGGGGACCTGCCGTCCAGGAGAAGCAGCTGGGGTGTTATCAGGCGGTGCAGAGGCACCTAAGGGCCTTGTTTAACGGGGTGGCATGGTCAGCTTTCCCATTCAGGTAAAGCACTCGGAAGTCTCCTGGAGACGAGACTGGAGACAGAGGAGGAGGCATCCGGGGAAGCCACATGTGTTTGCACTTGGCTTGTCTGGACTCATGGCTCACGTCCAGTCAGACTCCGCTGACGTCAAGGCAGAGCTGGTCCCAGGAAGCTGCTCTTTCGTGTAACTGGTGGTCCGGTTGCATTTTCTTCAAAGCTTGTGTCAGACTTCTTGCTTCTGTAAGTGTCTCCCTCTGGGTTTTTTCCTGCCCTCCGCCGTCCATTGGGAGCTTTAGTGAGTTTGGAAGCAGTCAGGTCATTGATGGGAGCAAACTGTTTTCTTCCTCTGTCTCTGTGATTCCATCACCATAGTACCTCAAGGTAGAGCAGGCAAATATATTAACTTAAATCTAAAAACAAAAAATCTTTAAGGTTATTCTTTTATTTGCCATGTAAAAATAATTTGTAATAAATACTGGTCAACTGGTTCTCTTGCTTTATTATCCACATCAAATGTCCTGTGAGGCCAGAAAACATTGTTCATCTATTTTTGAAGGTTCTGCAGCGTCTAACATGAGGTAAGTACTAAATATTTCATAATCAAAATATAGTGCGATCATTTCTCCCAATGAGACTTGATAACTGCTGTTTCAAAATACTGGCCCTATTTGATATTAGAAGTAGGGTGGGTACCAAAAAAGACCAGAGCTGGATGGTAAAGTGGTATAAGCAGATTTTGTTCCGGACAGTTGTGAACGGGCAAAAGAGACCTCGGGATAAAACCAGGCTCTGCATACAGTGAGGGCAAGATTTATAGCCAAGGAGTAGGGTGGGGGCCAGTGGATGGACAGGGACTGAGAGGAAGCATCAGAAATGAGGGGGGACTCTGGCTACACTGACTTGACAAGATTCTTGCTGAAGGCAGGCTGGCATGGTCAGATCCCAAGAGTGATGGACGAGGAATTGGATCAGATATTGAGGGACTTAGCGTTTTCACTAACACTGGGCAACGTAAAGACAGACATGGAAGTCCAAAAGGCGAGGGTTAGTTGAGAAGAGGCTTCGGAGCAGCCAGACTGCAGGTTGAATCAAGGGAGGGAGTCTCTGTCACAGACTCTAATGTGATTTCTGGTTGATACCGATGACTGCTCCCTCGGAGCTTGTTTGGTGTTTGGTCAAGAGATTCAGAATGAAAACCTCCACTAATTGTATTCATTGGAAGGAACTGCAGAGGCAGAAGAGGGGGCGGGAGGAAAACAGCCAAGAGAGAAGGCAGAGCGTTGGTTCTTTTCTGTTTATAGCCGCCCTTTCTTTCTTCTGGGGCAGCTGGAGCCTTCCTGGCTCCCCCACAACACACGCTGAAGCGTTTCCCAAACACCCCTTCCTCTGCAGGCTGCCCTGCATCCCCAGGCACAACGTCTCTTCTCAAAGAAGCCACCAGTGCCCCTCAGCCTTTTGGTCAGAGCACCCACAAGGTGGTCTCCTTGTCTCCGTTGCCTTAAGGCTCTCTTGACTTCCTCGAAAGGTCTAATGAGAAAAGGGGGGATTGAGGTCTGAGATTTCAGAACAAAGCAGGCTTTCTTTACAACCTGAAGGAAAAAGCTCTTTCTCCCATTGTAGTGATGCTCGTATGGGTTGGGGGTTCCTCTGGGACGAGTACCTTACGTGGTGCCCTTAGGCCCCTCTTGGCCCATCAGTCACTTCTCCCCACGGCAGGAGTAACCTGCTTGACCGATAAAGCTGAGGGAGAGACTCAACACAGAGCTCAGCGAAGCCCAGTGAAGCCCAGATGCATTCATGCACTGAGCGCTTGTCCACCCACAAGGTGACTGCGGAAGGCACTTCTTGCAATCTGGTGGCTGCAGTTTTGAAGGGTTAATTTACTCTGAGAGAGGACAGATTAACAACCTATTTGGCTGATTGTTAACAGAACTGAACACCTATCATTTCCAGGTTACACTGACTGCTCAAAATATAAAAAGGTGTTTTTTGGATCATAGCAGTACTTTTAGTCTTTGGTGCAAATATTTCCCAGTGATGATAAAATCTGAATTATTACACCTTGAGAGAAAGAAACGTTTCTTATTAATTTCCCCCTAGTAATAGTGTAGTCATGTTTTTCACACTCATTTTTTTGACAATGAGAACTGGGTTTAAAACAAAATGCAATTAGTTGCTCACCTCTTAATTCAACATTCTTACCTTTGTTTCAGGTGGAACAGGGATGTTGAGAAAGCTGAACATAAACCCATTTACCCAGTCAAAACATACGATATTCTTTTGTTCTTGCTATGCAAACCTAATACGTTCTAAAATCATGGGATTTAATTAAAACAATACTAAAAATGGCGCTTTATGTATTTTACATTTTAAGTATTACTTTAAAGCTTAATATACGGGGGCTATTTGGCTGTAGATCCTGACCGCATTCCCCAACCAGCTTTCTCATAATAAAACTGAGTTTTTTTTAAGGTACACGTATATTTTAAACTCCTGCATATATAATTTAATTGGTCCCCAAAATTGGGAAGGAGAAAAAGGAATGTTTCTTGCTTAAATCCCAGCAATTTGTATTCAGCTAAGATTTGAGGAAGACCTATGGCGTGTGTCCCTGCGGTGCTGGCCCCTGGGAGACCGCAGTGATGAGGACTCGGCTCCTGCCTCTGGAGGCTGACAGCTTCCAGAGGAATGGCTCACACCAGCTGGAGGGTTTGATGTCCTTGGAGAGGCATGGCCTGAAGCCAGGGGACCCCAGGGGAGGAGGGAGCACTTCCACGTGAGACGTCTGGAAGGTAGTGGCATCTGGGTTGAGCCAAATAAGAAGTAAGAAAACAAGGACTATATTAAGGGGAAAAATGAGTGGTGCGATTTGACGATGCAGAGACGCATGGTAGGGGACGAGGCTGAGAGATAGGAGGGGGCTGAGGCTGAAGGACCCCAGGGATGGAGAGGGTGGAATCTCAGAGGGGCGCCAGGAGGCTGGCTGTAGCCCCATTTATGTGGCTAAAGTGGGTTGTGGGTCGTGATCTTGGTAAAAATCAGCTGATGTCTCTGGGGTTCTGTTTCCTCATCTTAAAAGAAGAAGGTGGGGGGGAGCCAGATAATCCGGGGAGCCAGATAATCCTCGGAGCCCTCGCAGGACAACTTTAAGCAAGAAGGTGTCACAAGGAGAGCTGCATCTCAGGATGTTGGGCCCCGAGGGGAAAGAGGTGGGAGCCCATGTTTCTCCCCAGGCAGGTGACTGAATGGGGCGATCCCCTTTAGAGAGAAAGAAGCCTTTATCTAATGACAGCTGGGTTATTGTAAAGACACAAGGCCGATACACTGAACCATTAAAAAAATTTTTTTAATGGAAAAAACTTTAAGATAACCCTCCTCTGATCGATCTTGATCAAGAGAACTGACCTTTATAGAAAGGTTACTCAGGGAATTTCTATGGAGAGGAAATAGGGGCCTCTGAAAGAGTGAGAGTTTCTGCAGGTTTCAGATGACCAGATGTCAAGAGGCTGCAACTTGGATCCAGGAAGTAGAGGGTTTTTTCCCTTTATCCTGGGATCACGAAAGCTCAGACTAGACGTGAGGTAGGAGAGAAGGCTAGGACAGAGTCACCGCAAGTGAGGATGTGGTCCCAGAAAAGCACGTCAGAAAGAGGCTGTCCTCTGCCCAAACCTCGTACCTCCCTTCCAAAAACCGGGACAGATTTTCTTACACGGATGGAGAGCTCCCACTGGGAACCGCAGCCAGAGACAAGAGCGGAGTCGAGCATCCTCTCACGGTACTTCCTTTGAGAGGTACTCAGTCTATACCTCATTCTTTCCACTTGGGGGCGCCAGAGATTTACCCGAACCAATGCTGACCCACCTCGCGTTTGCAGCCACACTACCCTCGTCACCTTTCAAAACGATGAATGAGGTCTGTGCTGTCCTGGGGTAGAGGACCAGCTTTGAGCAGCCCACAGAGTAAGGGACGATGATGTTACAGGTATCTAGGCTCTCCAGGGACCCTGGACTCCTGTTCACAGGAGGGAACTTGACACAAATTTCCAGGGAGAGACTCAAATTTACAACTGAATTCTTGTCTGAGTAAAGGGAGTTAAAAAAAAAAAAGTTGTAGGAAGGCGCTTTAGCCGCAAAGGAAGGAGTGGACGCTGCGGGGGAGGGGAGGGGATATAGCTCAGTGGCTGAGTGCATACCTAGCATGCTTGATCCTGGGTTCAATCCCCAGGCCTTCCATTAAAAAAAAAAATGAATAACCTAATTACCTCCCCCGCAAAAAGGTGAAAAAAAATATTAAAAAATAGTTGGACAAAGCAACTAAAAAAAAAAAAGGAAGGAGTGGCCAGAATCAAGTTGAGTGGACAAACTTCTCAAAGTCCAAGGTGAGCAAAGGACAGGGCAGGGCAACCTGCCAGCAGCTACATACACGTGGTGTCCCCACCTGGAGACGTGCCCTTCATGGAGGCTGGGGTCAGGGTTGGAGGGAGGGGGCAGGGATGCATTAGCAAGTCAAGAGCAGACTGCTTGGGCTAGCTACATTGCATGTGGGAAAAGCTGGAATTAATCACAAGCAATTAATGAAAAACACGTGGCAAGGAGGCAAGGGGGGATGGGTGGGTAGCTCTGTCCGGGAAGGATGCCGGGGAAGGGAGAGGCAGGTTAAGGATGGGTCGGGTTTTGCTTTGAAGTTGCAGAAATCAGGAGTGTAAGAGGTTATATAGTGAAAAGCCTCCCTTCCACCCCTGTCCCCATCCACCTCCTGTCTCCTGTCTGCTGTCATGAAGGTGACTGATGTTTCAGTTCGCCCCTTCTCTACCATCTTAACCACTTTGAAGCGTACAGTTCAGTGGCATTAAGTACACTGGCCACGTTGTGCAACCATCACCTGTATCCAGGTCCAAATCATCCCTATAAGAAACTCCATAACCATCAGACAGTCGCTCTCCATTCCTCCTTTCCAGGCCCCCTGGTGGTGGGCTGCACCCCACCAGCCTGCAAATCGTGTCATCGCCCAGCCTCTGGACTAAAGAAAGAGCCCAGAGACAGAGACATCAATGGTTGGTTGGACAGGGGATCTTACCGTCCGAAGCAAAGGGTCCTGGAGCGACACCCCACCGTGGACGGCCAACGACAGGCCAGACATGGCGGCAAACTCTGCTACTCAGGGGGGAGGGGGGCTACCATTTATAGAGGGAGGTGACATCCGGTTGGCTCATCAGTTACCAAGGAAACCGGTGGCTGGGGCCAGGGGCGGGGACAGAGTCAGTTCCTGATTAAGCCCTGTAATTAAGAGGATTGGATAGTCACGTGGGTGAAGCGGGGCAGGTGGAGCAGGGGATGGATGATCCAAGAGCAAGAGCGCCGCCGTCTTGTGTGGCCTGACCACACACCTGGCAACCACCAATCCGTTCTTTCTCTGTGGACTTGCCTACTCTTAACATTGCATATAAATGGAATCATACAATATGTGGCCTTTTGGTGGCCCTTCTTTCACGTAGCATGACATTTAAATTAATTTCTTCTGTGTCCAACTATATTCAAACAAAGATGAGTTCTGGCATCTCTTCTTCCTCCGTCCTTTACAAATACACAGAAGTGGTGGCCTACTGTTTATACCGGCTGGGGAATTGTTACTGGGTTCTGTGTGACGGGAGCTGGCCCACCTACTTCAGAATCCCGTGGTGGCTTCGTGTTCCCAGAATGACACGGGCCTCCGGGCGCAGACTGAGCCCTTCTGTTGAATCAGCCGCTGGCACGAGGCACCCTGCCCGCCCTCTGATTGGGCCAGGCGGCTGGGGTCGGTTGTCCTACTGCCCAATGAGACTGCAGAACCACAGCCCCGCCCCCTGTGGGTTCATCCCGGGTCCTAGAGGCTCCATCTCTCCCTGAGCACATACAGGGCTGACCTCCCAAGGCTCGAAGAACTGGGGTGGGGGGGGGGACACTTCCTCTGGGCTCCTCTGTGTTGAAAGAAGAGTTTACTTGGAGTGGGAGAAGATTCCAAGTCAAGAACAGTGTTTTGGCTCTGACTCACATCTCCTTAGCAACGGTTTCTTGATTCAATGCATTGTAGAGGCCAGTTTCACTGATCATTAACACCCAGCAGGTGTGGGGAGGGGTGACCACTCTTAAGTTCTCGATAGACGCCCGACAGACGAGTTTGAGACATCAGATGTGAGTTTGGAGGAGGCAGGGTAGAGCTCAATGGTAGAGCACGTGCTTAGCATGCACAAGGTCCCGGCTTCAGTCCCCAGTACTGCCATTAAAAAAATAAAGTCATAGAACTGGGGGAAGGGGAGCTTTTTTAAAAGCCCAGGTGAGTATCATCACTGTCATTATCAAAGAGCAGGCAGGCAGCTCCTAGGCAGCCAGTAACCTTGGACTATGGGAATGTGGGCCAATCTAGGAATGATGGATGACAGATCCAAGGCACGTTTCTTCAGTGCACAAATAACTAGGTGAATGGGTGACATCATGGGGTACGCGGGCGAGCTGGGGCGATGGAAAAACATAGACGATAAATAAAAAAGAGATGCCGATTGTTGGTATTTCCGGGATGTTTCTGGAGGCAGATTAACTGTTGAGGACAGTTAATCTGGAGAATGGTAGTATTTACAAAGGGTGGTTGAAGTTGCAGCCCAGGAGATGGGTCCAGTATTTTGGGGGAACCTCCAGTTTATCCATTTTGTGGAAGGTGATCCTTTAAGGAAAGGAATATAAACTTACGAAAAATTAGGTATAGAAGTGAATATTTATTAAGAATGGTTAAAAAAAAACACAAACCACAAATTTTGTGAAATTTCATACTAACAGAAGATCCTGAAAAAAAATACCATTTTTATTAAATAACTTTCTAAAACATATCCGTAATATTTCTTTCTTATATATTTTGGCAGCACATTCTTTTAGAAAAGATTTCATTTTTTTAAAGCAGTTTTAGGTTCATGTTAATATTGGAATCGTAAAGAATGTAGCCTTTTCAGACTGGTTTCTTTCTCACATAGTAATTTTTTTTAATTTACAGTTACAATGTGTCAGTTTCTGGTGTACAGCACAATGTCCCAGTCATGCAGATACATACATATATTCATTTCCATATTCTTTTTCATTAAAGGCTGTTACAAGATATTGAATGTAGTTTCCTGTGCTATACAGAAGATATTTGGGTTTTTTTAAATCTATTTTTATGTATAGTGGCTAACATTTGCAAATCTCAAGCTCCCAATTTATCCCTTCCCACTGCCTTTCCTCCAGTAACCATAAGACTGTTCACTAAGTCTGCAAGTCTGTTTCTATTTTGTAGATGAGTTCATTAGTGTCCTCTTTTTTCTTTTTTTAGATTCCACATACAAATGATATCATATCTCACATAGTAATTTCAATATATTTCTCCTTTAACCTTTATACGATAGTTGTGTTTAAGGCTCCATTATATTATAGAATGGAGTTTTCTAAATGTGACTATTTTTCAGCTTTACCAGTGTATCATATACTTCAGTATGTTTTCATATTGCTGATTATCATCTTTTCTTTTCAGCTTGAAGAACTCCTTTTAGCATTTCTTGCATCACAGGTGTAGTGGTGATAAACTCCCTCAGTTTTGTTTGTCTGAGAAAGTCTTTTTCCTTTGCCAGACAATGTTCTTGGCTGTCAGTTTTCATTCTCAGCCCTTTGAATAAATCATTCCGCTCTCTCCTGGCCTTTAGTGTTTCTGCTGAGAAATCCACTGATAGCCTGCTGGTGGAGAGGGGGGTTCCTTTGTAGGTTACATTCTTTTTCTCCCCGGCTGCTTTTAGTATTTTTTTTTAATCTTTGACTTTTGATCATCTCATTATAATGTGTCTTGGAGAATGTTTTTGGCATTGAGGTAATAAACCTCTTGAACTTGGATATCCAGTCTTCTCCCAAGCTTGGGAGGTTTTCAGCTATTATTTCTTTAGTTAAAATTTCTGCACCCTTCTCCCTCTCTTCTGCTTCTGGATCCCTGATTATTTCAATGTTTTCCGTTTTGATCGAGTACCAGAGAGTATGTAGATTTTCTTTCCTCATTTTTATTCTTTGTCTTTGGTCTGTTGTAACTCTTTATTTCAAAATTCTTCTCTTCTAACTCACTTATCCTGTCTTCCATCTGCATTACTCTGCTCCAGACAATCTCTATTGCATCCTTTATCTCATTCATTGAATTCCTCAGCTCCAGAATTTCTGGATATCTTCTTTATATTTTCCATCTCTTTTATAAGTGACTCATTTTGTCCATGTACCCATTTCCTAGTATCACTGAACTGTTCTCAGTTTTTCTTATAGCTTGTTCAGTTTCCTCAGTACCACTATTTTGAATTCTTTATCAGCTAGATTGCAGTATTCTGGGACTTAGGTCTCAGTTGCTGGAGAACCGTTGCTATCTTTGGGTGATGGCGTATTTCCTTGATTTTGGAAGTCCTTTGTATTTCTGAATTGCTGCCTTAGCATTTGAAATATCTTTACTGGTTATCTTTGACGAGGTACTGTTCCTTAGTGTTGCTTCTCTGGGGATTCTAGGCTTATAGCAGTGGACCAGCTCCACTCAACAACGCATGGACAGAAGGGTTTAAATACACTTGTTGTAAAGAAATTTCTCAGAACACGAGTGCTTGCGGCATTGAGAACAATGTTATCTCAGTGAATGGATGTTACACCTGTTTTGCAGGGTGTGTACCGAAGTGTTTGGGAATACTTGTAATAAGGATTTTTCCAAAACTACTTGCTTGCTGTGTTGAGTACAGTGTTTCATCTATGAATGGAAGGAGGACATATTTTGCAAGGCATGTGAAGCTGTCAGAACACTCGTAATATAGATGTTTCTAAGTACATTGACGGGGTTGCTTGGACAACAGAGTTACATCAGTCACTGGAAGTGGCCCACATTTCTCCGTGCATTGAGAGATGTATTTGAGAATGCTTGTAAAAAAAAAAAAGAAAAAGAAAAACATGTTTCTAAGAATGATATTTGCTTTCTTTATTGAGAACAGTGTACATCAGTGAATGGAAGTGGCACCATCTGCAATGCATCTAGAGAGGCATTTAAGAACACTTGTAATAAAGATGTTTCTAAGGGGGTAGGTACAGCTCCGTGGTAGAGCGCGTGCTTAGCATGCACAAGGTCCTGGGTTCGATCCCCAGTGCCTCCATTAAAATAAATAAATAAACCTAAGCACCCCTCCCCCAAACAAATTAAAAAATTTTGATTAAATAAATAAATATTTTTTAAAAAAAGATGTTCCTAAGAGTGCTACTTCCTGGCTGCATTGACAACCAGGTTACATCAGTTACATTTGCATTAGTGGCACTCATTATGCAAAACGTGTATGGAAGTGTTTAGGAAAACGTGCCCTAAAGGTGTGTCTAAGAACACTGCTTGCCTGCTGGGCTGAGACCAGCGCTATATCCGTGAATGGAAGCGGCCCCGCTTCTACAACGCATCAGAGAGTTGTTGATGGTCATTGCAATATGGATTTTATTTTTAAAGAAAGCTACTTGCATGCTGCACTGAGAAACAGTGTTACAAAAGTGAACGGTAATGGACCCTATCTGGCAAGGCGTGTAGAGAAATGTAAAAGGATTCTTACAATAAAGCTGTTTCTAATAACACTACTTATTTGCTATGCTGAGAACAGTATTATATCATTTAATGGAATTTATACCTATTCCGACAATCAGGTTAAAAGTGTTTAACAACTATAATAAAGTAAATAGCTGTTACTACAAATGCTATTTCCTGGCTGCGTGGAGAACTGTATTGTATCAGTGAATGGAAGAGGCAGCTGTGCTGTCACGCATGTTAGAAGTGAAAGAATACTGATTACAAGAGATTTCTAAGGATGCTACTTGACGCTGCATAGAGAACACTGTTCTATGAAAGAAAAGAACTGTCACTCATTCTGTAATTCATGTCTGGAAGTGTTTAAAACGCCACAAGATTGTTCCTGAAATGCTACTCACACTCTGCATTGAGAAAAGTGACACATCGGTGGCTGGAAGGGACACTTATTTTGCAAAGGCTGTAGAGAGTTGTTTGTGATCACTTGTAATAAAGGTGTTTCTAAGAATGCTACTTGCTTGCCACACTGAGAACAGAGTTCCTTCAGTGACTGGAAGTGGCACCCGATCTACAATGCATGCCAAGAAGTGTTAAAAAATATTTATAATAAAGATATGTCTAAAAGCAATGCTTGGTATATCCAGAACAGATGAAAACTCTAATTTGAAGATACATGCACTCCAATGTTCACAGCAGCACTATTTACAATAGCCAAGACATGGAAACAACCTAAATGTCCATTGACAGATGACTGGATAAAGAAGTTGTGGTATATCTATACAATGGAGTACTACTCAGCCATGAAAAAAGAAGGAAATACTGCCATTTGCAGCAACATGGATGGACCTAGAAATTATCATACTGAATAAAGTAAGTCAGATAGAGAAAAACAAATATTAAATGATATCATTTACACGTGGAATCTAAAAACTAGTATAAACAAATGTACATGCAAAACAGAAATAGACTCAGACACAGAAAACAAACAGGTGTGGAAAGGTGTTGGGGAGGGATAAATTAGGAGTGTGGGGTTAATAGATACACACTACTATATATAAAATAGATAAGCAGCAAGGATCTACCGTATGGCACAGGGAAGTATATTCAATATCTTGTAATAACCTATAATGGAAAACAATCTGAAAACATACACGTGTATAACTGAATCACTTTGTTGTACACTTGAAACTAACACAATATCGGAGAGCAGCGTTAAATTAGTGATTTGAAGTTACGCCCATTCATCAAAGCATGTATAGAATTGTTTAAGAATAATTTTATAGACATTCTTCTAAGAACACGACTTGCCTTCTGCATTGACGACTGTGTCTTACCAGTTAATGGATGTTACACGCATTCTGCAATGCATGAATAGAAGTTTTTAGGAACACTTGTTATAAAGATGTTTCTGAGAACACTGTTGCATGCTGTCTTGAGAACGGAGTACTGCCAATGAAGAGACCTTGTGCCCATTCTCAAAGGTAGTCCGGAAGTCTTTCTGAACATCTATTAAAAAGATGGTTCTTTGCAAATCTCAGACTCCCAAATTTGTCCCTCCAGCCCCTTTCCTCTATAACCATAAAATTGTTTACTATGTCTGCGGGTCTGTTTCTGTTTTGTAGATGACTTGACACATTGTAACTGACTATACTTTACTTTAAAAAAAAATTTTTTTTAAACAAGATGGTCCTAAGAGAAGAGGGTGTGACCAAAGTGGTAGAACGCGTGCTTAGCATGCCTAGGTCCTGGGTTCAATCCCCAGTATCTCCATTTAAAAATAATAATAATAATAATAAGTGAGTAAATACAGTTAATGATCACACACACACACACACACAAATAAAAACATATAAATTTTTTAAAAGATGGTCCTAAGACTCCTACTGGCATGCTGACCTACCACACTGTGTTATCAGTGCGTCGACTTTAAGAAAAATGTACAACATAAAAGTTGTGAGTTTACTCCTGGGACAGTACCCCAGGAGACAGCCTCTCAGTAGCTCTAAGGAGGCTGCTCTGAAGAGGGAGGGAGGGAAGGAAGCTTGTTTATACATGACTTTGAGCTAGGGAATACTTACAGTCTGGCATACATCTTGATAAAAGATTGCTGTCAGTGACAAAGAACAGACATCTCAAGTTAATGATTTTAGCGCTTTTCTATATATGGGAAGGTGCAAGAATCTGGGGTCATTAAAATTCTCCCCGAGATCTAATTATGTAAGAGGTCTGCCTGCTTGTGCAGAGCACAGAGAGTCCTGTTAAGCCATCTTAATTTCTTCTCAGAGTGCACCGTCTGTCAGTCAGGGCACTTAATCCCGGGAGAACTGGCTGGTGAGCAGAAACGATGTGTTCTTTGTTTACAAGCGAATGGAACTGTCACCCATCTGCAATGCATCTAGAGAAGTGTTTTAAGACGCTTGTTGCAAAGCTGTCTCCGAGAATGCTACCCACTTGCCGCACTGACTGGAAATTATAACCATCTGTAATTCACATAGAGAAGCATTTAAGACAACTTGTAATACAGATGTTTCTAAGAATGTCACTTACTGCCGCAACGAGAAAAGCTCTGGTCATTTCATGGATGTTATACTCATTCTGCAAAGAATGGATCGGCGTGTCTAAGAACACTTGGAATGAACATGTTTCTAAGAATGCTGCTTGCAGGCTGCACTGAGAACAGTGGGTATTTGTTGTTGTTTTTGATTTGGTTGGTTTGTCTTTTGCTATGAGAACAGTACTATATCACTGAGGGAAGTTACAGCCATTCTGCCAAGCACATCCAGAGTGTTAAGAATACTTGCAATAAAAGTGGATTTTTAAGAATGATAGTTACATACTTCATTGAGAATAGTGTTGTATCAATGCTTGTAAGTTTTAGCTAATATGCAGTGCACATATAGATGTGTTAAAAGAACTTATATTAAAGATATTTGTAAACACAATACTTGCTTGATGCATTGAGCTGTGTTACTGGAGTGTCAACCCTGACGATTTTTCCCCTTTTTGTGTAATGCAAGTGCCTGACTTAAGCTTTAATTAATGAGGTGTCCAAAGGCGGCTGTCTCCTCCAATAAACACATGCCCAGCCACACACTGGGCATACAGCCAGGCTCCCTTCCCCGCCGCCGAGGCTCCCTTGTTTTAAAGATCTTGGTTGATTTCAGTAACTGATCATTTGGGCTACTTGTTTTTTTGTTTTTGGTTTTCTCTCTTCCCATGCTTTAAATGTCCACTCTTACGTCCTAAATTCACCAGCAGTGAGCCCACAAAACCGTCAACCCCAATAAAAGCAGAACCCGGGCCCGTGTGCCGTCTCTCTACCTGTGACCTCGCCCCGTGGTTCCAGGCGTGCTATGTAATTTCCAGGTCTTGTAAGTAATAAACTTGTATTTTTTTCAAAGGTTCCTGATGGTTGTTGCTGAATGGCATCTTGTTATCATAAGAAACCGCAAGAACTGATCTAACTTTAACATTAGTTATTGACAGGCTGAGACCAGCACAAAACAGGTATGTCATTTAATGGACGTTTTACCATTTCTGCAAAGGATGTACAGAGATGTTTAAGAACACCTGTTTAAAAAAAGATATTTCTAAGAATGCTATTTGCTTAGTACGTTGATAGTTATAACATTAACTTGAAGGGACTTCATTTCTGCAAATTATGTAGAGAAGTGTTTAAGAACGCTAGTTAGAAAGTTGTTTCTAAGAACGCTGCTTACTTACCTGCCACACTAAGCATAGGGATATGTTAGTGAGTGGAAATGGCACACATTCTGCAGTGCATGTAGACAAGCATGTGAGAACAAACTAATAAAGTTGTCTCTGCAGAACAGATAAACAAGATTATACTGTGTAGCCCAGGGAAATATATACAAGATCTTGTGGTAGCTCACAGAGAAAAAAACATGTGACAATGAATATATGTATGTTCACGTATAACTGAAATATTGTGCTCTACACTGGAATTTGACACAACATTGTAAAATGACTGTAACTCAATAAAAAATGTTATCAAAAGAGTCTCTATTTGACACATTGTAAAATGATTATAAATCAATAAAAAATGTTAAAAAAAATGTTTCTGACCATTGCTTGCACGCTCTGTTCAGAACAGTGTTCTGCGGGTGATGGGAAGTTATACTCAGCTACAACACGAATGTGAAAGTGTTTAAGAACATTTGTAACAAAGATGTTCCCTAGAACATTACTTACTTGCTCTCTGCGTTGAGAACCATGTTATACCAGTAAATGGATGTCATTCTGTAATGGTGTATGGAAGTGTTAAAAAAAAAAAACACAACACTTGTAATAAAATTATTTCTAAGGATGCTAGTAGCTTTCTGTGTTTCAAGCACTGTTGAATGTGATGTGCCCAATGTCGACTGAAAGAAAAATGCATGAGATAAAAGCTGTGAAATGAGTTTTATTCAGAAACCTTACAGAGACTGCAGCCCGGAGACAGCCTCTCAGGTAGCTGTGAGGAACTGCTCTGAAGAGATAAGGGAGGAGGCAGGATCCGAAACCACGGGTCCTGAGTCAAATCCATTTCACCTGCCTTCATTAATCAAGGTTGTTTTGAGACGTGTCCTCCAAACGGCACGCAGCCTAAACAATATGTCTGCCTGAGTTGTTTTCCAGAACCTTGGAGTCAGCTCTGTCTCGTTCAAGCTGAGCTGGTTAAGTACACCAGAAATTGACGTAACACTGTAAACTGACTATACTAAAAAAAAAAAAAAAAAAAAGGATCTTGTGTTCCAAACCAAAAAAAAAAGACTGGATAGGACCACCAACTCTTCAACTACACCTACATGAGTGTCCGCTCAGCGACCCTTTGACACCAGAGGGCTGAAAACCCCACCCTCAGATCGTGCGAAGCAGCTCTGTTTTGAACGTGCAGAGACCTGTAGTTTAGTTACGACTGTGCAGAGTGATCACGACCACATCTTTTTCCATTCACCTTTCCCCCACGCTCCCCACGCCTCAGACCACCCTGTTTCTCTATTCTTTTTCTGCTTTTTTTTAAAATTGAAGTAGTATACAGTCAGTTTACAATGTTGTGTCAATTTCTGGTGTACATCATAATGTTTCAGTCATACATGTACATACATATATTTGTTTTCATATTCTTTTTCATTATAGGTGACTACAAAATATTGAATATCATTCCCTGTGCTATACAGTAGAAACTTATTTATCTATTTTATATATAGTAGTGTGTGTCTGCAAATCTGGAACTCCCCATGTATCCCTTCCCACCTTCTTTCCCTTCAGTAGCCACTAGTTTGTTTTCTATGTGTGTCAGTCTGTTTCTGTTTTGTAGGTAAGTTCATTAGTGTCTTCTTTTTCCTTCTTTTTTTTTAGATTCCACATGCGAGTGATATCATATAGTATTTTTCTTTCTCTTTCTGGCTTACTTCACTTAGAATGACAATCTCCAGGTCCACCCATATTGCTGCAAATGGCAGTATTTTATTCTTTTTTATGGCTGAGTAGTATCCCATTGTATAAATATACTACAGCTTCTTTTTTCTTTTCTTCTTCTTCTTCTTCTTCTCCTCCTCCTCCTCCTTCTCCTCCTTCTCCTTCTTCTCCTTTCTTCTTCTTTTTTTAGAACAGAGAAAGCTTTATTACAAGGACCAAGGAGAATGGGCAGCTGGAGCTCAAAAAACCTAAACTCCTTACCACAGCTTCTTTATCCAGTCATCTGTCGATGGACATTTAGGTTGTTCCACTTCTTGGCTGTTGTAAATAGTGTTGCTATGAGCATTGGGGTACATGTATTTTTTTTTTTAGGAGTAAGCATTTTTAAAGAAAAACTATTACTACATTAATTTATAATATTGGCATCTATTATTTAACAAAAGTATGGTTTGGGGCCTGCTAAAAGGCTTATTTTTTTCTATATAAAATGATGAGAGAAAGATTAGCCAAATTAAAAAAAAACTTGCAACCATTGCTATCTATTGCTCACCACCCGGGTGCACATCATAGAAGAGACGACAATGGATTCATGCGAGAGAGGGTTCAAGTAGCGGGGTGAAGTTTGAGTGGAAATTACCTACTTATCAGGTCTTCTTCTAACCCTGAAATTCCATGGTCCTGTGGAAGGGACTAACAGATGTAAACTGACAAACTGCACAGTAAGACGCAGAGCAAGGTTATTCAGTGTGAGCAGTGATCAGACAGCTGTATGTTGTATCAGAAATCAAATGCCAATTAATCCTGGCTATTCCCCAAGCTCCCTTCCAAACCCAAGATTCAGCGAGTAGATAAACAGCATTGCTTTGATGAGTTTGTCTGCTGATCCTCACTAGCTGAATACTGTCAGCAGAACATAGAGTTTTTGTAATCGAAATATATTTTGGGGGAGGGGGATAGATTAGGAGTTTGGGATTAACAGATACACATTACTATATATAAAATAGATGAACCACAAGGACCTACTGTCTAGCACAGGCAACTATATTCAATTTCTTGGAATGAACCATAATGGAAAAGAAAGTGAGATATATACATACACATATAAGTGAATCGCTTTGCAGTACACCTGAAACTAACACTGTAAATTGACTACACTTCAATTAAGAAATAAGAATAAGAAAAAGAAATATATTTTACGCATAACATTGTGTATACTTAAGGTGTATAACATGTTGATTTGATACATTTGTATTCTATACTATGTGTATTGTATATTATATACTGCCATCGCAGTGATAATTAGCACCTTTATCATGCACCATAATTATCATTTCTTGGGGTGGCTGGAATAATGAAGATCTAGTCTCTGAGGAGATTTGATGATCACAGGCAGGGAGGTGTTCCAAGATGGAGATACAGGAAGACCCTGAACTCACCTCCTCCCACAGACACACCAACTCTAATCCACAGCTGCAAATGGAACAATTCCTTTGGGAAAAGACCTGAAATCTAGCTGAACAGCTCCTACAAACTGAATGAGAAAAGGGTCACAATGGGACAGGTAGGAGCGACTGAGACACCGTGTCTCCATAAACGCTTCCCCGCAGCATGATCCACAATCTGGAGGGAACCCACAAATCCGGAGCTTCTCCCTGAGGAGCCTCATATCAGGCACCCCAACTCTTAGGACCTGCATCTGAGAGATGAGCCCCCCCCCAAACATCTGGCTTTGAAAACCATTGGGGCTTATATCCCTGAGACCCAAAGAGCTGTAGTGAGCTGAGAAACTGTTCTTATATGTGTTACGTGTAGACTGTCACCTCAGGACCCAGCACAGAAGCAGCAGTTTGAAAAGCACCCAGACTATATACATATATGAAAGAGATCCATTTGCTAATCTTGTGTCCAGTTTTATTGAGAAGTTATTGACACGCATCACTGTATAAGTTCAAGGTGTACAGCATGATGGTTTGATTTACATAGATTGTGAAAAGAGGACCAACGTAGATTTAGCTAACATCCATCATCTCATATAGCATATACCATCTCGTATTATTTTTTCTCAATGAGAAAAACTAAATTTTCTCCTTGTGCTGAGAACTGTTAGGCTCCACTCTTTCAATCAACTTTCCTGTAACCACTGTTAGTGTGTTGTGCATTACATCCCAAGTACTTATCTATCTTATTACTGGAAGTTTGACATATATGTTGGATATTAACCTCTTATCAGATACATTGTCTGCAAACATTTTGCCCCACTCAGTAGGTTGTGTTCGCTTTGTCGATGGTTTATTTTGCTGTGTAAAAGCCAATGTCCAGGAGTTTTTTCCTGTTTTCTTCTAGGAGTTTCATGGCTTGAAGACTTACATTTAAGTCTTTGATCCTTTCAAGTAAGTATTTGTGAGTGGTATAAATCAGGGATCAGTTTTCATTTTATTACATGTGAATATCCAATATTCCCAGCACCATTTGTTGAAAAGACTGTCTTTTCCGTATGGAGTATTTTTGCCCCTTGGTCAATTATTAGCTCACTGAATATGCTTGGGTTTATTTCTGGGCTCTCGGTTATGTTCCCTTGGTGTATTTGGCTGTTTTTATGTCAGTGCCATACTGTTTTGATGACTATAGCTTTATAGTATAGCCTGAAGTCAGGAAGTGCGATGCCTCCTGCTTTGTTATTCTTTCTCAGCATTTCTTTGGCTATTTGGATCTTTTGTGGTTCCATATACATTTTCAGACCGTTTTTCTATTTCTGTAAAAAAAAATGCCATTGGAATCCTGATAGGGATTGCATTGACTCTAATGATGGGTTTTAGTATATCAACATTTTAAATAATATTAATTATTCCAATCTAGTGGTGGTGAACTTCCTCTGGTTTTGTTTGCTTGGAAAAGCCTTTATTTCTCTTTCACATCTGAGGGACAACTTTGTTGGATAAAATATTCTTGGCCAGTAAGTTTTGTCTTTCAACACTTTGAATGTGTCATTCTGTTCTCTCCTAGTCTGTAGAGTTTCTGCTGAGAAATCTTCTGATATCCTAATGGGGATTTCTCTGTAAATTTCTTTCTTTCTTGCCCCTGAATGCCTTTAAGATTCTTTCTCTATCATTGATTTTTTTTTTCATGACAGTTTCATGAGACTGTGTTTTAGAGAAGAATTGTTCTATTAGCTTTGTGGACTTTTATGTCCAAATTGTTCCCCAGTTTGGGAAGTTCTCAGTTATTATTTCCTTGAATGAACTCTCTGCCTCTTTCTTCCTGTCTTCTCCCTCTGGCAATCCAATTATTCTTTATTTGCCTTTCTGATCAAATTTAGCTGTCATAGTGCTTCTTCATTTAAAAAAAAATCTTAATTTTTCTTCTGACTGAATCATCTCAATATTCCTATCCTCCAAGTCTTATTTTTTTTCCTCCATCTGACCTGCCCTGTTACTGATGCCCTCTGTTACATTCTTCATCTTCTTCATTGAATTCTTCAATTCCAGAATTTCTATTTGGTCCTTTTTATATATATATATATATATATAATTTCAATCTCTATGATAAAGAATTCCTTCTGCTCATTAATTATATCCCCAAGTTCATTGACCTGCCTTCTGAGATTCCTTGTAGCTTGTTAAATTTCTTCATAACAATTATTTTGATTTCTTTATCAGTTAGATTCTGAGTCTTTGACTTTGGTTGATGGAAAATTATAATTTTATTTTTGTGAAATCTGTTTTTAAAATTTTTCATAGTGTTTGATGATATTCACTCCTGCTGTTGAATTTGAGAAGCAGACACCTTCTTCAGTAAGGTTTTAGGTTTGCTTTAGTTCTTAAATTTAAGTCTTGCGATTACAAACTTTTCTTTTGTATTCCAGAAGGTGGTGCTTAGCTCAAGTTTGTGGTTTGTCCTACCTGGGCTGGAAGCACTCAGGAGGTGTGCGCTCAAGGAGCTGGCAGCAGAGTGGGAGGAAATGTAAGCTTAGCATCTGAGGCTTTGCTGGTGCCCATGGGGATGTCCATCGGGACCCCTGTGGGCACCCCCAAATCCTGTTTGGGGCAGTCCTGGAGTGGCCACTCACAGAAGTCCATGCGTGAGCCGGCTGAAGTCCCAAAGCAGACAGCAGGAAACGTGCTACTTCAGCGCCCTTTGATACTGTGTGGCTTCTTCCCTTCTCTCTCCTTTCCCCAAGCACTGAGGTCCCTCCAGCTACAACCTGAATCCCTGAGGCAAGCTGGGTAGTCAACCATTCACTGCCCTTATTTTCTACCTCCTCTGCCAGAGAGGTCACCTCTGATGCCCCCAAAAGCCTGGTGATTTGCACTGTCACCTCGCGGGGGTCGGGGAGGGCAGCCTTGGCAAGTTCCTCCCTCTACTCTGCCTCCAAAACCATCTAACCCACTCCAATGGTGTGTTGGGTTCTCCCCTCAGGCAGGCCTGACCTTCACAAATTCTTTATCTCACATGGGTATCCACCCAATTCTGCACTTTCCAGGTCCCCTTTATCCATACCAGTGAGTGGAGATGGGGCAGGCTCATTCAAATCCCTTGGATCCGCAGCCCCAGTGAAGGTCCTATCTGCCCACTTTCAAATGTACAGGTGAATAAAACCCTCCTGGTGTCCTGGTGTATTGTGCAAAGGTACTGAGCACGTAAGATTACTTACAAATCAATGGTGAGGGGGGAAAAGGATGACTAATGCTGCTGTGATGCTGACGTCACTTCCTCCCCACCCCCCCGACCCCCCGTCACCCATGTAACACTGTTCTCATTGGAGCTTGCAAATAACATTCTTAGAAACTTGTTTATACTTGTGTTCTTAAATAATTCACTATATGCGTTACGGAATGTGTATCACTTTCCTCCAATAACACTGTTCTCAATAGAGATTGTAAGTATTATTTGCAGAAACATTACAAATTCTTACACATTTTACTACTTGCATTACAGAATGAGTATCACTACCATTCTTTAAAAAAAATACTGTTCAGAATGAACATGTACATAGCTTAGCTGAGAACACAAGGGTTCATAAACCTTCACTGGATCATTTCCTCTCACTGAAATAACACTGTTCTGATAGCAGCTTGCAAGTAGAGCTCTTAGAAAAATCTTAATTACAAATATTCTTAAGATTTCAGTATTTGTATTACTCATGGTTATTTATTCCACTCACTGAAATAATGCTGATTGGAGCACAGCTTTCAGGTAGCATTCTTAGAAACACCTTTATTACATGTGTTCTTAGACACTTCACTCAAAACATTACAGAATGTGTTACTGATTTCACTGAATAACACTGGTCTGATTGCATTTTACAAATAGCATTTTTCAAAACCCTTCATTTCAAGTGTTCTTAACCGCTTCCCTACATGCATTACAAAATGGAGAGGACTTGCAGTCACTGAAGTAACATTGTTCTCAACAGTTTGCATGTACTGTTTTAGAAACATCTTTATTATAAGTGGCTTTAAACACTTCAACTACACGCATTACAGAATGGGGATCACTACCATTCACTGAAGTAACACTGGTCTGAATGCAACTTGAAAGTAGTGTTGTAAGAAACACGTTTATTACAAGTATTTTTAAACACTTCACTCCTTGCATTACATAATGTGTGTAAACACGTCCATTCACTGAAAGAACACTTGAAACTGACTTGTAAGAAATGTCTTATTACAAGTCATTACAGACAACAGACACTTAAAGAAATACAACACTATGAAGAACTCCATATACATAAATTCAGTAGCTTAGATAAAATGGACTGATTTCCTTGAAAGTCACACACTCCCAAAACTCACCCAAGAGAAGTAGATAATCTAAGTAGTTTGTATCTATTAAAGAAAAAGAACTCTCCAGGCCCAGAAGATTTCACTGGTAAATTCTATTAAGCATTTACAGAAAAAAAAATTCCAAAAATAAAAAGGAGGGAATACTTCCCAAC
This sequence comes from Vicugna pacos, assembly GCF_048564905.1. Classification (NCBI taxonomy): domain Eukaryota; kingdom Metazoa; phylum Chordata; class Mammalia; order Artiodactyla; family Camelidae; genus Vicugna; species Vicugna pacos. The sequence continues at coordinate 83,383,162 of NC_132993.1, forward strand.
AAAGTTTATGAAGTCAGCCATAACAATACCAAAACCAGACAAAGGCAGTACTAGAAAACCAGAGAGCAATATCCTTCACTAACATAGACACCAAAAGCCTCAATTAAATACTAGCAAATCAAACCCAGTAACATATAAAAAAGACTAAGTGGGATTTATCACAGGAATGCAAAGCTGGCTCAATATTCCAAAAACCAACCAGTGTTAACAATTAAAGAAGAAAATAACCACGACCATATCATGTGATGCAGAAAAAAGCATCTGACAAAACAACACTCGTTCATTATAAAAACTTTCAGAAAACTAGTAATAAAAGTGAACTTCCCTTATCTGATAAAAGGCACCTGCAAGAACTCTACATTTAACATTATGCTTAATGGTGAGACATTGAAACCTGAGGTTGAGAACAAAGCATGTCTTCATCTACTCTCACTACTCCTATTCAACATAGTACTAGAAGCCCTAGCCAGTGCTATAATAAAGCAAGAAAAAGGGGGAGAAAAAGCCATCTAAACTGGAAAAGGGGCAATTGTTCCTATTCACAGACAACATGATTGTTTATGTAGAAAGTCAAATGGAATCCACCAAAAATCTGTTAAAACTAAAAGCGAGTTTTGTAAGGTTTCGGGATACAAAATCAACACATGAAAATCAATCAATTTCTATGTACTAGCAATGAACAATTGGAAACTGAAACAAATACTATTTTATAATAGTTCCAAGAGAATGAAACATACATAAATCTAACAAAACATGTACTTGGTCTGTATCCAGAAAAACTACAGAACATTCATGAAAGAAATCAAAGGCCAAAATAAGTGGAGAGACATAGTGTGTTCATTAATTGAAAGATTCAGTATAGTTGTTTCCCCATATTGTCCTATAGGTTTGGTGCAATTTCAATCAAAATCCCAAAAGATTATTTTATAGACACAGATAAGCTAATCTGAAATTTCTTTGGAAGGTCAAAGGAAATAGAATAGCCAAAACAATTTAAAAAAAAACAAAGTTAGAAAACTGACACTTTCTGATATTAAGCATTACTCTAAAACTCAAGTTAATCAAGTTTAAATGGTATTTTTGAAAGGATAGACACAGAGATAAGTGGAACAGAATAAAGTCCAGAAATAGCACCACATAAAAATAGCTAAATGATTTTTACAAGGATTCAAAGGAAATTCAGTAGAGACAGGATTGGTGCCAGAAAAATTGGGCATGTGCAAATAAATAAACCTCAGCTAAAACCTAACACTTAAAACAAAAATTAACTCAAATTATTGATCCAAGTGTAAACTGTGAAACTGTAGAAGAAAATGCAGAAAATGTTTGTAAATTGGGGTCACAGAGGCAGATACATGACCAAACAGCATAAGAAAAAACAAAACTGGTAAACTGATAAACTGGCAAACTAGACTTCATCAAAATTTAAAACATCTGCTCTGAAAAATACACCGGTGGTAAGAGAATGAAAAGATAATCTACACACTGGGAGAAAATATTTACAAATCACGTAATGAGCCAAGAAACTATGTGAAGAACACACAAAAGGCTTTCAAGATTCAACAGTAAGAACATGAACAATTTAGTTTTCTTTTTAATGAGGACAAAAAAAAACTTGAACAGATACTTCTCCAGAGAAAATATAGAGATGGTAAATAAGTCAATGAAAAGATGATTGACATTGTTGACATCAGAAGAATGCAAATTAAAACCACACTGAGCTACTGTTACATACCTACTAGAGCAGTTAAACAGATCCTGAAAATACTAAGTGCTGACAAGGATACAAAGCACCTGATGACTGGAACATGTTTAACTTACATGTGTGGCTCTCCTCACTAGCCAGAGAGGCAGAAAATGATACAGGCACTATGGAAAGCAATTTGGCACTTTCTTATAAAGTTAAACATACACTTATCATATGCCCCAGCAGTCCTAGTCTTATTATTGCCTAAGAGAAATGAAAACCTATGTTCACACAAAAACCTGTATATGAATGCCTATAGGAGTTCTATTCATAATCATCAAAACCTGGAAACAACTCAAATGTTCTGCAGCAGGTGAATGAGTCAGCTGTGGAATATTCATGGTGTGGAATATTATGCGGCAAGGAAGAAGAGTAGCATTAACTTAAATGACTCTCAAAGGCATTATGCCAAATCAGAGAGATCAGTCTCAAAAGTCACATATAATCTGGTTCCACTTACATAACATTCTGGAAAAAGCAAAACTACAGGGGCACAGAAAAACCAGATGAGTGGATTTGGAGTAGGAGAGAATGTGACAACAATGGAACAGAATGAGGGAGTGTCTTGATTTTGGTGGAGGTGAATGGGTCTAAACGTACGTTAAAACTCAGAAAACTTTACACCAAAAGAGTCAATTTTACTGCATCTTAATTTAAATATATGTGTGTGTGTGTATGTATATATATATGTATACATACACACACACACACACACATATATATATATATTTTTTAAATGTGGTGATTGGCTAGGGAAGTCCTCACCTGACCAAGAGACTTGGGTTGGAAGGGTGATTCTAAGTGGGTGGTACAGCTAGGGCAAAGGCCCTGAGGTGATAGCATGCCTGGGGATTTGAGGCACAGAGGTCACCAGGTAGCCAGCCCCCCGTGGTGAGAGAGTGAGATGCCCACTGGCCTTGTGGGTGTCTGGAGCAATTCAAGTGGGAAACTATGCACCTGGCCAGTCACAGGGCAGTGGGGCTTGAGAGACGGACGGTGCAGGAGATAAGGCCAGTGGGGCGGGGGTGGAGGCAGAAAGCCTAGGGCCCTGAGGGCCACTGTGAGGACTTTGGCTTTACTGAAAGTGGTGGCAACCCACGGGAGGGCATTGAGCGAGGTGTGATACCACAGGACTGTTTTTAATACTTGGGAACAGATCTTAAAGGAGGAAAGGTAGAGACAGGAAGCCTGGTTGGGAGACACAGGAGGCAGTGGATCAGTGTTGGAAGTTCTCTGCCTCCCACCTTGCTACCCCTGGGCCCTTTCTCCAGATGCCCATAGCACACCCTTTAGTGCCCCCAGAGTAGACCCCTCGCAGGCTGGAGACCCAGCTTCCACCTCTCAGCTCAGAGGCTCTGAGGCTAGCTGCTGAAGCAGGCATTGTGCAAAGAACTTCCATTCACTACTTAGGTTCTGTAAAAACCCCACAAACAAAGCCCCATTCAGGTCCCCACTACAGGGAAGGAGCCTGAGGCCTCTGGCCTAGGGTCACCCAGATATGATGTGCCTGTAAAAAATTAGTACAGAAACCTCAATTAAATGGAGCTGGGACACCAGAAGGGGGAGCTCTCACACCCTGCAATAGCAGAGCCCAGGCGAAGGAAGATTCCATCCTGGCAACAACGCAGCCAATTAAAAACAATGGACTGTTTGCTAGGACACCCCCAACTTCCTTTCCCTCATAAAAAAGTCCTCCTTCCTTTGCCACGTGGGGATTTGCATGCAGCTCACCCTGGATGCAGACCCTGAACTGGTAATTCTCTGCTGATCCCAAATAAGCCCAGTCTACTGTCAGTCTATTTGTTTTAGGTCAACATTTTGGTGACTTGTACAGAGACCCAGAGAAGACCCCTGGTGGGCTGGTAAGTAAACAGGTGCAGGGCCCACGTGAGCCCAGTTTTGCTCACTGATTTTCTCAGCGACCCTGGAGTTTGAAGGTGCTTATTTCTCCCAGATCTGAGCCTCCGCGCTCTGTGTTTTAAAGCTCTCTAGGCCTTACCTGGGATCTATTTTAAGGTTCTGTCCTTTCTGGTTAAGGCCTTGTTCCGCACTCGAGTACTCATTTGGCACTTCAGTCTGATTTTGAAATCAGACTCTTCCAACTGGAACTGGCTAGGCTTCAGCCTGTTCCTTTGGGAACGGAGGCTATTGCATTGGAACTGTGCCAGTTCAGCCTTCAGGCTGTTCCTTTGGAATAGCGGTTGTTCTATTGGAACTCTGCTGAGAAGCCTTCGGCATAGTTCCTCTAGGACCAACCTATTCCTTTAGAACTGGCTGGTATCAGGCCGCAGGCTGTTTGAGACATTTGAACTGTTTGGGCTGCAAGCTGTTTAAGCTGTAGGCTGCTTGAGCTTTTTAAAAAGTATTCTCTTACTCTAGAGAAAAACCTCTGAGAAATGGAACCCGGGTATCCAAATATTTTGAGGGCACCTCCTACAGGGACTCTGGCTGATTTTATGTTTAAAAACTGCGGCCCTTCCTCTTAAGAATGTCTAACTAAATGGACCAACCTAACCAAAGGCAATTTGGAACATCAATGGCCATTTTGGGGAACTTTTGAAATCCCCAGCCAGAGCCCTAAAATTTCCAATCCTGAATGGAATGCTTATTCTGATGTGTATTTTGAGGCTTCCAAATGTTCTCAGCAGCCTAAAATTGACTTTCTGCAAAAATAAGACTTGCCCTGGGGCAAAGGAATGTTAAAAAGATGAAATGGCTTCCAAAGCCTCAGGCTTCCTCCAGCGCCATCCTGGCTGTCCCCCTCCCCTCCTGGTGCACACGCCATCTTCCTGCTTCTCTTCTACGTCATCTACACCTGTGCCACACCCTCGGTCCTCCACGCTAATTCTCTCGCTGAGCTTCCCCTTTTCTCTAAATCTCTCCCCCTTCTCTTTTCCTCTGAACTGATCATAACCTGTCCCTTTAAACATTAAGCCTTCTGAGGATCCAGAGACTAAACCCTTCATTTCTTATATCCCCTGGGCTAAAGCTGAGCTGGGAGCCATAAACAAAGATTTTTCCCAAGTAACCAGAGACTGCCTGAGGAATTTAATACAGTCATTCAAAGTCAGCAACCTGGTTTCTTTGACTTGGATCAGCTGGTTCCTATGCTTGTCGGTAAAGGCCAGGCCCAGCATTAGGTGAAAATGACTAATTGGGAAACTCCCGATAGGTCTTGAGAATTACAACCAGGAGACCAGCCTGCTAACTTATATGACCAGACTCAGGCAATGGGGACGCAACGTCAAGGGGCAATTCCTACAGCTTTCCTGAAGCCTGTTGATTGGAACAAAATGCAGGCTTACAACACAAAAATCTATTCATGACTATTGCAACGGACTTCAGTTGTTTTTAAAGAAGACTCTGGTCTTCTTTCAGATGTTAATTCTACAGAGGCAGCTTTTAACTCTGTGTTTATTAACAGGCTGAAGCAGGACCCATTCCTTCTAGCAAAAAGGACTAGGATGGAATGGGAAACTCTGACCACTCCACATTTAATTCATCAGGAAAAACAACTCTCTCTCTCTCACTCCAGATGAGTCACCTAAAAGGGAGACAAATAAAATTTCTTTTTCTTTCTTTCTTTTTTTCTTTTCTTTTCTTTTCTTTCTTTCTTTCTTTTCTTTCTTTCTTTCTTTTCTTTCTTTCTTTTTCTTTCTTTGTCTTTCTTTCTCTCTTTCTCTTTCTCTTCCTTCCTTCCTTTCTCTTTTCTCTCTTTCCTTTTCTTTCTTTCCTTCTTCCTTCCTTCCTTCCTCTCTTCCTTTCTCTTTCTTTTTCTTTCTTTCTCTCTCTTTCTTTCTCTTCCTTCCTTCCTTTCTCTCTTCCTCTTCCTCTTTCTCTCTTTCTTTCTTTCTTCCTTCCTTCCTTTCTCTTTTCTTTCTCTCTTTCCTTTTCTTTCTCTCTTTCTTTCCTTCTTCCTTCCTTCCTCTCTTCCTTTTTCTTTCTTTCTTTCTTCCTTCCATTCTCTTTTCTTTCTCTCTTTCCTTTTCTTTCTCTCTCTTTCTTTCCTTCTTCCTTCCTTCCTCTCTTCCTTCCTCTCTTCCTTTCTTCCTTTCTTTCTTTCTTTCTTTCTTTCTTGTATTAATAGACTTTATTTTTTAAGAGCTGTTTCAGGTTCACAGCAGAATTGAGCAGAAAATACAGAGAGTTCACACAAAGCCCTCCCCATAAAATTCTTTATTTATTCTTTATGAATAAATGAACTTAAATGAAACCAAAACCCTGCTATTATAGCAAAGAGCCCGGACATCAAAAAAGAGGTTGTTTCAAATTTCAGTGCTTCAGGCACTTTTACTTTCCTAAACAGCCTTTCCAGTGTCCTCCCAACTCTTAATGATGGGTCTCCGAGGAACTACGGGGTTCTTCCAAAATTCCCTCTTAACTGGCTTAGAGAAACCTGTCTCCAGTGGGTGAACCTCTTTCAGTTCTAAATGACACTGGAGCCACATTCTCAGGGCTCAGCCCCACCTCTATAAAGCAGCCTCTGAATCGGAGTAAATGGTTCCGATACTGGGCATCTCCAGTGACCCTCAAGAGGTTCCTCGCTCTCAGCCTATTCCATTTTGTTTAGCCTCTTTGAGAGATACACACTCTCTTCTCTTTAGTTCCTACCTATATATTAGGCCGAGACTTCCTAGAAAAGTATCGTGTCAGAATTCTTTTCTCCCAAAAGGGAGAAACAATTCCAGAATTTGACAGAATCATCAAGGTAACTCAGCAAGTGAATTGAATGATGCTTTCATAACATTGTTTGCTCCACCTCTGATGGTACTACAGCTGATTCAGTGAACAGATCATTTGTCTCTACTGAATCAGCTACCATCCTCCTTATAAGAAATATCACCAGCTGATATTGGCAAAACTTACAGCACACCTCCCACCAAGATACAAACAGATCCCACAAAATCTCTTCCCAGAATTAATCAATATATGGGTAAAGAAGCCATTCAATGGCCATCATTTAAAAAGTCCACAAATGATAAATGCTGGAGAGGCTGTGGAGAAAAGGGAACCCTCCTACACTGCTGGTGGGAATGCAGTTTGGTGTAGCCATTATGGAAAACAGTATGGAGATTCCTCAAAAAAACTAAAAATACACTTACCATATGGTACAGCAACCCCACTCTGGGGCATATATCCTGAAGGAACTCTAATTCAAAAAGTTACAGGCACCCCAGTGTTCATAGCAGCACTATATACAATAGCCAAGACATGGAAACAGCCTAAATGTCCATCAACAGATGATGGATAAAGAAGCTATGGTATATTTATGCAATGGAGTACTACTCAGCCATAAAACATAATAAAATAATGCCATTTGCAGCAACATGGATGGACCTGGAGATCATCATTCTAAGTGAAGTAGGCCAGAAAGAGAAAGAAAAATACCACATGATACCACTCATATGTAAAATCTAAAAAAAGAAGACACTAATGAACTCATCTACAAAACAGAAACAGACTCACAGGCATACAAATAATCTTATGGTTACCAGCGGAAACGGGGTGGGAAGGGAGAATTCTGAAAGTTTGAGATTTGCAAATGTTAACCACTATATACAAAAATAGATTTTTAAAAAACTTTCTTCTGTATAGCACAGGGAACTATATTCACTATCTTGCAACAACCTTTAATAAAAAATGAATATATGTATATATATATATATATATATATATATGCATGACTGGGACATTATGCTGCACACCAGAAATTGACACATTGTAACTGACTATACTTCAACTACAAAAGGAAAGAAAAGAAGCCATTCAAGGCACAGAGCCCATAATGGTAAGATTAGAAGGCTCAAGGCCTCATTATCCCTTGTGCTAGCCCGTGTAATCCTCCCATTTAACAGGTGAGAAAACCAAAAGGCTGAGGAGGTAGGTTTGTTCTGGACCTCCGAGCGATAAACAACATTGTTACCCCTTGACACCCTGTTGCTTCTAACTTTCATACCTCACTAATGGCCATTCCCACAGGAGGTAAATTCTTTACTATGGTTGATTTATGTAGCACATTCTTTAGTATTCCAGTGGATGAAGCTAGCCAATAATTTTTGCCTTTATTTGAAAGGGAAAATTATTCATAATCTGGACAATAATGCCTCCGGGTTTTCCCAGAGTCCTTATTTCTCACAAATCCTGAAGGCTGATTTGGATGCTAACAAAGTCCCCTAGAGGTTCTGCTTTGTTGCAGTATGCGGCTGATCTGTTTCTTTGCTTCCCTTCTTAAACCTCCTCACAGGAAGCCATCAACCACTTGCTAAAAGTTTTAGCCTCAAAGGGACATTAGGTAGCAAGGATAAATCGCAGTTTGCCTCGAACCCAGGTTTGATATTTAGGGGGTCTGACATCAGGACAAGGGCTACCCCTATATTCAGAGAGACTTCATGGTGGCCTAAGTTCCTCAAAACCCCCCAAAAACGAAGCACCAGCTGTGAGGTTTTCTTGGACTCGTTGGTTGTTGCCAAAACTGGGTTCCAAATTTCTCTGATGGCCAAACTTCAGCATGTTTTGCTGAAGAACGACCCCAATCCAATTTTATGGGAGGAACCGATGACATAGCGTTTAAGGACTTCAAAAGAAAGTTTGTTGAACCCACCTGCCCTTGGGCAGCCCAATGATCAGATTTCCTTTTTGTACATGAAAAGGAAGAGAATGCCCGTGGGAATCTCACCCCAAAACACAGGGATCACCATCAATCAACCCAGAGGGCATGATAGCCAGCATCGGGGCCTGGAGCGCAGGAATACCCCTGACATCGCCGCCACTGCCCTTTTGGTTAAGACCACCAAGGAAGTCATTGTGGGGTCTCCTTTAATCATTTTGTACTTCATGAATTCTCATCACACTCATCACACTCAACCTTTCTCAGTCAGCCGCCTCACCTCCTATGAAACCCTTTTGTTAGTTGCCCTTCACATAACTCTTTCACATCGTAATAACCTTAACCCTCCTACTCTTCCGTCTTGTCACCAGTGAAGTCCCTCCCAACTGTTTAACCTTGATGGACCACCTCCTGACTCCTCATAATTATCTATAGGAGATTCCGTTGGCTAACATAGACTTCTCATATTCACCGATCGCCCTTCTCCCTGACCTTGAGTTATTACTAAGATTCCAGAGCATCCTAAACTTGACTCTCAGGAAGCTAAGGTAAATCACCTTGCTGACAATTCTGCAGGGATGCTGCCCTTAAAGGAACCAACAGCAGCTAAACTAATGTCATGGTCCAAAGGGATATTTCTCCAAATGATAATTTAAAACAACTGGCTAGAGAAGCCCCCAAATTGGCCTCCAGAAAGGAAAAACAAGACTGGAAATTCAACAATTGTTGGTTTGATAAAAACAAAAAGGTCTGGGGGGTGGGGGTGGGTATAGCTCAGTGGTAGAGCACATGCCTAGCATGCATGGGGTCAATCCCCAGTACCTTCATTAAAAAAATTTGATAAAAAAAGAAGAAGAAAGAAAAAGCTCTAGTTCAGACCAAATAACTCCCCAGGCCCACCGGAGACTCTTAAATTCCCACTCCTCACCACTGTGCATGCATTAAACCATTGGTCTACTGACCAAATGATAGCCTTCACAAGTCAATGTTGGTGGGGAAACATTAACAAGGCCGCAAAAAGTATCTACATCACTGTTCCACTTGTCTGAAGTACAACCCAGGGAAGCTGGTTGAAACTGCTCCTGGAAACTTAAAATTGCCCGATGGGTCATTTGAGGTCAGGCAAATGGATTTCATACAACTTCGTCTATTGCGTGGATAGAAATGTTTTAGTCGCGGTTTGCATGTTTTCACACTGGACTGAAGTTCTCCCTTGCAGATAGGGTACTACCTCTTCTGTGACTAAAGTCCTTTTGGAAAAGATGATCCCTCCCTGGGGAACTCCTCTCAAACTTCATCATGATCAAGGAATCCGCTTCACTTGAAGCTAGCTGCTTCAATAAGTTTGTGCTGTTTGGCCAGTTTGACAAAAATTCTTCACTTTGCTTACCACCATCAGTTCTCTGGTTTGGTCAAACACACTAACAGCGTCATTAAGATTCAGTTGGCAAAACTCAACAGAGGCCCTTCACCTACCTTGGTCAAAAGCATTGTTGTTGGTCTTCCTAAATTTTAGATCCACCTCTTTTGGAACTTACAAACTTTCACCCTTTGAGACAAAGGATGCCCAATGCAGTTAGCTCCTGCCTCTTTTGACCCATAACTGATAACAAGAGAGTTACTGCAGTGCTGCAAAGGCCTAACCGCTTCCATGAAAAATAACCATGTTTTGGTAGAGCAACCTTTTGCAGTGCACTCTTGGGGGCTGAAGACCTTGAGCATGACATCTTGTAACCTGGAGATTTCATCTACTGGAAAAGACACCTCCAGCTGGACTCTCTTCAACCTTGCTGGGAAAGGTTATCAAGTACTGCTAACCAACCCTTGTGCCACAAAACTCCAAGCAAAGCAATTCTTGGAGTCACATGACACACCTAAAGAAAGCTTCAAACCCTGTCTGGCTGGACCTGCAGATCATCTGGCGACCTCAAAGCAGAAATTCCCCTGAACTGAAGAAGATGACATCTAAAGAGACAGCTTTCCAACGACAGCTGGACCAGGCCTGTTGGAAGGTTGTCACCAAACCTTTGATGACATAACACTTCAGGTGATCTCTAACATCTAGGGTCTTTAGCTAAAAACTGCCTGAGAGTTCTCCCTTCTACCCCTCCTGTTACTTAAATGTGACCTCAATATCTGTGCACCTTCCCTCTGACATAGGATACTACACCCAGAAAAGGTCCTTCCTGGCATGGAGGGACAAAAAGGCCCTGAAACTGGGAAACCTGACTCAGATCAGTGATGCTTTCCGAGAACGATCTTGATCAAAAAGGGGAAATGCAAAAAGTAATAATAATAATAAACAGAAACCTCAATTAGAGTTGGGAGATCAGAAGGGGGCGCTCCCATGCCCTGTAATGATAGCACAGCCTCCTCCTCTCTCCTGGCAGCCACTCTGCCAATGAAAAGCCACGGACCCTTGTTTATTACAGGCCTCCCAAATTCCTCTTCCCCTCTAAAAAAGAGCTTTCCTCTCAGTTTTTGCTGGGGACTTGCACATGGCTCACCATGGTTGCAGACCCTGAATTGTAATTCTCTGTTGATCCCGAATAAACCCATTCTTGCTGGAGAAACAACTGGAAGACACCCCACGCCAGCAGCACATTCAGAAAATAGAGCTGAGTTTGTCCCATGTGCTCATTTCATTACATCTTGAACCGGGTGTGGGTGGGGGAGTGCTGGTCCGCACAGACAGGGCTCCCACTTGGAGTGGGGACTGGGGGCAGGAGGGCGTCTTCCACCTGAAAACGTCCAGGGACCAAGGACATCCATAGGGTATGGCTTGAACAGCACCCCCATCTCCAAGGAGTGGAAGTAGGGGCCGACTGACAGGGTCAGGCATTCCTCTGCTCTGGGGGAAGGTACTCAAGGGCCAGGTATCTGAAGATGTCTTCCTCTGAAGTCACGTGGAAAATCATCTTCTGCAACAGAGTAGGGGCTTCAGTGCCCTGGAGCCATCCCCACCACCACGGTGGCTTCCCTGAGGAAGGTGTGGGGAGGCGGCTGGAAGGGCAGGCAGAGGCCAGCCCCACAGTGGGGTGCATCTTCGGGGTGGGGGGGCCAATTCAGACCGTGAGTCAGGGAGAAAGCCGTTTTCTGCCCCCAGGCCTCCCATCCCAGCAACACACCTGCTCCGTATCAAACAGACCGTGGTTGTTCAGCCAGAGTCCCCTCTCCTTCCTGCTGAAGCGGCGCAGCTCCCGCTCAAAATGCTGGGGGAAAAGTGACCTTGTCACCCGGCCGCCAGCCCCAGGCCTGGCCCCCAGCAGCACACTCCCTACCTTGGAGCCGGTCCAGCCGAGTAGGGCAAAGGGGAACTGGCTGCTGGGGGCGACCACCAGGTCCACGCGCACCGCCTTCCAGGTGGGGCAGGGCTCCTGGCATCCCTCGACATCAGCCCCCGGGGGTCGCGGCAGGCGGAAAATGCAGAAACTCCTCTCAAAGGCGTCCATGGTGTGGTTCTGCCGGGTCGGGTGGGCGGGGTCTCGCTGTTGGCTGTGCTGATGCTGGTGGTAGAGGACAAGGCCCTGGGGGGAGAGGAGGCATGGCCGGGCACTGCCGGGTGGGGCCCGGATCCCAGCAGTACCCCCAGCAGGGGGACCGGGGAGCCCCTCACCTGTTTCTTCAGGCAGCACATCACTCTGGGCAGCAGCCCTGCCTCCCGGCCCTCCTGGGGGTGGGTGATGAGGAAGTCCACGTCGTGGCCCTGCAACTTCCCCCTGTGGGGGCCAGTCTGACTCACAGCCTGCGTGTTCTCCCCACTCCCTTCAGCGAGGGGAGGCCCACCCCAGATCCCTTCCCCGGGAAAGGCCTGGAGCTGAGCCGGAAGGCACGTCGAGCCCCCTTACCTCCGGAAGCCGCCGGCCAGCGTGACGGTGGCCCCAGGAAGGGCCTGCCCCACGGCTGCCTCCACCACCTGATGCAGGGCCTCGGCGTCCGACCGCTGGATCAGGGCGCTTAGGTCCTGGTGGTGCTGCAGGCCTGTGGGCAGCACAGCCAGCCCTCCTGACCCAGCTGTCTCCCACTCTCCTCTCCTCCCTTTTACATTGTAAACTTTTATTTTAAAATAACTGTAGATTCACATGCAGTTGAAGGAAATAACAGAGGTTCGCCGTGCCCTCTGCCCGGTTCCCTGCAAGATAACATCTTGCAGACTTATTATCCATCACAGCCGAATACTGATGCTGACACAGTCAAGGCACAGATGGTCCCTTTTAATGCCTCAGTTTCCCCATCCATAAAATGGGACCAGGGGGTGATAAAGGAGATGTGAAGGAGATGGCTCTGCTATTTAGAACACCTCACTTCAGCCCAAGTCCGTCCCTCACCTGTCAGAGGAATCACAGCACCTTTCACACACGGTTAGGGGAGGCTTAAGTGTGGGAGTCAGCACCCGGCAGAGGGTGCTCTCAGTAAGCGCTGCTGGCCATTCCTGTCTTTGCCACGCTCAGGGAGGGGTGACAGAGTGGAACCCACGGACGTCACCGCGTAACGCTCCACTGGACACACAGCTCTGTGTGCCTCACTTCCTGCTGACTGACCAGGCCACTCTCCCAGGCCCCCCAGGTGGCCTCCCCTCCCCCAGCCCCTGGGAAGATGTTCTAAGAGGCCGAGAACGAGCCACCTGCTGTCCTCACACCGAGGAATCCCGTGCTTTACAGAGAACATAACTGAGGCTCAGAGAAGTCAGGACTCGGGGCCACAGTCTCCTACCTAGTGGGTGGCAAAGACAGAACCCAAATCCAGGCCTAATAAACTCTCAAGTTCACGTTCTTTCCACTGCATGGTGCCCCCTCCTACCTGGGCCTCTCCTGATGAGCACAGGTCCCCACACCATCAGCCAGCAGGCCGGGGCGCCAAGCACCATGCTGGCAAGTATGCCCAGGGCTTGGGCTGTGCTGACATGCCCTCCCCTCCATGGAATCAGGAGTAAGGGGTCCATGCCTGGTTCAAGTCCAAGTCTAGCCAGGAGGCCCTGAATGTCACGGCAGCTCCCGTGACCATGATCACTCACTGAGAGGGGCCTGCGATGGGTCCTGACTCCCCTGGGTCGGTAAGCCCACCAAAACAAAGATGCCTGCCTTTCTGCCTGACACTGGAACCCCTTCCCTCTCACCCCATTCCCTGCCACACAGGCAGCCATCAGCCCGGGCCGTGCATCAGAGCTCAGGGCTCCAAGGCGTAGGAAGCTTTCAGGCCCAGGTGCTTTGAGGAAGCCCAGGCCCCAGCCCTCTGTCAGAGGGCTCACCTGCTTTCTGCTGCTGGGTCAGTCTCTGGGGCTGCTCTTGGAGGTCGTCCAGGGTCCGCAGCCCTTCCCGGTACCAGCGGTCAGCCGTCTTTACCCCGACCCCAAAGATCTGGGTGAAGAGCTGTTCGGAGGATGAGCACAGCGTGGTGAGGAGCAAAGCTGGTAACAAGATGCCGATGGCGGCACTGACCTGGGAAGGGCGTGTCCCTGGCTGGCACCACTGCAGCTTCTCATGGGTGGCCTCATCAAGTCATCGCGTGGCCTGGCAGGCATCATGCCCACTCACATTTTCAAGTTTAAGCAAACTGCTCAAGATCCCACAGTGAGTGCACAGGCGAGGACTCAGCGCACCCTCGCAGGGGAGGGCAGGGAGGACCCCACGTGCTCCCTCCCCTCTCCCGGCCTCGGTCTCCTCTTCTAGGAGGGTCTCTCCCCAGAACTCGCACAGTTCTAGCTGGTGATTCCATCCTCCAGTCATCCTGACAGTCTGTCCATTCACTACGAAAACCACGCGGCTCCCACTTACCAGCAGCTGGAACGTATTACCATGGATCTGCTTCTTAAGAAACAGAGAAAATGATGGGCAATTAACAACTGGGGGTTGTCTTAGCAGGATTTGGAAGGAACAGTGTGGGGCGGCTGGGAGGGCTCTGCTCCAGGCTCACACACAGCCAGTGCCACTGTGTGGCCACAGGCCAGCCCAGACATCCAGGGCCGTGGGAACTATGCTGCTGGGGCCAACCTCTCGTGGGGTGGCCGCCTGCCCTTGCCTGGGGAGGGGGGAGGGGGGGTGGTTCCTGACCCCAGCCCTAGCAAGTCACCTGTTTCTTCCCTGACTATAGGTTGTTGGTTGGGGCGGGCACCTGCCCCAGGCCAGTCCCTCAGAGCCCCGCCTCAGGAGTTTTGGGAATTGAAATAGAAGGGCAGCCAGTCCCAGGAAGTGATGGAGGCTGTCATGCATGGCAGAGGCACCTTCTGTGGCCCCGTCTCAACCAAAATGCAGAGAGAAGGAGGAACGGCCGGGCATCCCCTAGCCCTGCAGACCAGCTGTGGCCCTGCTCTTTTGGGGCTGTGCAGGCCACCTTTCCCTAGATCCCCTGAACCAGGAGCATAAGCTGGGTCACTGTCACCATCAGCCTCCTGACGGATAACCTAATCATACCGCATATAACAACACACTTCTAATTGTTAACGTACTTCTCTCTTTCTGGACCTCGGAGCACCCAAGAGAGGGCAGATGGCTCTGCCCTCCCCTAGAAGCCCCCCTTCTCACCGCCTCACTGACCCTTATGTTCTGGGTGACTTCCCATGGCACCTGTGACCCACCCTGCGGCGAAGCCCCACTTCACCAAATGATCACTGATCTGACGGCCTCCAGCCACAAAACCAGGGTGTCAACAGCACAACCGAGGCATCCAGGAGAGCCCCAGCAGCTCCATTTGAGCCCAGAAGTGAGCAGAAGCCGTGGGAAGGTGCACTGTGGACACAGGCAGGGTGACACTGAGAAGTCCGTGAGATCATAAAGGCAGAGACAGTGCAAGGGAGAAGCCACACACACTCGGTCGCCCCAGGCTCCAGGAAAAGGTTCTGTTTTGTTCAGTGTACTCTGTTTAACATGCCAGAGCATGGAACCTACTTGAGAATGTCCCATTGATAGTCCAAGGAGAACAGACGGTGCTGAGTGATCTAGAAAATTCCCTGTGCTCAAAGCAAGCGTCTCCTGGCCGACCTCCGTTTGGCAGCCTCGCGCATCTCGAGTGTCGGCTTAGCTGCCAGCTCCCCAGGGAGACCTTCTCTGACCCCTGCCTGCTTCATGGCATGAACTGTGCTGTCGCTCGGGGGGAGGACCGAGGAGCTGGGCGCCCCTGCCCAGGGTGGGGTGTCTGCCCTGCACGTACCTTCATGGTCTGGTACCTCTCTGACAGCCGGACCCTCTCCACCTCCTCACACACTCCGTGCTCCAGCAGCTCCTGTGGGAGGAGACAAAGCAACTCCCTCTGCCCAAGGACCAGGCAGAGCCCCCAACAGCCAGCAGGCGGGCTTAGGGGTACCAGGATCCTGGGGGACTTGGAAATGGAAGACTGTGCCCAGGGAGCTTCCAAGGGGCAGGGAGCATGGGCCATCTCTGGGATAAATAACAAGTCTCAGGATGTGGAAACTATTGCTTTTAAAGTCTAGGTGATGGATTCAACGCGACTTCATTTCAAAGCATAAGTGAATTCAGAAGCATCTTTTCGTCATGATGTATTCACTGCATGGTAAGGGTACAAAAGCACAACTCAACATTCTGGGTTCTCAAACACTTTGAAAAAGACGTCCTCGTGCTCAGGGGCTCTCTTCCACCATCCTGGACAGTCTGGGCTGATGCCAACAATGCCAGCTTCCGACCGGCATTGGGCTCTGGGCAGCTCCCTTGGCTGAGTCCTCTCAGGGGCCCTGAGGCAGGTGGTGTGGCCCCAGTTTACACCTGAGGAACCTGAGTGAAGAGGGTGGCTGGCCGCACCCTGGGGTGCTGTCTGCCCCCACAGCTGGGCTGTGACCCACCCAGCCACCTGCTCTCACCAGCCTCGGAGGCCTCCTCACCCACCCACTTGTGTTCGTGACTCCGCCCTGCTTGGGGGGGGGTGAGCACCCACCTGGACGACCCTGCGAGAGTGTTCTCCGAAGTGGGGCAGCCCCTGCAGCTGGCTCAAGGCTGTGACCGGGCCGGGAAGGGCCTTGAGCACCGAGGCTGCCCTGCAGAAGGCGAGTTGCCGGCCCTCACTGCGGTCAAAGCCCGCTGCCTCCGCCAGTGTCTCCAGAGCATCCTGCAGGGAGGGGCCCGTGGTGAAGGGCAGGGACCCTCCAAGGCTGGGACAGAGGAGGGCCTGGCCCCGTTCCACAGAGGCGGGGGACCCGCGGCTCACCGAGAGGCTGGTGTTGTGGTGTGCGAGGGGAGTGGGGCGCTGGCAGGCATAGGGCGGCATCCATGCTGGGCTTGGCAGCGCCTTCCTGGGCACAGCCACCTGGGATGGGCAAGGGACAGGCCGCAGGGTTGGCAGGGGATCTGGCAGCCCCCAGAGCCCTGCCTCTCCTGGGTGGTCACCTAGGGCTCCCAGGACAGAAGGAGAAGCCTCTGAGAGGGCAAAGCCAGCAGAGGCCTGGGGCAGAGGTGGCGCTGCCCTGCACAGCCGGCCAAGGCTAGGCTCCTCCGGCCATAGCAGCAGTGGTGGCATGACCAGCCTCCCCCGCGGGGCATTTTTCCTGCTGCTACACATGCTGCACGTGCTCCACCTCCCGAAATCCTCCCAATCAAATGGGCTAGGAGTGCCTGTCATCCCCACCTCACAGATGGGGACACCGAGGTCTCACGGCTCACAGCAGAGCCAGGATTTGAGTGTGGGCAGTCCAGCTCCGAGGCCACACCTGAGCCCCCCAGCTGTGCTGGCCCGGTAAACACTCAAGTGGGGCAGAGGCCATGAACCTCCCAGGGCCCTGAGGATGACCTCCTGCTGGCCCTCGGGTCATCTCACTTGGAGCCACAGTCTCATCCACTTGGTGGTAAGAAAGGCCTAAAGATGCTAAAAATAAAAATATGTGGATCTCAAGAGAGTTTGCACCATTGGGGAGAGCAGAAGCAGGGATGGCCTGGCGATTGGGGCAGAGCCCTCACTGTCTACCTCATCTGAAGGACACGAGTGCACTGCTGCCGTGTCATCTGTCCCAGCTGAGTTCTGGCCTGCACTGGGGTTTCTCTGTGGCCCCCCTCGACCCTCCACCCAGCTCACCTCCAGGCGGTGTCTGCCCTCCACAGGGACAGGCTGCCCAGCTTCCATGCTCTCTGTGAACCAGCTTATGTCTAACAGTGCTGGGTGGCTGCCACCTGGGGGAAGAGATGCTGTCTTGTGCTCCTGCCAGCAGGTGGCCTCCTCTGCTGAGGTCCCCTCCATCACCACGTGTGTCACCTCAGGGCTAGGCAGAGGGAAGAGGAAGGAGTGAGGTCCAGGGCCCTTTCCCAGGGCTGCCATTCTTTCTGCTCATCACTCCATATCTCCAAGCCTCTGCTCTTACTGTCCCCCCTCTGCCTTCAAACGTCACCTCCCCAGCCCCTCCTCCTGGCAGATCCGGCACCCGAAATGCTGTGGTTCTCTGTTCCAGCTACAGCTACAAACCCAACCCTTTTTCGTGTTGATTAGCCTATGTTCCCACCCCCCAACCCCTCGCCAAAGGAGCTCCGTGGGAGCCAGGACCCGGGAGGTCTTCATCTAAATGCTGCAGACAGGCTGCTTGGGCAAGAACCTCAGCTCTGCCTCATCCTTACTGTGTGCCCTTAGGCACATCATTTATCTCTGTACTTCAATTTCCTCCTCTGCCAGGCAGAGAGGATAACATACATACTTTGTAGGGCTACTGTAAAGGTTTAAAGAGCTAATAGGCAAAGAGGCTTAGTGCCCAGTACACACCAAGCTGCCATCATCATTCTCTCCTGAGTGGGTCTGCCACACTCCTGGGAATGCTTAACTAAGTTTTTTTTTAAAAGCTTCAGAGGGACTGGCCCCTGATTCACTTGCTCTTTCATCTTCAAAACCATGGGAACCTGCCTCCCTACTCTCACCATTGCTTCTGCAGCCGCTGCTTTATTTTGTTTTCTACTCTTGGAGCCTCACTCAAGTCCACCTGCTCAGCCCTGAGGAGAGAAGTCAGTTTACCTAACAGGGCAAGATGAATTCACCTAAGGCAGAGGGACTGTCAACTAATGAGACTGTTAACTATAGCTACACCCATGTGGACTTTTACAAAACCTCTGGCTTACATTCTCACCCCGTCCTAAGAACACTCCTGGCCCTACTTGCTAGCACCCTTTTACGGAAAGGGAAACTGACAGAAAGGCCCTGTGACTATGAAGTGCCAGGGCTAACGTGGAATCCGAAAACCTCAGGCGCCCCTCTGCCCCGGGGTCAGCTGCGTGCGAGTCGTTTCGGATCTCAAGATCCTCAGCTGTAAAGAAACGCCATATATGAAAGCGGCTTGTCAGCTGCAGAGTTTAGAGCACGGGCATTTCGTGCTCAGGCCACCACGCCAGCAGCAGGGTCCCCCGGTGCACCGGATGCGATGGCCTGATGACACCGATACAGACGTGCCGCGTTTCCCCGCAGGGCGAGGCGGCGGGCGCCGCACGCGCCGCGCGCCCCCGTGGAAAGGCGGCCCCGGGGACGTGGCCCCCGGGCAGGCGGGCGCCGGCTGGGGAGGTTCGCCTGGACCGCGCACCTGTAGGCGTCCAGGACCCGGAAGCCCTTGGAGAGCGCCAGGCGTGTGAGGAAGGCCCGGCGGCTGCGGCCCATGTGCGGCTCGACCAGGTGGATAGCGACCCCGGGAAAGCGCCCTGCGGGGCAGGGGGCGGCGTCAGGGGACCCGACCCTCGCCCGCCGCCGTTTCGGTAGCATCCCGGCGGCGGCCCGCGAAGGCAGCGGGGAACTGGGCGGAAGGCGGAAGGAAGCTGCAGGAAGCCCACTGACGGGGGAAGTGGCGCCAGGCTCCACTTGAAGAGTCAGGCCCCGCCCCATGCAAATTAGGTCTCTGGGTGGATCTCCGCCCCTGGGCCGCTCCCAGCCGGTTGGCGGTCCCGGCGCCCGAGGCCCCGCCCCTATGCAAATAGAGTCAGAGTCCACGCCTTTTATTTAAATTACTCTCGCGATCCCGTTCCGTTCTTGGGACCACCGGGGAGGAGAGACCGGAGTCGGGGTCGGGGGTAAAAGGGCTGAGAGTGGGACCTGGGAGGGAGGAGGTGGGATGTTGCGGAAACCTCCTCGGCGCAGGCTTGGGGGCTCCGTCCTCAGAGGACGTGGGAGTTGGGAGTCGCAGTGGGTGGTGTCAGGGGATCAGTCCTCAGCGGGGATGGGGGTCGTCGGTCCTTGGCGGATGGGAGGGGATCGGTTATCAGCAGGAGGGGCGTATCGGCCCCAGCCCCTGCTACTCGCCTCGTCTGACTCGGTCGGGCGGCACCAGGGCCGTCGGGCTGGTGGCCTGCCGATATCTGGCGGCGCGGGGTCCCTGGACCGCCCGCGTTGGGCAGACGCGCGAGCTTGGAACGTGCTGGCGCAGCGGCCGCTTCAAACCCAAGGAAAGGGTTTTCAGCCGGATGGCGTTGGGACGACTGGCCGACCACTTGGAAAAATAGAAATTGGCTCCCTCTCTCACTGCTTGACACCAAAATAAAATCCAGATGGATCAAACATTCAAATATAAAAAAGAAACAAAAAATGTACTGGGGAGTCGATGAATGCTTTTATAGCCTTAAGCATCACAATAAACCTGGAAACACTGAAGGAAACGAATGAGAAACTTGACTACGTACAAATTTCAAATGTGTTGGAAATTTTAAATTAAAAAGCAAACCGGGGGGGAATGTGACACATTTTGAAATTAAACCTAATTCCTGTAATTAAGAAATTGTCCACAGAGAAATAAGAAAAAGACAATGAACTAGTGGAAAGATTGGCAAGAACACCAGTAAGCAATTTACAGAAGAAATACTACTCAATAAACATAGCAGATCGCCTGACCTGTCAATCGTTAGGGAAGAGCAAATTTAAAAGGTGTCTTCACCTGTCACTTAGCCAATGTTTACAAAATTGATCACACCTGTCAAAGGTGTGTGGGAATTGGCAGTTTGTAGAGGGACTTCTTGGAAGCCAGTTTGGCAACCATATCCGACAAAATGACAACAAAAATCACACCCAGCAATGGCTTTTCCAAGAATGGTATTGCCTTGAACCCCTAGATCAGGTTGGGAAAGCTGACATCTTGACAATATTGAGTGTCCTTGTGTGTCTCACCTATTTCAGGCACTATATTTTGGAGTCTCTGTTACACCCTGTGGCCTCTGCTCCCATCACTCTCTTCAGTCTTCTGCCCTGGCAGCCCTTCTGTCAGTGGGCACAGGGCTGTGGGAGGCAGATGCCTCAGCCCAGGCCTCCTCTCGGCAACTACACCAGCTCCCAGCCTGCCCTCCTGGGCCCTGGACACACGCTTGGAAGACCGGAGGCCTGGGCTTGGATTGTGGCCCCTTTCTCATTCCCCATGCTCATTTCTCCTCCTACCAGCAGGGAAGGGGGAGCTCTCAGGGTCTCTGTAAGGGGTTGGAGCTTAATTCCCCGTCTGTGGGTTCTGCCTCTCCTCAGAGCAGTCTATTCCCTGAAACCATTTCCATTCCTCTTAGTGTACTCTGTCTCCATCTCGGGCACCTGGGTTCTCTTAATGACCCATTACCCCTGAATACTTAAAACACTGGGCAACCCTCCTCCGCTGTTGGTGGGACTGTAGTTTGGTGCAGCCATTATGGAAGACAATATGGAGATTCCTCAAAAAACTAAAAATAGACTTAATATGATCCAGCAATCACACTCCTGGGCATATATCCAGAGGGAACTCTAATTTGAAAAGATACATGCACCCCAATATTCACAGCAGCACTATTTACAATAGCCAGGACATGGAAGCAACCTAAATGTCCATCAACAGATGACTGGATAAAGAAGTTGTGGTATGTTTATATGATGGAATACTACTCAGCCATAAAAAAGAATAAAATAATGCCATTTACAGCAACATGGATGGACCTGGAGATCATCATTCTAAGTGAAGTAAACCAGAAGAAGAAAGAAAAATAACATATGATATCATTTATATGTGGAAGCTAAAAAAAAAGACACAAATGAACTTATTTACAAAACAGAAATAGACTCACAGACATAGAAAAAGAATTTATGATTACCACAGGGGAAAGGGGGTGGAAAGGGATAAATTGGGAGTTTGAGACTGCCAGATACTAACTGCTATATATAAAATAGATATATAAGTTTCTTTTGTACAGCACATGGAATTATATTCAATATCTTGTAGTAACCTTTAATGAAAAATAATATGAAAATGAATATATGTATGTTTATGGATGATTGAGACTGAAACATTACACTGCGCACCAGAAATTGACACGTTGTAAACTAACTATACTTCAATCAAAAAAATAAATAAATAAACAAACACTGTGCAACTTGCAAAAATGAGGAACACAGGGCTTTCCACAAGCCGAGGGAGGTTTTGTGAGGGGAGGGTGACCTTCAGTGCCCACTGAGCAGTGGGCAAGGCCACTGCACTGATGGGTGGCATGCCCCTCTCCTCTCCTCACTGGACCACCTGATCACCGTCCAGCCAGCTGGGAAGCTCTCTATTGCCGATAAACCTGGCTTGGGGTTCTCAGGGATCTAAGTCCCCAGCCTCCTGCTGCACATGTGAGACCACAGCCAAAAAAGAATTATTTTGTGGGGAAGTGAGAGATCAGAGGCTGTGCAGATGACCCCCTGGCTGGGCCCTTTCGGCTGGCCTGAGGGTTGCAGTCCGCCCCCGTGTTCCGCACTGTGGCTATCTCATACTGGGTTTTGGATTTGTTTTACCCAGATGTATGAGCTTGCATTTTTCCAAGATGAATCTCATCTGGCCATTTCCTGTTCCCACTTCCAGTTCAGAAAGGCCCCTGGGGCTGATTTTTCAGTCCTCGTGACCTTCGCCAAACCTCCCCGTGGAGCATCTTCTTTGAAGTTCGCTTCAGTGCTGTTGGTGCCTGTCCTTGGCCTGTGGGGCCAGGACTCAGCCCTGGCTCTGGGGCCCAGCACCCCCCGCTAGTTCCTGTCTCCTGCGAGCTACTTGCCAGCAGCATTCCGGAGAGTGTGTGGTCAGACCTTGGATGCTGCTGGTCTGCAGCTCCTGAGGGCCACTGGCCCAAAGCTCTGGCCTCTCGTGCTGGCCCTGGGCCTTTCTGAGCCATCCACCCCCTCACCGTGGGTTTGGGCTATACCTGGTGTATTGTCAGCTCGGGTGGACACAACAAAACACCACAGACAGGACAACTTAAACAACAGAAGCTGCTTTCTCATTGTTCTAGAGGCCGGAAATCCAGGCTCATGGTCCTAGCAAGGCAGGTTTTGTTTGAAGGCTTTCTCTGTTGGCTTGTAGGTGGCGCCATCTCTCTGCATGCCTGCACAACCTCTTTGTGTGCTACCAGAGAAAGGCGGGGGAGGGGGAGGCAGGAAGGAGGGAGAGGGACCGAGAGAGAGACCTTCCTCTTCTTATAAGGCCACCAGTCCTGTGGATTAGGACCCCACTCTTACAACCTCATTTAACTTTATTACCTCCTAAAAACCCTTTCTCCAAAGACAGTCACATTGGGGGTTAGGGCTTCAACATATGAATTTAGGGGAACACAATTCAGTCCACGATATATTTGGTATATTTGGTCCCATGGCTGCTGTAACAAATTACCACAAACTGGGTGGCTTAAAACAATGGAAATCTATCCTCTCCCAGTTCTGAAGGCCAGAAGTCTAAGTTCCAGGGGTGGGCAGGGCTGTGCTCCTTCTGGAAAGCTCTAGGGGAGGAGCCTTCCCATCTGTTCCTGCTGCAAGTGGCTCCTGGCATCCGTGGGCTTGTGGATGCGTCCCTCCGATCTCTGTCCCACCTCCAGTGGCTGCCTTCTCTTTGTCCTTCCCCTTTTCTTAGGAAGGGGTCACCAGTCATTGGGTTGAAAGCCCACCTTTTATTCAGGATGACCTCATCTTGAAATTCTTATCTTAATCACACCTGCAAAGACCCTTACGGCAAATATGGTCACAGTCTGAGACTCCAGATGGGCATAAATGGGGGGGGGGCCAGGGAGCATCATTCAACCCACTACCCTGAGTCCATCACTCTGACCCAGGCTCAGCTCTGAACTCTGCTGGTGGTCTCCATGACCGGGGCCGGGAGGCCAAACTTCCCTGGTCTGCAAAGATCCGCCAAAGCCGCAGTGTTCAGTTTAGGACAGGAGCAGATGTGCTAGTGTTGGGGACTGTGGCTTGCCATGGGCCTGGCAGGTTACGTAACAAAAAGAGATGCTGTATTTTTGAGAAACCATGCTGCCTTTTCAGGAGGAGGTGGGTCCCTCTGATTGTTGGGTGGTGTCTATGTCCATTCGGGCCACTGGAACACATACCAGAGCTGGGTGACTTGTAAAAGAACAGGCCTTTCTTTCTTACAGTTCTGGATGCTGGAAGTGTCAGATCAGGGCGCTGGCAGATCCAGGGCGGGTGAGGGCGCTCTTCCAAGTTGCAGACTTCTTGCTGTGTCCTCATATGTCCGAGGGGTGAGACCTGGCACCTCTTTTATAAGGGCACTAATCCCACATCGGAGGGCTCCACCCTCATAGCCCAATCACCCCCTTAAGCCCCCACCTCCTAACACCAGCACCTGGGCCATCAGGGTTCCAACGTGGGAACTCAGGAGTGCACAGATGAGCTCTGTGTAAGACGGAGGTGGGGGAATTGGAGGCCTGGGGCAGGATCTGGAGTGGGAAGACCGGGCCAAGGGGCGGAGAAGATCCCTGACTCCCTCTTGCCATGGGGACTTGGCCAGAGAATGATGAAGAAGAGATGTGTCCTTAAAATGAGGGCTCTTTGCGTTCATTTGTCCAACCAGCCCTGACTCAACATGGCTGGCAATAGACAGGGTAGGGGAGGCGGGGTCAGGGGTCTGGAAGAAGTACAAGAGGGATGACTGCTGGCCCAAACGCTATCAATTGTCTACTCTTTCCACCACCAGTAATTCCATTGATATTAATGCAGAATATAACATTATCACAACCTTGAATGAACAGACCCAATGTCATTAGGTATTTTCCCATTTGCTACCATTATCATTGAAAGAAAACATAGATATGACCATAAGGAGGTCCAGTTTATTGGCTTCAAGGAGGACCCTGGGCTGGAAAGTTTGGCTGAATGCCCAAGGTTGTCCTGGACGGTGGTCCAGAGGGTGAAGGGTGCTGAGGGGTCAGATAGGGAAGCAGCAGGCTGCCCCAGGACACGGGGCAGGTCAAGGTCAGAGTCCATCCTTCCCTGGAGGAAGGTGGGATGGGGATTGTGATAGCAGCTCAGGAGGGTGTCCATGGTCAGGGCCCTGCGTGGATGGAAAGGGATGGGACCTGACTGCAGGGGGAGGGGGAGGCCCGGTCAGTACAACCACTGACGTTTATGGAGGGCTTGGTACAAGGCTTGGCATTTGTTCTGTTACGTTTATATTCTCTTACCTTATTTCCCCCATTTCACAGATGGAAAAACTGAGACTTAGCACCTAAGTACTCTTTCCAAGTTTACAGCACACACAGAGTCACAACTCTGATTTAAATACCGACTGTCTGTCTCTCAACCATTAATTCAACACAATCGTGTTGTGTGCCTAGCTCTGCTCTAAGTGCAGGGATTAGAGTGTACCAGACATACAGAAACCCCTGCCTCCGCTGAAATTTTTGTAGAGGCAAGACAGACAGACCAATAAAGAGGATGCACACTGTGCCCGGCGGTGCCACGGGGTGTAGCAGGCATGGCTGCACGAATCCCTCCCACGTGCACACCCTTTTCCAATCATGCCTCTGATGCTCTCCCCGGCAAGAGGTGGGGTCTAGTCCCCTCCTCTTAATTCATGGCCCTGGGACATGCTCTGACCAACAGGATGCAGCTGAAGCAACACTGTGGGACCTGTGGGCTTAGCCTGATGAGGGCCTGCAGCTTCCATTCTGCCCTCTTGGAAGACAGCTGCCACAGAAAGAAGTCTGGGCTGGACTGTGGGTGATGAGAGTCATGTGAACAGAGAACCAAGATGCCCGCGGGATGCGAGCTTCCCACCGATGTCTTAGAGCAGCAGTGACAGATCATTCCTCATGATTCTGTGAGCTGAGTGCTCCACGTGGCATCAGCTAGAGTCCCCCATGCGATGGCTAACAGAATCGTAAGCAATGATCCATCACTGCTGCTTTGGGGCAATTTGATACACAGCCATGGGTAACTGAGACAATGGGAGAAGGGCACAGTGCCACAGAGAGAACCAAAGTCAGGGAGGGGAGAAGGAATGCCCAAGGCAGAGGGAGGCTGGGGTGGGGGTTCTGAGGGGGCTGCAATTCTAGGGGAAGGGGACATCTGAATGATGACCTCGCTGGGGTAAGGTGAGCCCACTTGGGATCTGGGTGAAGTGTCTTGCAGAGGGAGCAATGAGGCAGTATCAGGCTCTTGCAAGTAAGAACAAGAAGCTGTGTGGCTGGTGTGGAGTGGGCGGGGGGGGGGGCGGCAGGACGGGATACCCGTCGGCCACTGAAAGGACTTTGACTTTTACCCAGAACTTTGAACAGAGGGAGGATGTGATCCCACTCAGCTTTCACAAGACCCCCCACTGCCGCCCCGCTGTTGTCTGGAGAGCAGATGGAGGGGCAAGGGCAGAAGCCAGGAGACCCCTCTGAGCCTGGCGGAGTAGATGGTGACTGGACCAGGGTGAAGTGTGTGAGTAGAACAGACCAGACTTGTTAGCGGGCCAGATCTGGCTGCCCGAGAGAAAGAGGAGGGATTTGCTCCAGCCACAGGAAGGCTGCGATTGCCATGCCTTGAGATGGGGCAGCCTGCGGGGAGCCCAGGAGTGGGGCTGCAAACAGGTCCCCTGAGATGCCATAGAAACCAAGGTGAGAATCCAGCCTGACAGCTGCGGCCAGCACCCTGGGAGGGGCACGGTCTACAGCTACAAGTAGGGGACTGCCAATGGCAAGCAGATCACCCAGGAGAGTGCACAGATGCAGAAGACGTACAAGCACTGAGCCTGGGGCTCCCCGACATGAGAGGCTGGAGACTGTCCCCTGGGCAGAGGGGAGACTGGGCAGGACGGGGTCCAAGTGGGAAGGCTTTCAAAGAGGAAGACTTGAGCCATTATATCAGATGCCTGACAGGTCACTTAAGATGAGGACCGAGGGGCAACTGGGTCGCTGGGGTTGACCGAGTTCTGGCGGTGGCTGCAGGTTGGTCCTCTCTTCGTCTCCTCCAGATGCCCTTCAACATCCATCTTCTTCAAGGTGATGCAGGGCTTCTGTTGCCAGTTATTTAAGTCACTTACCTGACCTCAGCCCCAGTCTCCTCATTTGTAAGCAGGAGTGCTAAGCCGCGCTCCACAGGGCTGATGCGCAAACTCAGTGAGAACTGACATTTAAGAAACACACCGGTCGATCACAGCACCTAAGCCTTAGCCGGACCCTGATTCAAACAAATAAATGTAAAAAGCGAAAATGTATGGTGCAACTGGAGAAGTGGGCACCCTGATGGATGTTAATATTGAATATTAAAAGAATCATGGCTGAGAGTTATAATAGGTTCTGTTAGAGCAAGAGCGAGAGGCAGGCAGAGGGAGTCCTTTCTTTTGAAAAATACACAGTGAACTATTTCCTGGTAAAATCATATGATGTCTGGGATTTGCTTCAAAAATATGTTGAGGTGGAGGAAAGAGTGAGACACAGATAAAACAAGATGGGCCTGGAGTTGATAGCTTCAGTGCCGGAGACATTCGGTGTATCACCTCTCCACGCCTGCATATGTTGGAGATTTCAATAATAAAATGTTTTTTAAGCATGTGTGCGTGTACACACAATGAGAACAGTGCTGTCTGCCAAGAGCAGTTCTAAGCACTTTACACGTGTCAGCTCATTGATGCCCGGGACATTCCTGTCAGTGGAGGACACCCTTCTTCCCATCTTGCTGCAGAGGAGAGAAGAGGCACAGAGAGGTCGAGTGACTTGCCCGAGGTTGCACAGCTGGTGAACAGCGGTGTTGGGATGCTTTCATGGAAAAACACCCCTGCATTTTCCTTTCCTATCACACTATACTTCTGATACCCAATGTGTGGGTTTCCACACCCAGCTGGGTGATCTAAGTTCAACTCAACTCTGACACGGACTGGAGTTAGCACGGGGTTCAGTTCCCTCCCTCCCCAGCCCCACTTCAGATGCCAACCTCAAGTCTGAGTTTCTGCCTGTGCTTCTGACACATCAGCTGTAAGTTGAGGTTCCCATTAACCCCCCCACCCACCCAATTTGATAATTTGTTAGAACATTTCATAGGACTCAGGACAACAGTTTCCCTAATAGATTACCAGCTTGTTACAAAGGATATTGAGGATATAAATGAACAGCTAGATGAAGAGACACCCAGGGTGCGGTCCGGAGGAGTCCTGAGCACAGGAGATTCTGGCCCCGGGGAGCTGGGGTGAGCCCCCCTCACGTGGATGTGTGCACCAACCGGAAGCTCTCCGAATCCAGTTGATCCATCATTAGCTCCATCTCCAGCCCCTGCTCCTTGTCCCAGAGGATGCGGGGGGCGGGGGGTGGCAGGGCTGAAAGTTCCAAGCTCCTAATCATGACTTGAACTTTCTGGTAACCAGCGCCAAATCCTGAAGCCATCAGGAGCCCACTCAGACTCACAGAATTAGAACAAAAGTTTCTCCTTTGACCCAGGAAATTCCAGGGGATTTAGAAGCTCTGTGTCAGGACCCTGGTTCAAATACCAAATATTGGAACAGAAAATGTTCCTAGTGCTCAAATCACTTAGGAAATTCCAGGGGATTTAGGGGCTCTATGCCAGGAACCCAGGGCAGAGACCAATGCATTTTTTTTTTTCTGTAATTTCACAGATGTGAACCAGGGAGCCCAGCTCTATCACAGACCTCCTGGTCTAAGTGCTTCCAAAACTCCCCACTGATTATGTAACAAACTGCTACTTGTTCCCTCTGGCAGGTCGGAGGGTCTGAAATTCAGTGAAAACTTACCATCATCATTTTGTTACTCTGCCTACTTGTGTCTTCTAATTTATCTACAATGAGCACACACCATGGGCATAATGAAGAGCTCTGTAAAAAGAAGAGTTTTCCCTAAATCCAGAACCAGCAGCAGTGAGACCAGTGGGGGTGCTGGGGTGCAGGGATGGGTGGGAGTCACCCTGAGACTTCCCAGACCCCACCTCTGTTTTTTGTTGTTGTTGTTGGAGGTGGGGGTAATTAGGTTTATTTGTTTATTTTAATGGAGGTACTGGGGACTGAACCAAGGACTTTATGCATGCTAGGCATGTGCTCTGCCGGTGAGCTTTATCCTTCCTCGGACACACACACACTTCTGTTTCCAGTGGGCCACAGCTGTCAGGCAGTGAGGCTGGCAAGGCTGCTGAGTGTCCAGCCCAGCATGGGCACTTGGGACCAGGCACAGGTATCTGAAATCCCCAGAAGAAGCAAAGATTCACTTTGGGGGATGTGGCATCTCAAGAGAGGGTAGGGCAAAGTGGTCCCCACCGCATCACATCTGATCTTTCATCAAACCTGGAGGGGGTGGGGTCACTCTCCCTGGGTGCTTCTCCCCTTCCCCTCACCCCTCGGTCACTCCCACATCCATACGGCCTTGTTCGTGGCCCTGGTTTCAGGAATGTGTGACCAGCTGTCCACAGGGCAGGACCCCCACACTGGTCCACCCAGGCTCCTGCTGTAACTACTCTCCCATGGACCCCACTTGGATCCCCAGCAATCAGTTCCTAACCAGTAGCCTCACAGGCTCCTCCCTCGTCATCCACCAGGTCCCAGGTCTTGTAGGTCCAGCCCTAGCATCATCCCCATTTGGCATCCCTGCATCCTACGGCCCCTCTGCCCTCCCCGCTCAGCTGCACGAAGCCCCACTGCCCACAACGTGCTTGTCTCCGGCTGCTCCTCTGCAACAGGATCTTCCTTCTTGGCACGTGCAATCCTCTTTCCCTGCAGTGACTTGCCTGGCTCATTCCACTTCCTCTTTCCTCCAGAAGTCCCCAAGTCCAGGGTGGGTCCCCTGCAGGTCCCCCAGCCCACTGGGCTGTAGCATCTGTCTCTTCTGCTGGAGAGAAAGCTCCCAGGGCACGGCCTCCCCCTGTGTGGACTCGGGGTGGCCATGCCCGCACAAGGAGTCAGTTTATGAATGCTTTCTCACTGGGCAAGTCGGCCTGGCACTACATGCATGCGTCTGATTGTTACTGCCATCAGCAAGGGCTTCTTCCCAAGAGATGCCCGTGGTGCGCCCGTGCAGCCTGGGGCTGGCCCGACCGAGCTCACATCCCCACAGGATACCCTAAGGGCCAGCTTTGGATGCTCATAGGATGGCGATCTCCCAGAATCCAGGTCTTTGGGGCTCTAGACTTTGAGTCTGACCCCTTCTCTCTTTGGGATGATGTTAGTACAAGGGACTATCAGAGGGTGATTTAAAAGGGGGTCAGGGTTCCAGCCCTAGGGTGGATAAAGGCTTTCGTGGTATGAACTGGAAGGGAGAACGCATTTCAAAGGCCCCCAGCAGGGAACTAGGAGAGAAGAAAGAGGCATCAGCCTGGCAGGAGGTCACAAAGGGGGCTGTGGTGACCCTGAGAAATCCCGGGAGGCCGGTGAGAGTGCCAGGTGCAGGAAGGAGCAGCTGCCTGGGACTGAGAAAGTGGAAAAATGAGTGTGAACAACTTGGAGAAGCTTGGCTATTAAGAGGAGGATTGGGTTAGAGAGGGCAGGTGCAGGTTTCAGCGCTGGGAACTCTGGGCACCGCAGGGGCCTCGGGGACATCCTGTGCGTGCCTCTCAGAAGGCAGGAGCTGTGGAGCTGGGAATGCAGCCCTGCTGGGGTCCCCGTCCTCCTGCAGAGCTGGTCACTGCTCGCTGTTTTTGCTGGCTGGGCTTCTGGCTCAGGTCTGCAGACAAACATGCAAGAATGTGAATACCTGACACATGGACTGATTTATAAAATTGCTGATACCACAATGTGTTTTTAATTCTTATACTTCCCTGGCATGTCAGCTCTCACACCTTCCTCTGCCCAATACCAGGGTTTTCGTTGTTTTCACACCTTCCTAAGATCTTAGTGATCTTACGAGATGTGGGAATAACATCCTCTGTAGCAGACTATTATTCCTCAGTATCTAGTATCTCATTCTCCTTTAGTAATGGAACTCCTGACATTTAGCAGATGCAAGGCTGTCAGGAAAAACGCTATACTTCTCTGCTTCCCTACAGCTGGGTGTGACCCGTGACTGAGTTCCGGCCAAGGCCAACGGAATGAACTTGGAGATTTGTGTGAGCTTCTAGAAACAGCCTTTAAAGAAAGAAAAAGACTGAGCTGGGATGATGCAATAATGGCTGGATCTCAAGCAGCTGTTTTGCATCATGAACTGGAAGGCAGATGTTGAGAACGGAGAAGCAACAAAATAAAAGGAAGGAGACCCCGGGCCGGTCTTCGTCTTGAAGCTCACAGGCAGGACCAGCCTCAATTCCTGAGATCCACTTGGTGCTCACCGTCTGCCATGCTCCTCACCAATACTAGTGCCATGCTTTTTCCTCTATTCAGTTCCAACTAGTTCCCGGACTGTTGTCTGTCTCACAAGACCCTGTTAAGGTATTATCCTGCATTTAGCCATTTAACCAATATTTACTCAGGACTTCTGTGTGCCAAGGGGGATGTGGTAGTAAATATCACAGCCCCCAATCCTTGGTCTTGTGAAGCAGGCATTGCTGGTGGGGGAGACAGATGATAAACACCTGAAATAAGTGTTAGTGATTGCTGAGTAACCAACCACCCAGCTCAGCAGATTACAACAATCACATTTATTAGCTCACCCGCCTGCCAGCTGTCGGACAGCTCTGCCCATCCGAGCCTGGCTTGGCCGGGCTCGCTGGTTTCCCTCGTGCATGCCGCTGGCCGGGATGTCCCGTGTTGCCTGACCTCGGCTCTGTCCTCCTCTGGTCTTGTCCTCCCGTAGGCTAGCCCGAGTGTGCTCTCACATTTCTGGAAGACTGGGGGGAAGAGGAGTGGGGATGCTGCAAGCGTTATTTCAAGCCTCTCCTTGGACCCCACCTGTCCGTGTCTGACTGGCTAAAGCAATCCCATGGCCAAGCCTGTAGTCAGAGTGGGAGGGGCTTACACGGTCACAGAGCACAGGGCGAAGGGCATGGGCACAGGAAGGCCACTTCATTGTAGCCATTAATGCCGTCAGTATAGCCCAATGGGTCCATATGTCAAAAGCAAAGTAGGGGAGTGGGATGGGTTGTTCTGGCAGACATAGGGAAGGGCTGCCCTAAATCAGGAACGTGTTGTATTAGTCTGGGTGGACAGCGAAGGTTGGGGTACACAGGAGCACCGAGGCCCTCTCTCCTACCAGGCACCTATGGGGTGGCCCCCTGGGGATCAGCTGCTTTAGCAGCTGCATTGATCAGGGTTCCCCAGCAAAGCAGAACATATCCACATAGAGAGGGATTTATTACGGATTGGCCCATGTGATGATGGAAGCTGAGAAGTCCTGCCATCTGCCTTCTGCAAGCTGGAGGCCCAGGAGAACTGTTGGTCAGTTCAGTCCAAACCTAAAGGCCTGAGAACCAGGAGTGCTGGTGTCTGAGGGTGGGAGATGGACATCCCAACTCAAGCAGAGATTGGGGTCACCCTCCCTGGGGAGGCCCGTTGGCTTTTCTCAGTCCACTGATTCAGACCAGTGATTCTCTTTTGGGAACGCCCTCACAGACACACCCAGAAATAATTTTTCACCAGCTATCTGGGCATCCCTTAACCCAGTTAGAGGGCTCACAAAATTAGCTATCCCAGTGGGTTTCTGTTCTTTGTAGTCAAGTGATCCTTAATGACAGTATTCCTGGTACCACCTCCACCAGGAGGGTTTTAGTCTTTGAGAATTTTTTTTTTAAACTGAAGTATAGTCAGTTACAGTGTGTCAATTTCTGGTGTACAGCATAATGTTTCAGTCATGCATGTACATACACATATTTGTTTTCACATGCTTTTTCATTATAGGTTAATCTTCGTGAATTTGATATTGGAAGAGTAGTACTCAGTGTATTTTAATTTGCATTTGCATAATTTTTAGTAAGGTCACCATTTTTGCATATGTTTATTGGCCACTTAACATTTCTTCTTTTGTGAATTGCCTGACTATGTCTCGTGGCTCACTTTAAAAAGTGGAAACAAGGTCAAATGCCCTTTAAAAATGTAAAGAACTTAATTTAATAGTTTCCCTTTATTGAGAAATTACTATTTTTCAGGCACAGTTTTCTAGATTTATCTCAATAAATCCTTGTACTCTTTCCATGAGAGAGTGATGGTGTCATTATGAACCCATTGTACAGAGGAGAGAAACTGAGGTTCAGAGAGAGGATTTGAGGCCACAGCCAGCTCCTAACATGTTTGCTTTCTGACCTAGGTATGCAGATCTGTTTCCAGTGTTTTGTTTGCTTTTTAATTTCACTTTCAGGATATTTTGAACAGAAAGCTAGAGCTTTTGTGCGACCAAAATTCTCCATCCTTCTGCAGTTTCTGCCCGAAAGACTTCCCCCATGAAGATAATAAGCCCAGATTCTTCAGGTGGGTATAGCTCAGTGGTAGCGCGCATGCCTAGTGCACACAATGTTCAATCTCTAAGTACCTCCGTTAAAACAAATAAATAAACCTACTTACATACCCCCCCCAAATAAGCACAGATTCCTATTCCTACGTTTTCTTTTACTATTTCGATGGTTTCTCTGTTAACATCTACATCTTTAATCCATCGGGAGTCAATTTAGATGAAGGTGGGAGGAACACTCAACATTCCTTTTCCACTAGAGCCTGTTTGGAATCGAACAACCCTTCTTCTAACACTGGCTGATTGTCACATGACGCTGCCACACACCCTTGCCCTCATCCCTGTCTGCGGGCTGCAGAATTACTCAGACGCTGGAAGCCCGCCTCCCGCCCCCTCAGCCCATCAGCCCCCCTGTGGCTGCAGTGACCACCCCCCTCAGTCTCCCCAGGGGCTGGGTCCTGCGGTGAGTGGAAGGAATTCGGGTGAACTCTGCTCACTCAGCAGTCCAGGCCTGGGGGAGTTGGGCGGGGGCACCGGACTGTGGAAAATCACATGTGGTTTTCAAGTTGTCAGAAACCAAGAAAATCATTCTGCCAGTTGAGCGGATGGCTAGACGCTGTCTGGGAGACCCCAGGTCCCGTGGCTCTGGGAGCCGCCCACCTTGTGAGCTGAGCAGCCTTATCCCCGGGTAACATCCAGACTGCAGGCAGAAGAGGGCCTCTCCTGAGAAGGAGGAGTGGAGGGACGGGATGGACCTGGGTCCTTCTTCTTTGGTCCCTGGAGGCAGACTCAGGACTCCAGGAGACTGGGAGGGTCTCTTCCAAGCCTCCCGGGTTCTGCTGCTCCAGTCCCAGTGCTCTGTGGCTGCCCCAGTTAGAACTGGGACATGCTGGCTGAGACACCAGGGTGGCTCCTGGTAATGCCCAGGCCTCAGCAGGAGGAGCTGGTGCCCCCATGGCCTGATACCAGAGGCTGTGTAACAGGGATGGGAAGAGCATTCAGTCTGGCCACACAGACATGCCATCACTGACATGCTGTGACCTGGGCATGTCACTTCTCCCTGGGCCTCAGATTCCTCCCTGGAAAATGGGGAAAGATGGTGCCTGCACTCAACAAGCATTAATCACCATCACTGCCCAGCCTACTGCCCACATGCCGGGACCTGAGTCAAGGGCAACTGACATGAGGACACTTAGCCTGGGGGGGCAGAGTCTCCCCCCTGGGACCCCCTCTTTCCCTTTCTCCCATAGGGCAGGACTCTACTTCCTGGTGGGAGGCCATTGCCCTCCCTTGTGCCCTCTGCTCCAGGGCGTCCAGTTGCTAACTTCCTGTTTGCCCTGGCCTGAATGTCTTCGGAGGAAGGCCACCCCAGGAAGGCCTGGACCTTGTTGAAAGCTCCATGGAGACCTGCCAGTGAGCAAACGAGCTGCAGAGTCACAAACTCACAGATGTGTGTACACGAGGGGGACCCAGGAGGTGAGGGGACTGAAGCTGTGGCAGGGTGGGGACTGGGAGGTGGAGAGCGATGACATCACGGACTTTTGGGACTCAGGGACCTGGGATGAGACAGCCTCTTGCTGACATGGCAGGCAGTCCTGGCAGGACAGCTGGGGACATCTTTTTAGGCACTTGGGAAGCTGAGATGTGATGCCCCTGGGTGCAGAGATTTGGCTGAAACCTTTAGAAGGATGAGTTCCCTGTGAAGCCCAGAGCGTGGCTCTTCCCTTTCGGGGCTGTATTTAAGGAGAGGCCACCTAGGATTCGGGGCATCCTCCCCGAGGGACCCCTGCATCCCCTGGACGTGCAGATCGAGTGCTTGGATGGGGCCTGTTCATCTCTGTCTCTCCATCTCATGGGGAGATGTGGTAATTACATTTGTAGGACCGGAACCCTGAGGTCTGGAGAGGGAAGGGGGCCACAGTCACCTGGGGACCACCCAGGGATGGGACTGACCCTCATATCTCCCAAGGCTCTGGCCAGAGTTGCCCGGAGACCCAAACTGTCAGATTTGCAAAGACAGAAAGTAACCTTGCCTGACTGGACTGGCTGAATGAGAGGGCTCCCTATCAGGGGTGGGGGAGCCACCAGTAGTCCTAGAGCCACCCCCTACCCCCCACCACTTACAGCCTGAGAAAACCAAGTTATTTAAGGTCACAGTTTTAAATGTCTTCCCTCCCCCTCCTGTGGGACTGACCCCTCTACAGTGGGAAGAGGGTGGGTTCCATTCCTTCCCATTTCTGCTCCACCTGCTCACCCCCGTCCCAATATGGGAGCTTCTGGCCCCCCACCCCGCTGCGCCAGGGCATTATTGGAAGGAGCAAAGTGGCTTTGGTGCCCCCATGTGATAGCTTTGCCTACCTGTCCCCTCACCCCCACGTCACCCTTCACTGCACCTATTCCTGCCAGATGGGCCTCATTGCAACCCCTGCTTCTGTCCCCAAGTGGGGGCAACCCCTCCAGCTCTCTCTCCTGGGGACCGCCCACCCTGGCAGGCTGCCCTCCTGGCATGATTCTTTCTCAACGGCCCTCAGAGATGAGCTCTTGGCCATTAAGCTAAACAGCACTCACCCCAGTCCAATCAGGGGTCAGGGTGCAGGCCACACCCCCTTCTCGCCATGCCACGCCCCCTTCTCGCCATGCCACGCCCCCTTCTCGCCCGTCAGTGGGCTCCACCAGCCTGACCCTGACAAGGCTGCAGGAGAGCCCCATGCACCCTCTTCAGCCCAAGTCATCTCCCCCAGGAACTCCCCTTCCCCACTCCGGAAGCAGCGAGGGGAGGTAGGTCCACCAGGGTGAGATGCTGCCTTGCCTCTGCTTGTCAAGCCCAGTCCCGCTATGGCTTGGAGGGCAGACCTCACTGCGAGGGCCTGGGCCGGAAAGGCCCAGCCTTTTCTTAAGAAGCTGGAGGTGGGGGTTAGAGGTGGGGTGAGGAGCCCCAGGTTGTCCCGCAGACTCCCAACTAGCTCAGGAGAGCCCTGCGACATGGATCCAGATGCCCCACCGGCTGGCAGAGGACACTGGACTCTGGAAGGGTGAGTGGTAGCCCAAAAGACCACAAGCCTCCCACCCTTTGGCCTGCCTCTTCCTGGCCTGGGCTGCCACCCGTGGGGAGTTTGGTTTAGAGGACAGGGGTCCTCAGCACATGGGAGTCCCCTGATGGGCCCAGGTCTGCCGGACTTCCTGGGTGCAGATCAGAAAGCTGAGAGGAGTCCCAGCCTTGCCCTCTGTGGGGAGATACTAGCCCAGCACAGAGAGCAGTACCCCACTGCTCCGCCTGCCCACACCCTCAGGGGGAGGGGGAGAGGCGGGGAGGGCCCCCCACTCCCTGCCTACTCCACCCCCGGGGCCCAGCTCCCCACAAGGCCTCTGCTCATGTTCTTGTTGGTGACTCACTGTGGCTGAGGAAAAGGTTCTTTCTATTTCTTTTCAATTTTTTCATGGCTTCTATTTTCCCTGGCAGAGAACGTCGAACCCAAATCTGATCCATGTGTGAGCCAGCTGAACTCGGGAGCTGTTCCCAGGGAAGTGACGCGCCACAGCCGCCCACCACACCCCCCATCACCACCCCAGCCTTGGGCCTCCCTTTTTGACACATTCAGCTGGGGGCAACAGAGCAAATTCCAAGACGAAATTTCGAGAACAATGATTCACAGGCCCGCCGAGGACATTTATGGGTAAGAGCTTGCTTCATCCTACTGCTGCCAGGACCAACCCCGGGGACACATGGCAGGGTGAGGACAGCACAGAGACAAGGAGGCCTGACCGAGGGGGGGATGGGGGGGATGCACCAAAAGCCTAGGTGGGTGGACTTGGTCTCCTAAGGGAAGTGACAAGAGCTGGGAGCTGGGCTGTGAGTGCTGACATGCTCGGCCCAGCACGTGCACAGTCCCCGTTCGGTCTGCACAGTGAGGGCACGGGGAACCATGAGGTTCCTTGCTGTGATCAGATGGATGGCCAGGAGGGAGGAGATGGGATTTGACTCTGGGGACCAGCTATTGACACAGTCCCATTGCCTTTTTAAGTATGAACAAGTGAGCCAGTGAAAAGCAAAGGAAGGGTTTTGAAAGGAAGAGGTGAGGGGAGGCAGAGGCCCCCAGGGCCCTGTCCCCCAACCAGAGCTAAGCCAGCTGCCCCCACAGCTCTCCCTGCCTGCCATCTGTGCAGCATCCCAGGGGCTCCTGGGTTTTCTCAACCAGGCCAAATCCTTGCAGACGACGGTGTCTCAGGGTTGACGGCTGCTAAATTTGACCCATGGGCTCAGGTGTGCTTTTTCTTGCTTCTTCATTCCTTCAAGGAGCAATGTTCTGGGAGCTCTGGCCTTGGGTGTCATGCCCATTTGAGGCAGCCAACATTTGCCCTTCAAGAAGCCTTAGGGAAATATCAGGCACACATATCATAACTCCTTATGCCAGCACCCATGACAGACATTACTAATCGATCATGGAATTCTCTGACTCCCCTATCTCCCTGGGGTCCACGTGGTAGCTGGAGCCTTTGTAAATACAGTTTTAAAAAACTGGATTCTGGTAAGAGGAAGGAGAGGAATGGCTGTTTGTCCTTGTTGGGATCTCAGCTGGTGGGAGAGCAGCGTATCCGTAGAGGTGAAGCCATGTTCATTGTGGGAAATAGTAAAAGAAATTCTAGGGAAGGGAGCCTGACCCCAAATATCTATGGCTCCTATTTAGGTGGCGAATGAACCATTCCCAAGGCAGATCCCAGAACACAGCTTCAATGTGTTGAAGGCACACATCCTCTCTCCCCAGCTGGTCCATGTCCTCAGGGGTGGTAACTGTTGTCCTATGCCTTTGTGGCCCCTACATCTTCCACATGGAGCTGGGCTCACAGGCACTGCCCCTGAAGTGTCCCATTGATCCGACCTGGCTTCACCTGCGGCTGCACCACCTGCTAGAGAGAAGCTCGATAAACTGCTGCCTCCCACGTCCTGAGGGTTCTTAATCTGGGATCCCTCCCTCTGATGCTGGGAGTGCAGGGGAGGGCAAGAACCCCCTGTTGTGTGGAAATTGCTGTGTAAGTGCTGAGTCGCTCCACACCCCTAATAGCCCATTCCTATGAATTATACATACAATTTAATAAAATTTGAAGGAATCTCCTCCCTCCCTGCTCCCTCTCTGACCCAAATTTGGCTGTGCGTGTGTCAGGACCTTGGGAGGGGCCGGATAACCTTACATGGGGGCTCCTACCCGCAGCAGAGCAGTTAGCCTGCCCCGAGGGCAATTTTCTCAACAGAGTGAATTCCCAAAGTGTGGTCCCTCCCCTGGGACCGGCCCAGGGCTGGGCTCTTCATGGTTCTGGGAGGTTAGCTGGATGTCTGAATGAAGGCTGGTGACAGTTCGCAGAGCTGCCAGGCCAAGGCTCAGAGAAAGGGAAGCCTGGGTTGGCCCTCAAGACCCTTCTGCGGGTCCCGAGATGGGGAGGGTCCCTGAAGCCAGAGGCTGTGGTTTGGATCTGCTCTCAGGGTTCCCGG
Organism: Vicugna pacos; assembly: GCF_048564905.1. NCBI lineage: Eukaryota > Metazoa > Chordata > Mammalia > Artiodactyla > Camelidae > Vicugna > Vicugna pacos. Next base: position 83,421,459 of record NC_132993.1, read on the forward strand.
TCACCTCCAGCGGGCTCTGTGGCATCTTGCCTCCAGTTCCCGTCTGGCTTGGGGGCGGTTCCGCAGACGGAGCGGGACTGGGGCGCCGGCGCGCTCCGACCCGCACCCTCAGGACCTCGCATCCCCTCTGACCCTCCCTCCTCCAGGCCTTCCTGCCTAGGCGCAGACCCCCGGCCCGGGCCACCGCCGGCGGTTCCCACTTCGGGAAGTGCCAAGCGCGCGAGGCGCGGGGACTGCTCAGCCCCCCCGCAGCCCCTCCGTCCACGCCCGGCTCCTCCTCCTCCTCCTCCTCCCCCCGGGGTGGGGGGAGCCGGCTCCGGAAGCCCCGGCGCCCCCGCCCCGGCCGGCACTGGAGAGGGCGGTCCGCGCGGGAGCGCGCCACGCGGGACCTGAGCTCCCAGCCGCCGCGGGTGCCTCGGAACCCCCGAGCCCCACCGACCCCTGAGCCACTGCCCTGTCCGAAGCCCCCTGCCCCCAACCCCGGAGTCCCCTGCCGACTCCGGATCCCCCGCCGCCCCTCCCCGGGGCCCCCAGCCCGCCCCTCCCCGGATCGCCCCCCCCTCCCCGGCACCCTCTTCCAGGAGCCCCCAGCGCGGGCTGCGGCCGCCATGGCCGTGCGCGGGGCGCCCCTGCTCGGCTGTCTCCTGGCGCTGCTGGCGCTGTGCCCCGGGGGGCGCCCGCAGACGGTGATGACCGACGACGAGATCGAGGAGTTCCTCGAGGGCTTCCTGTCCGAGCTGGAGCCCGAGCCCCGGGAGGACGACGTGGAGGCCCCACCGCCCCCTGAACCCACCCTTCGCGTCCGCAAAGCCCAGACTGGGGGCAAGTCGGGGGCGCGTCCGGGGGTGGCCAAAGAGGGTAAGAGCACCAGGTAGGGGTGGTCCTCGGCGTGACGGGGGGCCTCAGGGACCCCTGCACCTCAGGTGAGAATGGCGGGCCTCCGTAGGGTTTGGCTGATGTCCAGTCAGCCCAGCGTGAGGAATGGCTCTGTAAGGCACCAGAGAGCCCAGATGTCTGGCAGGACACTGTGCCAGGCAGAGGTCAGTGCTGGCTTGTAGCCCTTCGGGTTTGGAGACACATCCAACAGGTCCGCTGCCCAGTGCCTTAGGTCCTCCCAGTCCGTCATCCACAGCCCCCAAGCCCCCAGAGGGACTAGGCTCGAGCTAATAGGGGACTTTGCTGCCCCCTCCCCAGGTCTGGGCTATGAACTGCCCTGTTGTCCTAATGGGGCCGCTCAGTCTGACTGTGGCACACACTGGCCGTGCCCACACCACTGCCGGAGTCCCAGCCTCCCGCCATTCCTGGAAAGGACCCCTAGCCCCCTGTTGCCTGGCCTCCTGTTCCAGGAGCACAGAGGCAGGGGAGGGGGTTGCAGAAGACCCTCCTCTCCCCAAGGCCTCCAGGAGCAGTGGGCAGTAGTCCCCAGTTATTGTGAGAATTAAACAAGGTGATACATCACCAAAGTATCTAGCCCAGTGCCTCTTATATAATCAGTGGTGAATAAATCTTAGCTGTTTATTGTGACTTTCTGGAGGGTGGCAGGGGTCTTGCTGATCTCTCTCCCAGGAGACTCCAGAGCACCGCCCACCATTCCTGAGGTCAGCAGCCCCTCCCCTTCGTCCTACTCTAGATCTTTCTTGGCTCCTCCCCCACCCCTGGGGGATGGGTCCTAGGACCCACCTCGGCCTCCCCCTATTTTGGGGTTGCTGTCCCGGCCTCTTACATGCTGCTAGGGCAGCTCTGTGACTCTTGGCTGTCCGCATTCTGTAAATTTTACTGTGTTTCTGTCTTATGGCCCCAACCCCCCATTACATTCTCAACAGCACTCGCTCAGGGTTCTGGAGGATTCCTACAGGCAGCCCCCAGCCCCTGCCCCTGCTTCCTCCCCCAGTCTCTGAGGTCAGTGAGCAGCTGCAGGTCCTGCCCATCCCTCTGTCCTCTGTGTGGCCCCAGGACTTCCTATTGATTATGGTTTCCAGTCCACCCTAGACTTCTTACTCCTGGATAGGAGATCGCCCACGAGTGTCCCTTTTTGTTGAAGCTTTTCTTGCTTCAGGGAGGCTCTGGGCCCTTTACTTTGTGTGGCAGTTGGCAGGGATGGGACGGCCTCCCCCTTTAGACTGGATGCTCCCCAGCCCTGGACAGCTTAGTCCCCTGTCTGCTTTTCCATGCCCAGCACAGAGGAGTGGCCGGCCGGCTGTGCGGGAAAGGAATGGATTGTGAGGTGCCCCTCTTAAGGTTTCGGCAGGTAGGAGGTTGAGGGTCTACTGCCAGGAAGCTGAGCCACCCAGGCCACAGTGTGGTGGTGATGGCATAGTCTTGCAGACAGAAAGTCTGGGTTCCAGTCCCAGCTCTGCCACGATCCCAAGTGACTTAACCTCTCAGTTCCCCGATCTGGGAGATGCAGGACTAACAGCAGCGCCTTTGCCCAGGCTGTGGGTGCCTTGCAGGGGGGAGGCTCAGGGGGCATTGTGCGGGCTCTGCATCGATTTGACCTGAGTCTGTGTCCTGGACAGCACCTCCAGGAAAGGCCAAAGACAAAGCGAAGAAAGGGAAGAAGGACAAAGGCCCCAAGGCGACCAAGCAGCCCCCAGAGGGGTCCCCCAGGCCACCCAAGGAAAAGCCGCCCAAGGAAAAGCCGCCCAAGGAAAAGCCACCCAAGGCCACCAAGAAGCCCAAGGAAAAGCCACCCAAGGAAAAGCCACCCAAGGAAAAGCCGCCCAAGGCCACCAAGAAGCCCAAAGAGAAGCCACCCAAGGCCACCAAGAAGCCCAAAGAGAAGCTGCCCAAGGCCACCAAGAAGCCCCCGGCTGGGAAGAGGCCCCCCGCCCCAGCCCCCTCAGAAAGCCCCGTGTGGCCGCTGCCCCCGCTCCCCAGCCCCCGCCTCGAGGAGCTGCCCCGGGAGGGAGGTGTGTGCCGGGCTCCGGCTGCGGGGCTTGACCCGCTGGGTGGCCAGACCCTCGGGGCCCCCAGGCTGGATGGGCGCTGGGGCCTAGTTGTTGTCGTGAACCCAGCAACTCAGCTGCCGCTCCCTCAGTGCTGCTGCCTCCCCTGGGTGGGAGGGAGTGCTTGGCAGCCTCATGAGTAGGGCTTGCCCTCCACTGTCCTAGGGTCTGTCCCCTGCGCCCCATCACCATCTGCCCGTGTGTCACTGGGCTCTGAGCCCACAAGGTGCCCTCCTGCTGGGGGCAGTTTGCAACAGATCCTCTCGAACACCAGGCCTGGGCTCCCCCAAAAGTCATCCAGCTCTTTGGCCCTGGAATTGCCAGCAGGGTGCTGAGGGCCGGAGCAGCCCAGGCCTCCTGGGAGTGAGCTGTTCAAGGGGCATCAGCAGGACCCAGGTCTTGTGGAGGCTCGCGATGTAGCCAGGGGTCAGGGCAGGCCTCCCATCCTCCTACTTCTGGGGTTTGTGTTGCAGACGGGTCCTTCCCAAATCCGTGGCAGGGTCCAGGAGGGGAGACTAGCGTGGAGCACCAGCCTGGTGAGTGGATACCAGCCACTTGGGTTCAGGGGACCATCCGCCCTGGCTTGCTGGGTTTCCAGGGTGGGCCTGGGTGGGGGCCACTGGTGAGTACCTTCAGTGAGTAATCTCCCCCCAGAGCTGGAAGAGGAAGCCGAGCAGCCCACACTGGACTACAACGACCAGATAGAGCGGGAGGACTATGAGGACTGTGAGTAGGGCTCTGCTGCCTGGGAGGCTCCTCCCGGCTCCACCTCCCCTGTCTGGATCCCGACCCCTGGTCCAGGGGTTTCATGAGGGTCCACCCAGAAGCCCCACCCTCCCCGGGGTGGCCCGGCTCAGGGTCCACCCTCTCCCCTAGTTGAGTACATCCGGCGCCAGAAGCAACACAGGCGGCCCCCCAGCAGGAGGAGGCCGGAGAGGCTCTGGCCCAAGCGCCCCGAGGAGAAGGCCGAGCCACCCAGCCGGGGGTTCGAGACCCCAGAGGAGAAAATCGGTAGGATGGAGGCAGACTGGGGGTGAGGGGCGCCAGGCGAGGGGGCTCTGACTCACGCCTGCCTCCCGCCTCTACAGAGCCGCCTCTGAAGCCGCTGCCGCCCCCGCTGCCCCCCGACTATGGGGACGGCTACGTGATCCCCGACTACGGCGACAGTGAGTGCCCACCGCACCCCAGGGTCCCGGCCGCCTGCGCGTCCAGCTTGGTGGCAGCCACCTCGCCGCCCTCGTCTCTTCTCCCCACTCAGGCTGCAGTCTTCCTCCTGTCACCCTCTCTTTCAGTCCGAGCCCCACTGGGCTTCAGTCTCTGTCCCTCCTGAGCTCCAGTCCTGCCCACCCCTCACCTCCACCTCTCAGGACTAGCTCCTGTTCAGAGCTGCTGCCTTCCACTCCCAGTCCCTTCGGATCCGATCCATGCCCCTCTTCCCGGGCTGTGGGGCCTCGGCAGGTCCTTGCCCTTTCCCTGGCCCCAGGTCCCCATCAACCCCTCTGACCTTTGGCCCCAGCTCCGCCCTCAAGACGCCCCCTTCTCTGTCACAGGTGCCAGTTGTCACTTGAGGTGTGTCCAGTGCCCATGTCCCACTCCCTGCCCAGCCTTTTCTCACCTTTCCCTGGACAGAGCCCTCCTGGGGGCCAGGCTGGTCACTTCCTCGGGGGTCTTACTCACCCCACCTGTGCCCAGGCAGCCTCCCTCTCTAGGAGGACCCTCCCTCCTTGTCTCCTCTTCAAAGCCCACCCTGATCTCACCTTCTTGCCTTGCAACCCCCAGGCTCCCCAGTCCTGCCCCCTGGGCTTCTGTGAACCTAGCGCTCTAGCTTTTGGTTTGGGGCCCTGGGACCAGCACTGGGGCATCTCATCAGGGCTCTCTCTCCGCAGTGGACTATTACTTCCGGCCTCCCCGGCCCCAGAAGCCTGACACTGAGGTGGAAACAGATGAAGAGAAGGAGGAGCTGAGTGAGTGGAAACAGACTTCCCACCACCGGCCCAGCCCCTGGTGCAGGCCTGACCCCCACCCCATCTGCCCCCTGAAGCCCGGGGCTAGGCTGACAGGTCCCTCCCACCTTCCACCCTTCAGAGAAACCCAAAAAAGAAGGCAGCAGCCCCAAGGAGGAAGAAACGGATGACAAATGGACTGTAGAGAAGAGCAAGGACCACAAAGGTGTGTCTCTGGGGGCCGGGGGCTGGGGGCTGTGCGCACACAGCCTGGATCCCTGTGGGAGAGCAGCCAGATTCCCAGATGCTCTGGGACTCTCAGCACCATCTCCTCCCTTTGTTGCCCGCAGGGCCCCGGAAGGGTGAGGAGGTGGAGGAGGAGTGGGCTCCAGCAGAGAAAGTCAGTGAGTGAGGGGCCAGGGATGTGGGGGCTGGGGATGCGGGGGCTGGGAGGTGGGTCTGATGGCTGGAGATGTATGTGGAAGCTGGGGTGTGGTGTGAGGGCTGGGGGTATGTGGGAGTTCTGGGGGGTGTGGGGCTGGGGGTGTGGTGTGGGGGTGCTGTAAGCTGGATATGAGGGCTGTGGGGCCATGCGAGAGGAGCAGGGTAAGGGTGACAGGCAAGTGACCCAGCCAAGGCCACACCTGGGTCCAGAACCTGGATTTCTTGATGGCGCTCCAGGCCTCCAGAACTCTTTCCTGCTCTTAAAGCCTTGTGGCCCAAAAGGGAGAGGCCCTGGAGTGTCTGCCCTGGGCCTGACCCCAGGGAACAGAGCTCGGGGCACACGCAGGTATGCAGATGGCCCCAAAGCTGATGATGCCTGTGACTGGCTGGGGCTGGGTGGCTGCCCCTGTGATGTCCTGTGAACCCCATGGCCTCCTGGAGGCTGCCATCATCAGCCCATTCTCCAGAGGGGGAAGCTGAGGCCCAAGGAGGGGAAGCACAGGCTGGGGCAGAGCTGCCCTGACTGGCACCTGCTGATGTGAGGGAAGTGGGCTCTGGGCTTCTCGGTTCTGGGTTTGGGGGAAGGGAGGCACTGAGGGAGGGATGGAGCCCGTGGGCCACCAGCCTGGGATGCCATGTCCCCAGAGTGTCCCCCCATTGGGATGGAGTCGCACCGCATCGAGGACAACCAGATCCGGTCCTCCTCCATACTGCGCCATGGCCTGGGCGCACAGCGGGGCCGGCTTAACATGCAGGTAGGTGTCGGGAGGGACCCATCTCCCAGCCGAGGAGGGGGCGCCTTGCCTGCTCAGCTTCCCTGCCGTCCCTCACAGGCTGGTACCAATGAGGACGACTACTTTGACGGGGCATGGTGTGCTGAGGATGACTCTCAGACCCAGTGGATCGAGGTGGACACCAGAAGGACCACCAAATTCACCGGCGTCATCACCCAGGGCCGTGACTCCAGCATCCAGTACGTTGGCCATGCTCACAGGCACTTGGTGGGGGCGAGTGGCTCCAGGCATGGCTGAGTCTCCTTCAGGACCTTCCAGTGGACCCTCCAGGGCCCCCACCCCCACTCCAAGGTCATGGCCAGTCAGCTTCCTGGGTCCAGATAAGCAAACCAATCACCCACAGCCACAGAGTGGGTGTGGCAGCATCTCCTGACACTTGGGCCGAGCACCACACACCGGCTAGCTCTTAAGTTCTTGGGCCCAGAGGAGGGGCTCAGGCTACCTGAGGGCCTGGATCTGGGGCTGGGAGACCAATCTTGCCCTGACCACCATCCACTCCACAGTGACGACTTTGTGACCTCCTTCTTCGTGGGCTTCAGCAACGACAGCCAGACGTGGACGATGTACACCAATGGCTACGAGGAAATGGTGGGCGCCCGGGCTCGGCTCTGCCCTCCTCGTCTGGGCCACAGGTGGGCTTTTGGCCAGGGTTGGGGGCTGCTCTGAGGCCTGCCTCTTCCCAGACCTTCCACGGGAACGTGGACAAGGACACGCCCGTGCTGAGTGAGCTCCCGGAGCCGGTGGTGGCCCGTTTCATTCGCATCTACCCACTCACCTGGAATGGCAGCCTGTGCATGCGCCTGGAGGTGCTGGGGTGCCCCGTGTCCCGTGAGTGCCGGGGGCTGGCAAGGGCGCGGATGGGCAGCTGGGGCCACCCCGGCTGGGCTGGCAGGTGACCAGCTTGAGGCCCCTCCTGCATACCTTCTGCAGCTGTCCACAGCTACTACACACAGAACGAGGTGGTGACCACCGACGACCTGGACTTCCGGCACCACAGCTACAAGGACATGCGCCAGGTAGGGTGCTTGTCCCCAGGTGGGGTGTTTGTCCCCAGGTAGGGTGCTGGTCCTGAGGCCAGGGGTGTCCTATCCAGCATATGGGCTCAGGGCCAACAGGGCAGCTTCCCCATAGAAGACTGGGGCAGTGGGAGAGGCGTGGTCACCCGGGGTGGGGGGGGCTGTGTAACTCTGTGTCTCCTGCGGTACACAGCTGATGAAGGTGGTGAACGAGCAGTGCCCCACTATCACCCGCACATACAGCCTGGGAAAGAGCTCGCGTGGACTCAAGATCTACGCCATGGAGATCTCAGACAACCCCGGGGATCACGAGCTGGGTGAGCGTCCCCACAGCCCCCTGGAGGCCTGGCCCTCCCCCTGCCCAGCAGATGAGGCAAGGCCCTGGCACTGCAGCTGGGCCTGCGCTGTTGATGTTCCCAGCTCGCCAATTCCCGCCCGGCCTTCCAGCTCTTCAGGGGGTCCCAGTCTGCCTTATGGGGGCTCTACAAGCCTCAGCCCCACACCCCCTAGCGCCCTGGGAGTAAGGCCAGTTTAAGCCCCTCCTCAGAGCCCCTGAGCCTCAGGCCTCGGGAGGCTGGTTGATTGCTGAGGCTGCTGCCCTTGCAGGGGAGCCCGAGTTCCGCTACACGGCTGGGATCCACGGCAACGAGGTGCTGGGCCGAGAGCTGCTGCTGTTGCTCATGCAGTACCTGTGCCGGGAGTACCGCGACGGGAACCCCCGTGTGCGCAGCCTGGTGCACGACACACGCATCCACCTGGTGCCCTCGCTGAACCCTGATGGCTACGAAGTGGCAGCGCAGATGGTGGGTGGAGGGAAGGGGGTTGGGGCGAGGCCGGGGTGGGAGGGGCAGGCCTGTGGGCTGGCCGCTGACGCTGACCCCGCTGGCTCCCCCAGGGCTCAGAATTTGGGAACTGGGCGCTGGGACTGTGGACCGAGGAGGGCTTTGACATCTTTGAGGACTTCCCGGATCTCAACTCAGTGCTCTGGGGAGCCGAGGAGAGGAAATGGGTCCCCTTCCGGGTCCCCAACAATAACCTGCCCATCCCTGAACGTTACCTCTCTCCGGAGGCCACGGTGAGGACGCGGCCTGGCCAGCAGAGCCTGGGGTGACGAGCAGCCCAGACCCTGTGGTCCACTGGACTTGGGGGTGGGCTGGGGGTGACAGAGCCCAGGTGCTGAGACTGCAGGGGCTCAGAGGGGAAGAGGGGGCACAAATACCCGTATGGGGTCTGCATGGAGGGCAGTGGAGGCTGCAGTCCAGACCTCACACACTGGCCACCCCAGGTGTCCACAGAGGTCCGGGCCATCATCACCTGGATGGAGAAGAACCCCTTTGTGCTGGGGGCAAACCTGAATGGCGGCGAGCGGCTCGTGTCCTACCCCTACGACATGGCCCGCACGCCCAGCCAGGAGCAGCTGCTGGCCGCGGCCATGGCGGCCGCCCGCGGAGAGGACGAGGAAGAGGTATCAGAGGCCCAGGAGACTCCAGACCATGCCATCTTCCGCTGGCTGGCCATCTCCTTCGCCTCCGCTCATCTCACCATGACCGAGCCCTACCGGGGAGGGTGCCAAGCACAGGACTACACTGGCGGCATGGGCATCGTCAACGGGGCCAAGTGGAAACCTCGATCTGGGAGTGAGTCGGCCTGGGGGGTGGGTGTCTGCAGTGGGGTGTTTGGCGAGGGGCGGGGGTAACTGCAGCTCTGTGTCTGCCCCTGCCCAGCCATCAATGACTTCAGTTACCTGCACACCAACTGCCTGGAGCTCTCCATCTACCTGGGCTGCGACAAGTTCCCTCACGAGAGCGAGCTGCCCCGAGAGTGGGAGAACAACAAGGAAGCCCTGCTCACCTTCATGGAGCAGGTGTGGGGGCCGCAGGGGGGCCAGGCAGAGCGGTGGGGCAGCGCCGGGGGAGAGGTTGAAGGGTTGGGGGACCAGACAGGGAAGCAGCAAGCCGTGTGGGGTCTCCATGAGGACATCAGCCCTGCCTCTATCCTGCAGGTTCACCGCGGCATCAAGGGGGTTGTGACGGACGAGCAGGGCATCCCTATCGCCAATGCCACCATCTCCGTGAGTGGCATAAACCACGGTGTGAAGACAGGTACACAAGTGCATGTCTCCACCCCGCTTCCCAAGGTGGGGGACCAAATTTGTGCATGGTCTTGGCAAGGGAAGCCAGGCCTACCCAGCATGTCCCTGCTCCTCTGGACCCCCACCAGAGAGGGTCTACCCCTGACAGAGGGAGGGCTGGGGGACTGGGGCTGGGGAGGGGGGACTCCTATGCAGCCAGACCCACCCTCCCTCTGCAGCAAGTGGTGGCGATTACTGGCGCATCCTGAATCCGGGTGAGTACCGTGTGACAGCCCACGCGGAGGGCTACACCCCAAGCTCTAAGACCTGCAATGTGGATTACGACATCGGGGCCACCCAGTGCAACTTCATCTTGGCTCGCTCCAACTGGAAGCGCATCCGGGAGATCATGGCCATGAACGGGAACCGGCCCATCCCACACATTGACCCATCGCGCCCCATGACCCCCCAGCAGCGGCGTATGCAGCGCCGCCGCCTGATGTACCGGCTGCGCATGCGTGAACAGATGCGGCTCCGCCGCCTCAATGCCACTGCAGGCCCGGCCACCACCCCCACGGCGCCCCCTACCTCCCCCACGCTGCTCCCCACCACCTCCCTTGCCCCCTCCCCCGCCCCAAGTTCCACCCTGGGGCCCTGGCACTTTCCATCCGAGACCACAGTTGACTGGGAGCAGTCAGAGACTGAGACTTACACGGAGGTGGTGACGGAATTTGGGACGGAATTTGGGACAGAGCTGGGGCCCGAGGAGGAGGGGGAGGATGAGGGGGACACGGTCACAGGCCCAGAGTTCCCCTTTACCACGGCCGAGACCTACACAGTGAACTTCGGGGACTTCTGAGAACAGGTCTGCCAACACGCGAGCTTGCACTAGTAGTCACGTCGTCGTCTCGGCCAGCTCAGCCGCCATCAGCACATGGAGGGCCCCCTGGTGTGGCCCAGCCAGGGTGGGCGTGAATGTGACCAAGAAAGAGCCAGAGTCTGCGGCAGGCGCCTGCTCCGCCTGCAGGCCGCATGGGCCACTGCAGGGCTGGGATGGGGCAGGCTGAGCGAGCCTGGGAGCCGACTTCTCTACCACCTGCCCAGGCCACACCAATAAACCAAGCTCATGGCAGATGTGTCCTGACCGCTTGCCATTCTGACCAGCGGGGAGAGGGGAAGAGGAGGAGGAGGAGGGAGGAGGGAGGCTCCCATTCCCCACAGGCTTCGTCCACAGGAGTGCCCAGCCCGGCACCAGCTCTGCACAGCTCAACACCAGCAGACAGCCAGGCTTTATTTACAAAGCAAGAGCTGCCACAGCGCTGACGCCACAGGGAAGGGATGGTCGGGGCCTCCCTGGACAAGGCAGCCTTTGAGAGTCAGGGGCCCAGACCCAGGCCTCCCAGGTCCTCTTCCTCTGCCCCGAAGCCGGAGAAGCTGATGGGCTGGCAGGCCAGGCTGCGCAGATTCACGAGGCAGGCGGTCTGTGTGGTGCTGAAGTCCGGGACAGCCACCAACAACACTGTCTGGTCCTCAGGGCCTGGAAGGAAGCCACGTGGGAGCCCAGCTTAGATTCTGCGTGAGCCCTCCTTGAAAGGAAGTCACCAGAATTAAGCAGGAGTTCCCCATCAGCATCATGGGACCGCTGACCCCAGAAGCTCCTTTGGACCAGAAATGAAAAGGGCCAAGGACACCATAAAGGTCCAAGGCTTAAGCCACGCTGACCAGAATGAGCTCTGGCTTGGCAATGTCAGCCCAGGCCTGGCACGCTCACTCAGCCACCACCAGGCAGAGCCGGGGGGCATCCACCCTAATGGGGCCTGGGCACGCCAACAGATACTTACTCTGTGAGCCTTGGCCCCGGTTGAGAGCACATCTCATGACAGCTCAGGCCTGGGGCCCCCAGGAGACGAAACTTACCTCGGATGACTTTGGAGCCAAAACTGGGGGTGTTGCCACAAAAGTAGACGTGGGGGCACTCCAGAAAGATGAACGGGTCCGTTTTGTAGAAAGGGTAACAACCTGGACAAGAAGGACCCACAGCTGAGAGGGGGACTTCTCAGCCTCAGCACAGGGGACATCTGCACGTTTAGGTGAGGCTGTCCCATGTAGGACGTGGGGCGCCATCTCGCACGCGTGACCCTGGCAGCATGATGTCATGACGAAAACGCCTCTAGACTTTGCCACATGACCTCAGAGCCAGTGCGCCCTGCTGCTGCCGCCTTCGCCCCTTTGGGTGGGCCCAGGGGCAGGGGACAGTGCTCTGACCAGCCCAAGCTCCCACTGTGCTCCCATTGCCTTCGGCCATAAGCAGGGCCTTGGCCAGAAACAGAGATAAGATTCCAGAGTAGCTCCCAAAACGAACATCAAGCTTTGGGGCGTTTTTCCTTAGACAGGTCCCGACAAGGCTGGTGGGTGCAAATCCACGCTGGGAGCCCTCTGAGCATCACGGGAGCCCTTTTAGGCCTTCTCTGGCCCTCTGCCCCCACCCCACATATCTGAGTCCCATTACCTAGGGTGTCAGGAGCCGTGGGGCTGATGTGACGGACTTGCAGGGTCCACTCCAGGATCTCCAAGTGATCCTCCATGCTGCTGTACCGGAAAATGTCACTCACGTTCTGCCCCGATGTCCCCAAGAATCTGCAAGGCAAGGCTCGGCTGACCCCATCCTGGGGGGCCGCCATCTGTGCTCCTCCCACAGCGGCCAGCCCAGAGCTCCCCTGGTGCCCTCATGGCAGGGTTCTCAAGCCAACCTCAAGAAAAAGCCCAGTTCCAGGTGGGCCCCCCTGCAGCCCTGGGCCCAACCCTTCCCTCCTGGTGCCACTGAAGCAAAAGGCCAGGGGTCAGGCTGGTGTGCGGCTACCTGACTCCATCGATGGTGGCCTGGTAGGGGTTGGTGACCAGCTGGAGCGTGGAGTAGGCAGTGGCCAGTGGGAACATGCAGGGGTGCAGGGGCTGCTGGGGGAGCGTGTAGTTGGTTGGGTCAAATTCGCCAGGCATCACGTCCACGGGCACGGAGGCCTGGAGGGCACAGGGCAGAGGAGTTAGCAGGGCCCAGCATCCTCCACATGCACCCTACTGGGGTCCTCCTTCCCCAACCTGCCTTCCCACTGCAGTGTCAAAGACTCTGATCTCGAGCCCAGGCCGGCCCCCAGCTCACTCACACTCAGCTGCAGAAGGATCTCATCCAGCATCTTGACGGCCTCCACGCTGGCTGCCTGTGTTTTCTTGGTTAGGTACTTGGCCTGGGAGGAGAAGCCCATACGTAGGCTGTCGGGCTCCAAGGGAGACTTAGATCGAAAGGATGCCCAGAGTCCCTGCCAGGAGGGCTGAGAGCAGAGCAGAGCAGAGCCCCACCCACAGGGGGACAGTAAGAGTTCTTGGCAATGACCCTCCCTACTGTCCTCAGAAAGCAGGGCCTGAGCACAAGGTCAGGCCCCCAAGCACGGGCAGTCCCAGGGTCACTGCAGGGCACTTCCTGTTACACCTGCAAGACCCGTTTTGGGGAGGGAGGGGCTTGGATGTGGGCGAGTGGCGACATACCTTGTTGATGGAGTCTCTGTTCTGGGTGTTGTGGCTGAGGAGGTTCCCCGCGAGGATGACCCGGGAGACGTGGGCTGCACTGCACTGCTCCCCTTCGTCCCCAAGCTGCCCCGTCACTACATCCACCAGCAGCTGGGTGCCCAGCAGGCTCTCACCCCCGCCTCCACCCAAGCCCAGACCGGACACCAGCAGCACAAACCTGCAGGAGAAGATGGGGTCCCCCTGGGTGCTGGGAAAGCAAGGGGCCCCCAGGAGGGCGTGGGGAGCTGCTGGTGGGGCTCCATCACCGTCATGGGTGAGAAGGGGAGATGGGACCACTGACCCAGCCCCGGGTGGCTGCTCCTCACCTGTCTGTGTCGAGAGGCCACGGGGACTTCTGAGGGGCAAGCCCGGCAAAGCAGTGGTCCTCCACCAGGAACTTCCCGTCATCTCCCGTAGAGCCCAGCACGGCCAAGACTGTCCCTGGGGAGCAGCAGGGTCAGGCCCGGGAGCATGGCCCGAGGGGCCACCACCTCCTTCCAGGCACCCAAACGGCAAAGCCAGATGCTCAAGAGAGCATATGCTTCCTGGGGTCACTGCCTTAGGGTGGAGGTGGGAGGAACTGACCCCCTACCTAGATGTCGCCCACTGCCTGAACCCAAATCACTCCAGGAATGCAGCTGTGCCAGCACCCTGGTGCTTGGCCACCCCCCACCCCCACCTGTGACCAGCTTTGACACATCAATGGTGCCCTCCAGTTTGATCCGTTGCAATTCATCTTCCAATATCAGTTCATCGTCTGGGTGGATGTATTTACTCCGAGGAGGCTGGGGGAGCAGGTTGTGCTGGAATTCGAAGATGGGAGTGGTCTTAGGGCCAGAGCCCACCAAGGCTCCAGTATGGCCCTGCAGCCCCCGCCCTGCCGCGGGCAGAGGCCCAGCCCCGATTCCCTGGGTCCAAGGCAGGTGACCCCACCGGTGCCCCCAGAGAAGTGTTCTGGGGAAGGCCTGGTGAGCCGGCCACCCTCACCTCTTCACTGATCTCCCGCAGGATGGAGGGCTGGAGCGGCATGGCCTTGAAGAGGGTCCCCACGACACAGCACTTCTCCCCAGGCTGCAGCTCACACAGCTTCTTTACTCGGACTCCGCTGCCTGGGGTACAAGGGGCATGAGTTCAGAGATCAGGCAGCCCTCCCAGCCCAGCAAGGAGCACTGAACAGCCTTCAGCATGCACTGTGGCCCCGGAGCCCTGGCCTCCATCAGGAGGGAGAGAACGTCAAATGTAAGAACCCCTTGGATCTAAAGGGTCACTTGGTCCCAGGAGGACAGAAGGACTCTGGATGTGGCTGGGCCCTGGATGCCAAGCATCCTCACAAGAGAAGCAGACGTGCAGCGAAGGCCATATGAAGACGGGGCAGAGACTGGAGGGATGTGACCAGTGGCCCAGCAATGATGGGGCAGCCGCCAGAGGCTGGAAGAGGCAGGGAAGGACTGGAGGGAGCACGGCCCTCTCGCCACCGGGATCTCAGACTTCCGGCCTCCAGGAGTGAGAGAGAATACACTTCTGTTGTTTGAAGTCACCGAATTTGTAGCTTGCTGTTTATTACAGCAGCCACAGGAAACCAACGCAGAGGATTACCTCACTTAGACCTAAATCAGAACGCTGATTCTTAGAAAGAGGTATGCCAAGTCTCAACCCAGCCCTGCCCTAAAAATAGTAGATTCCTTTGAGAGTTTGGATTTTTCCATCCGCCCCACAAACGGCTTGTCTGCTGAAAACAGAGATACCCCAAATTCAAACTTCATATCTCCACCCACCCCATCCTGCTCCCCGTGGAGCTGGGCAGCCTGGGGTCCCGGAGAACAGCATGCGGGAAGCACTAGGGGGGAAAGGAAGACTGGCGTGGTATGCAGGGGTCACTCGGGTGGGAGGAGGGAGGAGTGAAGTCCCAGAAGGCCTGTGGGTTTGTTGGTACAGACTCCAAGCCTGGAGAAAATGCTATCAGAGGTGAAAGGATAATGTGGACTCAGGCCCAGCCCCTTCCTTAGCCCGGCTGACCTCAGCATGAGCCCCTCCTGCCCTGGAATAACCAAGAACATTCCACAGATCTAACCCTGAGGAAGTAGAGGGGAGTAATTCAAAACAAGATCAGGAGGGCACCAGCACTGGACAGAAATGCCGGGTACCAACAGAAATAACAGATTCCAAAGCCCCGATGTCTCCTGAGCTCTCACTCGGCCCCAGGTGGCTGTGTCGAGCCCGGCGCACGGAACTCCTGTACCCCCGACAACACACCACTGCACATATTATCACCCGACCACATGGCTCAGGAAACTGAGGCACAGAGAGACTAAGTAACATGTCCAAGGTGACATAGCTGGGATCCAGTGTGTGCCTGAGCACCAGGCAGAACCACACACCCCTGTGCGGAGGGCAGGACACCAGTCCGTTGGGCGGAGCGTGGACACCAGGCCAGGCACCAGCACCGGGAGTGAACACGGAGGCTTCCGGTCCAGGGGGAGCGGTGGCAGCAGTGACCGAGGGTCTGCCGCTGTGACAAGTGCCATGAACAAACGGGAGCCAAGGCAGGAGATATGGAGGAGGCCCTGGTGGCCGAGGCCCCCTCGGGAAGCACGTGACGTTTAAGTCGAGGTCGTGAAGGAGGCCTGGGGAAAAAGCGTGCCAGGTGCGGGGAAAGCCAAGGGCAAGAAAGGGCTGGAGGTGTTCAGGAAACTCGTGAGTGAAGAGAAACGAATTCTGAGACGGCTGAGCTCTGATGTGGAAGCCCCGCCAGACGGAGAAGCCAGACGTGGAGGTGTCCTGGGCTGGTCAGTGAACGCTGCTGCCCACTGCCTGTCACCCAGCCAAGACCCCATTCATTGTGGGCCCCTGTCTGAACTCCTGATCCCAGTCTGCGAACAGAATAAAATGCCTGTTTTCCGTTACTGAGACGCTTTGGTGGAACCAGAGCAGATGAATCTCAAGAATCTAAAAGGTGGCATTGACCTTGGTGTCTCTGAGGGTTTCAAGGAAAGTGAACAAAAGGCCACTGGGAGCCAGAGGAAGGAGACCCTTGTTATGTGATGGAGAGAAGGTGAATAACACTCCGGCCTGTAGTAAAGAAAACAGAAGACATCTCCAATGCGACCACCTAGCTAGTGTTCTCCTGCCGCCTGTAATAAACCTGAGTCCATCCAGTGGACCTGGTGGGAAGGGATGGACCTGAGCACCGGTGCTTCCCAAAAGGTTTCCAAGCGGTTCTGATGCACAACCTGGGCTGAGACCCAGTGAGCCTAGTGCTGGGGGCAGTAAAAATGAGTAAGACATGGTCTCACCCACAAAATTTCAGTTTACAGACCTCGCAGCTGAATTGAAAACTACACAGCAAGCCATTCTCACAAATAGTTAAGAATGGGGTAATGGAGTATCACCCAAAAGTTGAAAGTCATGGGGGTCACCAAGAATAACTTCAAACAGGAGAGATCACCACGGAAGAAAAGGGGAAAAAAGAAAAAGATGTGCGCTGCCCAGGCCATGTGATTAGAAAGACAAAGACCCCAAGGGACAGGAGATTTGTGCCCAACAAACACGGAAGCACGTCCCCAAGCTGGTCACTTACCCCACCGCTGCTGGGCCCGGCTCACCAGGAAAGGCCTCATCTGGATGAGGCGGGTGGCATAGATGTGGGCATACTGCCTGCTAAAGCTGCGTTCCCCCAGCCGGAAGGGCTGCGAGGAGTTGGTGTAAGTCACCACGGGCACCCGGGAAAAGGTGGCGTTGCTGGCTGACGGTGGGGACAGCAGAGTGTGCGCCCTCTGGGCGGCCTGCTCAGCAAACATGGCCGTGCTGGATGTGTCAGGCCCGCAGTGCCCAGGCCAAGGAGGAGGTGGTCCCTGGGAGAACACAAACACATTCCTGCAACCCTGGCCCACCTCAAAGGCAGCTGAGTTCCTGGTGTGTCTCCACTGCACCCACCAGGCGCTGGGAGGACTTGTAGTGCCCACCAGACTTCGGTCAGAACGGCACCTAGAAATCGACTGTGTTGGATACCAATGTCTCACCCTGTATCTTGCATCCAAAGATGGAGATGAGGGATGCTAGGAAATGCTTCTCCCACCTGGAGCTCTCCAAACCTGTCTCAGGCATGCACTGCCTACTCCACACCTTCACCTCGACAACCATCACGGACTTAAGTTTCACACACTCCAGAAAGAATTCCTCGTCTGCTTCCATCCAGCTCCCCAGGACCTGCCCCACCTCAGGGCATGAGGCCAGCCTTATTATTACCATAAGATAATTAGCCTATTATTAAATGTTATAAATAAAGTAAAACCTGAATCAGGCACTTCTCTGCTCAAAACCCTCCAAAGGTTCCCCATTTCATAGACTAAAACCCCAAGTGCCTACTGTGGCCTATGAGATCTGCCCCACTGGTCCTGTCCTCCTGTCTCCCCACCAGGAGGCCAGCTCCTCCCCCATACACGTGTGGCTCACTGGCTTCTCTCCCTCAAGTCTGCTCAAATCTCACTTTCTGCAACTGCAGCCCTCCCCTGGCACTTCTGCTTCTCCAATGTTTATTGTTTTTCATGGCAATTACCTTCCAACAAACAATACATTTCAAGTTTACTGTCTGCCTCCTCTGACTAGAACAAAAGCTTCAGGAGAGCAGAAGTATCAGCACCTGAGCCCACTTTCCAGAAGCAGCCAAGAGCCCCACCGAGATGTGATGCAGGCATCAAATCCACAGCAGGTTCCCAGATCAGTGCGAGGAGTGGCTGTCATTTCTTTGCATGCGTGCTGGGATTTTTAATAGTTTGCACGTAATGAGTTGAATAAGATGTGGCACTAAAACCGATTTCTCCCTTTTTTTTTTTAAACCCTTTTATCACAGCTATTACGTGGCCTGTATTCTGTTCCTATCGAACAGCTCTGGGCTGGGACGGAATCTGAATTCACTTTCCGCCTCAAAGTGCTGAGTGCGGATGGCACCCAAGCTGCAGTTTCCGTAGGAACCCCGCGGCCCCAGCCCCCAGTCCCCGGCCGGCACTCCGAGGAGGTCTTGGGGGTACAGCAGAGACGCTGCTCAGTCCTCGCGAGACACAACTTAACCCGCCACCAAGAGTGGACACCAGAAGCCCCAAGCCTCCGGCCCCACGCGGCTGGGGCAACACCAGACCCCACTTACCTTTCCGCGCACCACCGCCCGCCCTCTGCCGCGCGCCGTCTCCCGCCATTCTGCGCGCCCCGCCCCGCCCACCGCTGCATCCCACCAATCGCCGCGCAGTCCTCCTTGCTCATCCCCGCGGGACCCGCCTACCGCCGCGCTCCGCCTCCCGCTGACCCGCGCGCCCCGCCCCGCCCATGCTGCATCCCGCCAATCGCCGCGCTCCCTGCTCCGTCCATCACCGCGGGGGCTCCCACGAATCCTCGCGCTCCCCGCCCCATTCATTGCCGCACGCCCCGCCCCTGGGCGCTGCGCGTGCGCGGAGCCACGCCGCCGGTTCCCCGGGTAACTCGAGGCGGGGTTGGCGCCTAGGGACCTGTGCGCACGCGTGTGGGACGCATCAGCCCAGGCGCTCCCCTGAGTCCTGTCTGTCCCTGAAGTCCCCTAGCCTTCCTTTCCCGAGATTTGGCACCCATCGCGCCACCCCAGGACCCTGCCGGGTGCCTCTGAGGTAGACTCCAGTGCTGACGCCAGTGTGGGAGGACTGAGGCCGATGGCTGCGCCGCCCAAGGGGAAATATTACTCCTCCTCAGGTCCGAGGACAGGGCCAGGGACTGGGATCCAGGACAGCGGGGGAGGACTTAGGGTCAGGGTTAGGTTAAGGAAGCCGACCGGCTGCCTAAGGCCCTCCGCACAGGGCCACAGCCCTGCCAGTCTTCACCCAACACTCCCCAGTCTCTGCTGTCCTCTGTCCTTCATCATCCACGCTGCTTCCTACCTACCAAGGTTTTCCCTTTGCCGTCCCCGACTTCGGGGCGGGGGTGGGGGATTCCACATCTCCATTATCCACAGACTTCCTAAGCGAGCCCAAGTGCCCCTTCCCCATGAAGCTTCCTCTCCACTCCCACCAGCCCCGGGATTCTGTCTCACGCGCCCTTTAGCACATGCTGTTCTGCTCATTCGCTCTGAGTCTGTTCCCAAGTCCCGGTCTTGTCTCAACTACAAGTAGGTAATAATAACGGATAACACATCAAAGCTCTTGCTATGGACCTGACACTGTTCTAGATGCTTGACATATACTAATTCACTAATCCTCATATAACCCTTTGAAGATGAGGAAACTGAGGCACAGAGAGGTCACATGCCTAGTGAGTAACAGCTAGGATTCACACCAAGGCAGCCTGACTCTTAGCCCTAACATTGTATGTGTACCAGCAATCCACATGTACTGCAATCTCTCAGACCCTCCTACCCAAACCAGGAAACTGGAGCTCTCTGCCTGCTGGGAGAGGGATTGGACCAGAAGGTGGGCGAGGTGGGGCACTGGGACAGCGAAGACCATCAGACCTTGTCCGCTAAACCTCAGGACAGGCCACACCTCCTGGGGAAGGATGCAATTCCAAGATTTCTCCTGGCAGGGCGGGGCTGATAAAAGAGCCTGTCTTTAACTTTATCAGCAGGAGTTAACAAGGCTGGAGAAAAAGTGTGCGCCCTGCCTCTGAGATGGGGTGGGGGCAGGGCAGGGACTGCGGCCCGGGCTGGGGACTGCGGAGGACTCAGGATAAAATCAGAAAACGCAAAGAACAGGGGCCAGGATCCTCACTGACCGTGGGCTGCACACCTTGCCAACCCAGTGAGGCCACCTGCCCCCACACCCCACATCCCACACGCACCCCATCTAGCGAGGCCGAGGCTCTGGTGGGATGGAGCTTCAGGCCAAGCTGGGGAGATAAGTAAAACAAAATCTCCTGCCAACCCAGAAAAGAACCTCTCCACCAAAGTCAAGAGAAAGAAGGCAGATGTGTTATGGAATAAGCGCTAAGCTGGAACCCCGTGCTCATCACGGAGATGGAAAAGCAAGAAGTCTTGCCCTTTTCACAGCCAGCTCAACGCATCTGCCTGTGTTCTCCAGAGAAATGGAAGCCAGTCCTGAGCGAGGGGCCAGAAGTCACCTCTGTCACACAGCTCACCCCCACTCACAGCCATCTCTGCATCAGGCCCCTCGGATCCCCTTGGCACCCCCACCCATCTGTCACAGACAGGCCACCACTCCGGTTCTGATTTAGAAACAGCTTTTATTGGGGCATCCTCGGAGACTGGCCCTGAGTCACAGCCACCAGCGCCAAGCTCACTCCTCTTTCTCGTCCCCGTGGGTGATGATGTAGCACAGGGACTTGTAGTCGATGTTCCCCGCCAGGTCCATGGGCGTCAGCTCGAACATCTGCTCCACCTGGGAAGGCACTGGTGAGAGGCAGCCCAGCCAGGGAGGCCTGGGGGCGGTGGCTGTGACCTGGGGGAGGGCTGTGACCCTTCATCCTGCCCCTTGGGGCTGTGCACTGCTCCTGAGCTTTTTCAGCCCCAAACCTCAAACTCTGAGTTACTGCTTTTCTGTTGTCCGACTTTGAGCAGCCTGAGAAGGGGGCCGGAAAGGGGCTGTGGGTTAAAGGGCTCACCCTGGTCACTGGGCTGCCCCTCTGCTCCGCAGCCCTGTGTGTCCGGAATCTCTTCCAGATGTCAAGGCGCACTGTGCTCTCTGGCCCCAGGGCCTTTGCACACCCAGCTCACTCATCCCACACACCTCATCCCTTTCTGAGTCCACATCCTTCACCCTCCAGAGAGCCCCCACGAGGGCAGTGGGCCACTGAGGTCTCCCCAGGGCCCCACAGGGTGACAGCCCTGCAGAGGGGTTGGGGAGAGGTGTTGAAGCCTGGATTCTCACCTCAGCCAGAGAGAACTTGTCTGCCTGGGTCAGGAGGAGCTGCTTGAACCTGGAGGAGTGGGGAGCAGTGGGGAGAGCCTTGGGTGGGTAGTCACACTGGAAGCGGGTACAAAGGCTCCCACGGCCCAGGTGGCCACCCCTCAAGAGCACAGAGGCTCCCAAGTACAGGTGGCTACCCTCACAGTAGGACCCACCTCCCTCCCTGCTTCCCAAATGGTGCCCCTCACCGCTCACCCCTCGCCCCACCACTCACACTTACTCATCCTTGTTCACCACGCCCTTGCCACTGGGGTCAAACAGGCGGAAGGCACTCAGGATGGCTTCCTCGGGGTCTGTCCCTGGGAGGCCAAAGGAGCCAGGTGAGCACCCACTCCCCCAGCCTCCAGCCCCCACTTAGGAGGACCCCAGGGTGCAAGGGGAAACTTCCATGTCCCAGAGAGGTGGGTGGGTGTTCCAATACAAAATGTCTCTTGGGGTCAGAGAAGCCAAGATCAGCTGTCTTCTGAGATGGGCAGGAGATTGCAATTAGGGATTTGGGAGTAGAGGCTCCCAAATTAAGTCGGGGCTCGAGGCAATCAGTGCCCATGGGTCTGGGAGGCAGGGGGGTGCCCCACAGCCTCTGGGTGGGCAAGGGCCTGGTGGGGTCTGGGTGGGGTTCAGGCTTGCTGCCCTGCCGGGAGGAGCCAGACCTGCCCCAGGCTCACCATTGAGCTTCTCCCCAAAGAGTGTGAGGAATACGGTGAAGTTGATGGGCCCCTTCCCTTCCTGCAGCATGGCGTCCAACTCCTCTTCCGGGACATTCACCTTCCCTGGTGGGGCGGAGAGGGGCGTGAGATGGACACGGAGACCTTGAGTGTCTGTGAGTAGGGCCCAGGCTGCCCTTCCCTCCTTCCCAACCACGGAGGGTAGAGAGGTAGAGAGTCAGAGGCAGCTCTGGGTGGGGAGGTGAAGTGGAAGGAAGGCGCGATGAGGGGTGTGTGAGGAGACAGTCGGGGCAGTGTGAGGGGAAGGGAGGCGTGAGCAGCAAGAACAGGCAGGGCCACTGACTGACAGGAGGCCTGTCCCCTCCCACCAGCCCAGCAGCTCTGAGCTGAGTCCCTGGCCCGAGCAGGGCACGGCTGGGTGGAGATGGGCTCGCCTCACCCAGCTGGGAGTAGGTCTCTCGGAGGTCCGACTTGCAGATGATGCCATCACGGTTCTGGTCGATGCAGCTGAAGGCCTGCGAGGCAAGGGGTCACAGTCTCCAGATGGGAGCAGCCCCCACCCTAGGGGAAGTGGGAAGTCGGGGAGTCCTGGGTGGTAGGAGGAGCAGGGACAGGGGCCAGGACCACTGGCCTACAGAGAAGAGGGAGTGTATGCGGGACAGGGTGCCCCGATGGGTCCCAGGCTGTTGGCGGTGGGGCACTCACTTCCTTGAACTCCTGGATCTGGGCTTGCTCGAACATGGAGAAGACGTTGGAAGAGCCTCGCTGGGCCTGCTTGGTGGCTGCCGCCTTGCTCCGGGTCCCCGCCTTCCTGCTGGCCTGCAACCCCCATGGGTGGAGAGGGGTCCTCTCCCCAGCTCCCTAAAGACTCCCCACCATGGACACCCCCACAGCGTTCCCAGGACAGCCGGGGTCAGGGTCCTCTTCCTATCTCTGGGGACCACCTCTCCAGGCCCAACATAGGCACAGAAGTCACCGGCTCTGTTCCCCCAGCCCAAAGGACAGCAGCTGGGAGCCACTGGCCTGGAGTCCCCCCCACTGGGCACTCACCATCCTCTCTGTGCTGCAGCCTGGTCGCTGTGAGGGGCCCACAGCCCCCTTTATGTCTCAGCCTTATCACCTGGAGCGCCAAATAAGGACAGGAGGAGAGGACAGGCCCAAACTTGGCAGCCTGTGCCTGGGCTGGGGGAGGACAGGGCCCCAAGCAGATTCCAGCCACATTCCTGGTGACCTTCAGGCCCCCAACATGTCACATCCGGGTGTCCACCCATCCTGGCAGCACCAGGCTTGCCGCTCTCCCCCTTCTAGTGCTGAATGCGGGGCCCTGCTGCCCCCACCTGACTGTCCTTCCTGCAGTTCCAGCCCAGAATCTGCACAGGCCAAGAGGACAGCGTGGGGAGGGCAGGCCCAGAGCCCCCACTGGGCGTGGGAAGGCACTGGGCGGGTCTGAGGATGGTCTCTGGCCCGAGTCGCCCCCACTCCCCCCAGAGATTCCCAGAGGTTTTGGTGAAGACGCTTGGCTCTGGCCCCTCTGACCAAGGGGAGAAGGCAGCCCTGAGTTGGCTGCGACCCCCAAAAGAACCTGAGTGTGATGCTTTTGGAGTGTGGAGCACTGCCTGGACCCCGAGTCCACTGGGACCCCCGTGAAAGCAGGTCATTAGCCCTTCATGTGGGGCTCAACCCCAAAATGAGGGGCCCGGACTCTCACCGTGGTGCCAGAGCAGCTGCCTCACCGGCCCCTTGCTGGCCCAGGGAAGAGAAGGGCTGCGGGGCTGGGGACCTTCCAGACCAGAAGGAGTGGGCCACTGGCTGCCCCCTTGAACCTGGAACAGGAGAGGGCCCCCTGCCACCCCAGGACAAAATGAGATTCTATACTGTGCGTGAACGCTAAACATGAGTACATTCGTCCTGATAAAGAAGTGATGCTTGCACAAACATAATTTGATGCAAAATTTTGACTCGAGAGAACTAAAAAAATCAGAAGTAATTGCACATGAGACACACCAGAAAACGAGAGAACATCTCAGTGAGGATGTGATTATGCAAAATCACAACTTTGGGTCAAGTCCTGAACGAAACAGCACAGTCATTCCTGATTTGCTGGATAGCTTCTCTTATTAAAAAATAAGTGTATGTTAAAATCTTACAAATATGTGTTCGTTTGTAACTGGGTTTACGTGGAAGATGGTCTTAGGCTCCAGGCTAGGCATTTCATCCAGGAGCATCTGGAAGCACCTCAGAAATCAAGTAACTTCTTCAACTCCTGGTCCCCCCATCACTGCCACAACGCAAGTGGCTCCGAGGGACCCCCTGCTGAGACAACCTGCAGCAGGACCAGTCCTAGAGACCAGCCCTGCCTGCCCCCTTCCCAGAGCAGCCCCACTCCTTCCTGGACACACCCTTGGAGCTCTTGGAAACCTCAGAGTGGCTGTGTGATTAGGGTCAGGTGGAACCACACCCCAGAAGTCCAGAACCACAGATCACACTGACCCCCCATGCCACCCCATTCCTGTTTCTGCAGCCTGGTCTGTCACTCTACGCTATGCTCCCCGGCGTAGCTGGTCGGAGACAATGACAAATTCCAAGACATGCCTAGGCCTGCAGAGTGTCTGTGTTCATGTGACCACATCTTTATACATGTTGTCCCACAGCCCTTACACACAGGTCAAAGAATGGTGGACAAGGTCACGTTCTAAACTTTTAAAACTTTTAATTAAAAAAAACCCCACACGGTCCCAGGTTGGGCATGAAGAGGTTGGCGTGGTGCATGGAGGTCTGATGAGAAGAAGGAGGCCTGGGTTGTCCCTTGGGGGTGTGCTGAGTGCTGCCTGGGGTTTCTCTCCCAGCCAGCACTGGGGGAGCCAAGGACTCCATCCTGGAGGTGCTCCTAAGACTCCCTGTGGGTAGCGGGATGCCTCCTCTTCCTGGGGCCCTCTGGGCCTCCTGTGAGGGTCCATCCCAGAACCACAAACCACTCACGGATGGCAGTATGAGGGGGAAAAGGCTGCCATCTCCAGGCCTCGTGCGTGGTACCTGCAGCCTCCCCCGTGGAGCTGGTCCCCCCATTTCCCAAGCAAGAAAACAGCCAGGCCTGGGTGATCAGCAGCACCCGCCTCAAATCACCCTATGGAACCCAGGTCTAGGTCTGGCCAGGTGACAAGGGCTGTCTCCCTATGTGTGCCAAGTTCCCAGGGAAGGCAGGCCATAGCAGGGTCCAAGGGGCATCTCCTTCCCAGAGCCAGGGCCCAAGGTTGGCTGAGCCAGGCTGAAAGTTCCAAGCAGTGCACAAATGCAACAAAATCCTGAGTGAGTGACTCCCTTCTGGGTCCTTGATTCCAGCAAGAAAGGTGAGGTACTTTGGGGGGGGGTCTCCATCCCTGCTCATCTCAGCCCCCAACCCAGTCAGAGCCCTAGGGCTGTCCTGTCCACTGACCCTGAGCGAAGAGGCCTGCTCCAAGCCACGCACTCCCCTCGACGGGCTTTCCCCAACTTCTGGGGATCACAGTGGGGATGGGAGGCGTCCAGGGTCCTTACACGGAGAAGCCTCTTGACTGGGCCGGGTTGGGAGCACCGGCAGGGAGCGCGCTCCCTGGAGCCCACGTCCAGCGGCCGGCCACAGCCTCCTTGCTTGTGCAGCCTCTGTCCTCACTGGCCCAGCATGCAGGCCTTCTTACAGGCCACCGCGGAGATCAAGGCCGCGCCCCGGCCGCTGCCCTCCTCCGACTCGATGAAGGTGATTTCACAGCTGGGCGTCAGCCTGCGCACGCTGGTGTGGAACCGCTCCTTGAAGCTGAGCAGAGGGGAAGCAGGGCTGCTGTCACCACGCGCTGAATGCAGGGCAGGGGCTAAGCCAAGGGGACCCTTCTCCTGTGTCAAGGGGCATGGGGATGAGATAAGGATCCCTGGGACCTCAGAGAGTGTGTGTTTCGGCCTGTGTATGGCACATATAGACTGACTCCAGGGCTCTGCCCTCCCGGCGCGAATTCGGAGGCGGAAGCTGGGCGCGGCGGGGAGGGGCAGATGGCCGTGCGGGCTCACCTCGGGTGCAGCTTGTACACCGAGCCGTCCACGCCCACGGTGATGCGCATCACGTCCTCGCTGCGGCTCTCGCGCATGCGGTTGATGACGCCCGCCAGCCCCGCGGCGCACATGCGCGCGGCGCGCGTGGACACGCTCTCGCAGGCGCGGCGCACGATGTCGCAGTCGGTGGCCGACGGCCTCAGCCCCAGCGTGCTCAGAATGTTGTAGATCTGCTTGCGGTCGCCCGAGTCGCTGCGGGGCGGGGGCGGGAGGGCGTCGCCGAAGGGTCGCTTCGCTCCTGGCCAGCCTGACTCCCATATAGCGGCCGCCTCTTCCCTCCCCCTGACCGCCTCTCCCAGGCAAAGCGCTTGGGGCTCAGGCTCCGGAGTGGGGCAGGTCGGGCTCCGCCAGGGACCAGCAGTAACCTGTCATTACTCCTCTCTCTAAGCCCGGGTTCTCCGCCCTAAGGTGGGTGACGCTGCCGCGCCTTGCAGCTGTTGTGTGAATTGAGACTAGGTCCATAGCGAGTAGGGAGCCACTAGGGAGACTCACGGACTCCATCGACTGCCCGGCGCCCCAACCCGGGACCTTACGCCCGCCCTAGACCCCTGCCCCCTGAGTCCCGCCGCGTAAACTCCTGAGCCGGGGCCCTGGCACTGCGCCCCTGGACCACACTCCTACCCAGGGAATCTCACCCTGGTCCGGGCCCCCGGCCCTCAGCCCTGACCCCCGAGCCCCGCCCAGGTCCCGCCCACATTTGGAACCCCGCCCCCACGTCCCAGGGCGTCCTGGTCCAGGACCCCTCCTGATGCTCACTGACAGCTGTAACCCACCCCTTGCCCCGCGCGCCCCGCGCACCTCTCCACCTGCGACACGAAGCGTGTCTCAAAGGCGCCGCGCGTGCGCAGCTGCTCCGAGGCCTCCCCGTGGAAGAGCAGGTCCTCGTCCACAAGCTTCAGCAGCACGAGTCGCACCAGCTCGCCCATGTACTTGCCGCCGATGAGCTTCTCGTACCTGGACAGGGGGCAGCGGGGTCATCCCCAGCAGGGAGCTCCCCACGCGCAGGTGGAGGCCAGGAGCTGGCACCACCGCCCCTCACCGCACCCACGAAGAGGACATATGGGAGGCTGTGACCCACACCTCGGCAAAACTGGGTTTATGCCCGTTCCCTCATTCATCAAGCGAGGCTTTGCGGCGGTGGGAGCACGGCTGGCTGTACTGCCGGGCCTCAGCCCAGTCCCTCTGAGACCTTGCTCGTGAGGGGCCCAGCGCTGAGCCCACTGCGGTTTTCCCACAGCCGTGTGATGGGTGCTGTTCTCATCACCCAGTGACAGTTGGGGAAACTAAGGCTCAGAGGGGCTAGTGACCAGCCTGGGGTGCCCTCTACCCCAGGGTTCCTAGGCCCTGTGCTCCTGGAATCCACGGAGCTGGCACGATGGCTCGTGCTAGTCTGTAAGCCTCCATATGTTCATGCTGTGGTCCATTGAATACTAGTAGAGGTCTATGAGGGCCAGAGAGGACGCTCATGAAGGAGTCAGCACGCGCCTGGCACGCAGTAGGCGGTTCATAAAGGAGAGCCCTGACTCATGACAAGTGCCGTGAGGGCTGTTTCTCTAGCTGTCTGGGAGCCCGCAGCATTCCACAAAACACTGGCATTCATTCTGCGAACGTGTTCAGATCTGTGTTCTGGGGAATTGTGGGTTAAACCCAGTAGACGTTGCTGCGGGCATCTCAGACCCTTCCTATGCCAGCGGTCATCTGTCAGAAGGAGGGGGAGGGGCGGTCCTGGCCTATCTAGCCACAGACCGTGTTTTTGAGGACTAATCCTTCGCATTTCTCACTGTCCCCTGTTCACATGCTTGTGAGCTGGAGGAAGAGACGAGCCAGCTTACGAAGGGATTGTCAGTTTGCTTTTCCCCAGAGCTGTTTAAAAACAAGCCCATTATCTGCGGGCCGGCCCATCTGCCGCGGGAGCGGGGCCGGGGGAGGGGCGGCCCTTACAGCTGCTGGCCGGGGTTCAGGGAGTTCTCGTCCACCACGCGGTCGTACTCCAGCAGGAACTCGTCCAGCTCGCCCGAGTCCCCGAAGGCGCCCCACTCGGTGTTGACACACATGCGGCCCTCGTCCCCTTCCACCAGCTCCACGTTCTGCATCTCCTCCATGTAGCAGGCGTTGCAGCCCGTGCCTGCCGGGGAGGAGGCAGCGTCAGGCCCCACCAGGGGCTCCTGGGGCGGGGCAGGGCAAGAGCTGTGCTTCCTGAGATGTCCCCTTTCCTGGCTGCGTCCCCTCTGCAGGAAGCCCGTGTGGCTCTGGCTTCCTTGAGCCCTCCACCCCCATCACCGTGTGAAGGGTCTCCCTGCACCTCTTGGAGCAAAGGAAAACTGGCTCTCTGCGGGGCTAGGTGACCTGGGTTTGCTGTGTGACTTCAGGTAGATAAGCCCACCTCTCTGGGCTGTTCCTCTTCCCCAACAGGGGTTGGTAACGCCTCCTCCTCCTATTACCTGCGTCCTTGGGAGGAGTGAGGGAAAGAACATGTGTCAGAGTGCTTTGCCAATTGGAGATGGGTGGGGATGTTATGATTTTATCTTGCCTACACACCACCTGTTCTTGGGCATTTTCCAAGCACGTGTTTGAGCTTCTCTATCCCAGGCTTTGCTTTCAGGGGGCACCCAGAGGTGAGTAGAGCACAGTACGGGCACTTGGGAGCAGCACATGGGCAACTGATTTCAGGTGGGACTGGCTCTGGAACTTGTAATTTGCAGGGTGCCATGCAAAGTGAAAACATGGGGTCCTTTGTTCATAAATTAAGAGTTTCAAAAGTCTGATAGCAGGGCATCAATCTGAAGGTGACTGCACACCCCTCGAGCCATCGGCGACAGCAGCTCCCCTGCTGGCCAGGGAGCTGCCTGGAATCGGGGATTCCAAGTTTTTGTGGGAAAAAAAAACACAGAAACCCAGACTTTGATGTGGTCCATATTTAGCTCTTGGTAATGATCATACACATGTTTTTAAGCACTGCGAGTGTTTCAAGACAGATGTGACCACACACCACTCTTGCATCTCTGCTCCGCGACAAGTGGCTCAGGTGGAGGTGTCTTGGGGAACCGCCCCAGGCAGCTCTAGGGGAGAGAGTGGGGGACCCGTCAGGGCTCAGAACCCCTCAGGGCTGGTTCTGAAGGGGCCATCAAAGCAAAAAAACTTTAACACTGACTTTCTGGGTAACTAGCGCCCAGAAAGTCCAGGGAAATACCCACACGCCTGGACGTCCAGTAAACACTCCTCTGTAAACACTCATTGTAAGGTCTGGGGAACTTCTGGGAAAAGCCCGCGGTGAGTGTGACAGGCCCACTGGGGCCAGCGCTGCCTCCTTTCCTGGCACCTGCCTTCGCTTCGGGTGAGGCAGATGGCTGCCCTGGGGTGTAGTAAGACTGTCCAGGAAGGGATGACGCCACTCTGGTTTTTCCTCTTCCGCTTGGACAGATCTGTCCAGGTTGGTCAATTTACCAGATAAGGTGATTTCATTAAATCCTGATGGGCCAGGTGGATGTGCAGCTGCTGAACCATCTGATGCAATGACTCGCAAGTGTTGAAATGTTTCCTACTGATAAATAGCACCTGCGTTCAGGACACCCCTGCTGCTCCCCAAGGCCGCCCCAGGCTCCAGCACCTCTGGGATCCGTGCCTGGCGCAGAGCTCCTGGGCAGCCTGCTGTAGACAGGGAAGCCTCGGCCCTGTCTTTTGTGGTGGCCGAGGCCCCTGGATAGGGCAGGGCACAGGTCCTTACCCACAATCATGCCAACCTCACACCGGCGGTCTTCATAGTAGCAGGAGATCATTGTGGCCACAGTGTCGTTCACCATCGCCACCACGTCCATCTCAAAGTCCTGCCAAGGGGCAGAGAGGCAGTGGTGATGATTCTCAGCTCAGCCTGCTCTGGTCTGGTCCAGCCAGGCACAGGAGGCAGAGACCCCTTCCCTGGCATTTTAGCCTACAGGGAGGTGGAAGGGAACCCAGGGAGGTCGCGATGGCAGGTACCACTCACCCCTCTCCGTTTGATGGCATCCCGCAGGAGCCCCACGATGTTGTTCCCTTCTGCTCCAGAGGCCTTGAAGCCCTTGGTCCAGTTGAGAAGGATGCCCTAGGAGAAGAGGAGGGCCTCAGTGGCTGCTGAATGCCGGGACAGGACAGGAGCTAACTCAGATCACAGGGACATGCGCCCACTTTGCAGCTGAGCCTACTAAGGCTCAAAGCAGTCACATAACTTTGAGAAGTGTTGGAGCCAATTCTCTACCAACATCCCCTATTTCTGCAGGGCTGGGTCCCAGCCAATTTAAGAGTGTTTGTATGGTTAAGCCCAGAGTCATCATCCAGAGTGAGGATGAGTCTGCAGGGAGCAGCCTGTATAAAACTGGGGCTCCTCTCCCATTTGCACCCTCTGTGTGTGAAGGTTCCATCTGGCACTCAGTGCACTGGAGGGACTGGAGCTTGGAAAACCAAGGGGAGATGTTACTCCCGCTGCTGCTTCTGCCGGGAGTCCTGAACTGGCTTTCTCTCTGACCCAGAGATCTCATGAATTATGTATAATTGTTGATGTTATTTATATATGTGTGAACGTATATATAATTTACACATGCATGGATAATCAGCGTGTGTGGGTGTGCATGTATCATTGACCTGTGAACGTTTATATATATGCAGGTATAACTGACATGTGCATATATGCATGCATGTAAAATTGACATTTGTAAATATACATGTATAGTATGTATGTATATATGCATGTATACTGATATGTATAATGTACATGCGTCTATATGTATAATTGACATGTGTAGATATATACGAATATGTGACTCCAAATGATTAGTGAAGAAAAGCTGCTGTTGTGAAAAAATCTAAGACTTGGATGTGCTTATTAGCTTACTGTTTAGAAAAAAAGCCCCCGATACCAATATTAAGCACATATGTATTGAGTTCTTCCATGTACAAGCCAAGCCACTGTGAGCATCTAAGAATAAAACAGTGTAACTTGTGTGTATATATGCATGTGTAATTTATGTATGTATAAAAATATGCATGTAAATGTTAACCACTATATATAAAAATAGATTTTAAAAGATTTCTTCTGTATAGCACAGGGAACTATATTCAATATCTTATAACAACCTTTAATAAAAAAAGAATATGGAAATGAATATATGTATGTATATGCATGACTGGGACGTTATGCTGTACACTAGAAATTGACACATTGTAACTGACTGTACTTCAATTTTAAAAAAGATTAAAAAAAGAAAAAATGTGCATGTACAATTTGTGTGGTTATATGTATGTATAATTCACATGTGTATACATATGTATAATTTACATAGGTGTACGTGTGTGCATGTATAATTTACATGTGTGTGATTCACAAGTGTAATTTATGTGCATACAGATGTGTAAGTTACACATGGATATGTGTGCGCCTATCATTTGTCTGTGTATATACGTATAATTTACGTGTGTGTGTAACCGTGGCAAGCTAACTTGCAGCTCAAAAGCGGGGTGAAGCCTAAGCCCCTACACAGTTCTGCCTTGGCCACAGGTTGTACCACGTAGTGATGACATGCAGGTGTGCTGGAGCCCGGCACCCCCCCACCAGCCCCAGCACTGCCACTTCCCACCGAGGACAAGTTGCTACACTTCAGGTTCCTAATCTGGAATGGGGGTGATGATATGCATGCCTCGTAAGGTTGCGGGGAGGCTTAAGGCCAATAGTAAGAGTCAGCTACTATTATGATTATTTCCCGAAGTCTAACGGAAGGTAAGTGACAGAACCACAGTTTGAACCCAAGGCTCTTCCCCAGCATGAGGAGCTGAGTTTGAAGGCAGCGCAGGGCAGAGTTCAAGGGGGGCCTTTCTCTGGGATGCATGTCCATCCATCCATCCCCCTCCTCTCCCTCCTGCCCCTCCACCTGGCCCTACCTTGTCGATGTCTTCGTGCCTCACGGGAAAGGAGAAGGTGAAGCCCAAGGGCAGCTTCTTGTGCTTCATCTGATGCTTGTCCAGGAAGTCGGAGATGCACTCAGAGATGTAGTCAAAGAGCTGGAAGATGCACACCGAGCTGGCCGTCAGCTGCAGAGGGTGGGCCAGCTACAGCACTCCTCCCCCGAGGTCTCATACTCAAGGTACTCCTCAGCCCCGTAAAAGCACAGCTTCTGGGCCTGACCTCAGTTCCCCTCACCTAATCACCACTGCTTGTCAGGACTCAGACCCTGAGCCTCCCCTAATGCCTGAGTCCTGCTGACAGCAGCCCTCGGGACAGGGCAATACCAGGATGGGGTTGGTCCACAGCCCAGCTGTGCTCTGTCAGGCTGGCCCTCCCAGCTGGACCCAGTGGCATCCGGCCTCAGGCTTTGGACAGAGGCACATCCCTGACTATAACTCCAATTTCTGTCTCCAGCACCCAGAATGTTCTTTGCTGCCTCCAAGTGTCCTGGCTGCCACACCATGGCCCAGCAAGGACCAGCTGCCACCCCACTCATATGGACATGTCCACAGAACTGGGCATTACTGAGTGCCCTGCCGATTGACTCACTCCCTGATGGTTCTGGGGCCAAGTGAGGCACTCATGGTCACCCCTGCTGCCTTGATTCATGAGTGAGGACCTGGCTGCAATGAGCCTCCTACCTTGAAACCCTGCTCCCCCAGGCTCTGGCTCTGCCCGCCTTCCCCCTAGGGCTCATTCTACTTCTGTGCTCTTTCCTGAGTCCTCCCCATGGTCAGGGTGCCTCGCTGCCTGGGCAGATGCTGTGATATCATGCCATCTGGTATCCATTCTGATGGAGAGTGAGGGGTGACACGTGGGAAGGTGGCAGAACCCAGTGTGTTCTCTCAGCTTCCCTGCCAAGTTTCTGATCCTTCTGAGAAACTGGCCTGGGCATGACCTGCTGGGACCATGCCTGGTGGCCGACCCCCTAGGCCTCTCAACTGCCTCCTCCTCCTGCAGCAGGACCCCCTGAGGACAGGTGGGCCTTCCTGCTGGGACTAGCCAAGCTCTGAGATCCTGGGTGGTCTTGTAACCCAAGCAGGACCCTATGGGGCCTTCCCAGAACAGACACCCTCCACTCCCCTACTACCATGTCCTCAGCCTGCCTCTTGTCTGTAGAAAAACTTTAGTCTTCTAGGCTTCCCCAAGTTCCAAAGAGTACATTTAATCAAAGAAGTAAGACAATGCAGAAAGAAAGAAAAGAGATAAGCAAGACAAAATACTAATTGTTTAGCCATTAAACAAAGTCAGGGACGTTTAGTTCCTCCTCAAGGGCTATAGATAACATTCCAAGCCGAGTTGGAACCAGAAGGTAGATGATGTTGACTCCTGATGACCACCAACCAATGAGAAGAATATTCATGAGCTGATCACACATCCTTCAACCCGCCTCCCTCATCTTGTCTTTAAAATCCTTTCCCTGTAAGCCTTCAGGGAGTTCGGGCCTTTTAAGGACTAGCTGCCTGGACTCCTTGCTTGGCGCCCTGCAATAAACGCTGTACCTTCCTTCACCACAACCCAGAGTCAGTAGATTGGCTTTAGCGCATAGGGGTGAGTGGACCCAGGTTTGGTTCAGTGACAGTCTTGACCCCAGCCCCTGGCCTCCCTGGCCCCTCTGGTCCTGGTTGCCTGAGCTACTCACCATCTCAGCGGTGCCCGTCATGGCATCCTCGGGGATGGAGTACATCTGGTGTTTGGTTTTCACACTCCACTGTCCCTCCTCGCCTTCCCCCACCTTCACCAGCATCACCCGGAAGTTGGTGCCGCCCAGGTCCAGGGAGAGGAAGTCCCCGACTTCTGCAGCCACAGGGAGAAGCACACCAGTCTCATGGGCACTGCCCAGAGGGACCCCCAAGACCAGGCAGAAGAGGAGGGGAAGGCATGGTGGGGGGGACCGGAAGAGCTGGATGAGCGGCTGCTGATGCTGAACTGCTGGGGGAACCCAGAGTAAACTGTGGAAAGGGTCAAAGGTGAACTGGGGTAGTCAGCAGAGATCCTTTGCCTTGGACTGAAATCTCCCCCAGCCCAGGGCTCAGATGAAGACCTAGTGAAATGGCCCAGACTCAGGACTGGGTGAGGGGATCTCTCAAATGACCATGAGGAATCATTTTCTCATTGTGAGATTTTTTTACAAGGCTGTTTGTCTGAAGCCAGGGTGGGTCTGAAGGCCTGAGGGCTGGGCCAGCGGAGTGGAGGGTGAGAACGGGCCAGTGTCCGGGGCCCAGCATACTGGGGACTTGTCTCGAGGCTGCTGGGGACAGTCAAAGCCATTAGGAACGGCCTGGGGCACTTCTCCCTGCTGGGGTTTGGGGACATGACCGCTGGATGAGGAGCTGCTGGTTCCCATGCTGGTTCCCTGGGTGGGGATCCCACCGCGGTACCTGAGCCTTCCGGGGTGGAGCGCACGTAGGTGGGCAGCATCTTCACACTGGCCTCCTCATGGGTCTCCAGCCGCAGGCCTCGGTCCATCTCCTTCTGCATCCGCCTCATCACCTTCTTCAAGTCCTCCTCCTGCAGCTGGAACTCCGCCAGGATGTGTTCCGCCTGCACAGGGAGGGGGAGGGGGAGCCGCTGGGTGGGGGAGGGGCTGTGCACCGCGGGGGAGGGGGAAACCGCAGAGTGGATGTTTCACACACACACACACACCCCCCAAGGGTTTCCTTTTGCCCCCGATCCTGGGTCCAGGACGACCCGTCATTTCAAACCACCACAGTTAAAACTAGTTGAAAAATTAGGAGAGCAGTTTCCAACACCAGCTTTTAAACAAACTTGGCCTGGGGTGTGTCGATAGGTGAGGGTCAGAGCACAGCTGTAGCACCTCCCTTTGAACCTCAGATCCCTGCTGAGCGAGGCGGAAGGCACTAACCAGGGGACTGGGTGAGACACGGGCCAGAAGAGCCTGTCTGGAGGGTGACGTGCAGCTGGCATTACTGTCTGAAAGATCTGGTCATTCTACTGTTAGAGCAGGCAGACAGCTAGATATGAGCAGAGAAAGGGGGACACAGACCAAATGGCAGGAACTGGGCAGAAAAGAGGGGCACAGGCCAAATGCAGGAAACCACACATCATGGAAGCACCAAGGGTCCCTGGGCAGAGAAAGGAAAGCAGGAACCTTTGGGCTGATAAGGGGTCACACCTTTTGGGGTGATGAGTGGCCTGGAGACCCCAACAAAGAAAGATGAGAAAAGGCAGGAATTTCCAGTGTCTGAATGTAACCTTTTGCTCATTATGCCCTCATTTCAATAAAATTAGCCTTGCAGATTAGAAGTACCACCCATCAGGCACCAACGCTGTGACACTTCCGATCCAGACCAAATAAGGACAAAAATCCCTCCTCCCTTCAGGAAGGTGGAGTTGGGGTGATAATCAGGGAATACGACCCCAGCCCCTCCCCAGTGAATATTCTGTCCATTCATTTTTATATCCTATGTAACCAACTTGCCAAAGAAACACAGGGCAGCCGCTCACCTGAGCCTGCCCGCTCTCCCCTTGCAAGTGTCCTATCCATCCCTTAATAAACCCTCACTTTACTTTTTTAGCCACTACATCTTGTCTCTGAATTCTTTCTGGGACGGGACCAGAACCTAGAACACGGTCGCATCCACCAACAACACTATATCTAGGAATTTATGCTAAGGGAGTCAGTGGGCCTGTGTCACAAATGTTCGTAAGTGATAGTCAAGACACACTAGTTCGAGGTGAAACCAGTTAGTCAGAGGTGTCTGTTTGACTAAGGCATGGCGGTCCACAGCCTGGAAGGCGCTGAGCCCATCAGAGAGAGGACAGGTCCCTATGCAGTGAAGGAGAGAGGCCGGTGGCACAAAGCTCCGTTTCAATACCACCATTCTCGTGGGTACGGATGGCCTGGGTGGGGATCTCCTCCCGCACCTTCTGGAGGAGTGGCCACCCGCTCACCCCTCCATGGTGGCATGACATCTCCAGGAAGTGGGGACCCAGCCCTGACCTTTGCACAATACCACGTCTCCATGGAGAAAAGGCCATTTTGATTCACCAGCTATTTGGACCAAAAAAGAAGGGAAAAATACCCAGATAAAAGCCGTGGGTCCACTCTTCCCAAAATCTCACTCTCTCTTGCTGGCAGTCTTCCATGTAAGCTCGGGGGTGGAGATGCTCTGAATTCCAAGCGGGAGGCAACACAGCTACTTGCTCCTTCTTCCTCGGTTTTTAGAGCCCACGGTTTATTGCGGGGTGGGTTGGGGGGTATCACATTAAAGGAAGGCAGCTCCTCCCCAGGCCCAGGGGACAGCCATCCTATCCCCTTTGGTTGGTAATCTGGTTTAGAGCTCGGCATGTGGCGCAGTTCTGGCCAGTGACAGGTGAAGGGAAGCCTGATTTTAGCAGGAGGGGGCACCTTCTGGGAAGGTCAGTCCCCTCAAACTTTGTGAACACAGCCATATAAGGTGTGATAAGCTGTTAGCACACTACTGATGGCAGAGTAGAGACAGCGTGGGTCCAGCCCTGAAGACATCACTGATGTGCTGAGCCAACCCTGGACCCATCCACCTCTCTGTGCTGGTTTTGGGAGCAAATACTAACCAAGTAAGGCTACAGTTAGGTTTTGAATTTCCTGCAGCCCAAAGCATTCCTAATGGATACAGATCTTTATTGAGGAACCCCTTCTCTTACCAAGACTCCATACTGAAAATTTAAACCCAGGGAAAGTCACAAAGGATGGATGGGACTGACAAACATGCTCTGTGAAATGATCCAGGCTGTCCTCAGAGGACCACGCCTACAGCCTTGCCTCCTCTATCTTTCTGACACTTTCTAACATAAAATGGCTCAGGAACGAACGGCTCCAGTAGCATTTGCTGAGTCCTTCCAATGTGCCAGGCCCTGAGCTGCTCGCACCCGTACAAGTTGCCTCACATCCTCGTCGCAGGGCACTAAGGGGCGGTGCCAGCAATTGCCCATCTTCGAGATGAGCAAAGGCTTATAGAAGTCACTCGTGCAGGCCCGTGCAGCCAGCACACTGCCCAGGGCCAGCACCCACAGCCATGCACATGAGGGCTGCAGTCTGACGTCCCCAAGAAGCTGCCTGGCATCTCTCCCAAAACAGAACTGTAAGACACAATGAGCTTTTTTTTTTTTTTTAATTTTTTTAAAGAAACTGAGACGATCCCTTTTTTGGGGTGGGGAGGAATAATTGGGTTTATTTATTTATTTACTATTCATTAATTTAATTTATTTTATTGAAGGTGCTGGGGATTGAACCCAGGACCTCTTGTATGCCGAGCAAGCGCTGTACTACTGAGATATACCCTCCCCACCGAAAGTCTCCTGCCTTTTATTTAACAGATTTCAGAAAACTTTTTTTGTCGGAGGAAGTAACTAGGTTTTTATTTCTTTATTTTTTAAATGGAGGTACAGGGGATCGAAC
This sequence comes from Vicugna pacos, assembly GCF_048564905.1. Classification (NCBI taxonomy): domain Eukaryota; kingdom Metazoa; phylum Chordata; class Mammalia; order Artiodactyla; family Camelidae; genus Vicugna; species Vicugna pacos. Next base: position 83,458,230 of record NC_132993.1, read on the forward strand.
CCAGGATCTTGTGCATGCTAAACACACACTCTACCACTGAGCTATACCCTCACCTCTTCACAGGCTCTTAACAAAACAGATGCTGACCATGCAAAGGTCCAGTCCGCAGGCCCCGCTGGGCTCCATCCCCTCTTCCTCAGTCATGGAGGCCCATCCAGTGGCCGTTGGCCTGGACTCATGAGGAGCTGTAATTTAATGGCTTCACCCTCTTCGTCCAGCCCCATGTGGGCACAGGTTGGGAAGGATGCTAGAAGGTTCCATGGCTGCAGCCTGACACTCCAGGGGGCCACCAGCAGACTTCCTATCTGCCCTTGGAGAGTGTCTTTAGCAATGGTTGTAAGCCCCTTCCTCGGGTGCATCTCGGCCTCCAGATGCCACACTTAGTCAGCCTGCAACACCGAGGAGGGGCATTCTGAGCTGCAGGGTCCCCTCAGTCCCCAAGGCTGTGTGTCTGGGCAGGTGTGGGTGGAGTTCAAGTCCTAAGGGCAGAAGCCAGCCTCGCTGACCCCTGGGAATGTCCCCAGGGGCAGGCACTTCATGCCAGGCCCTGCTCGGGGGCATCCCTGGTTCTCCCTTAAACTTAATGCCCCTTGGACACAGACTTTTATTATCTCCATTTCCTACAAAGAAGAAACTGAGCACAGGGGTGCACTTTTCAAAGCTACAGAGCCAGAAGGCTCAGAGCTGGCTTTGCACCCAGGTGCCAGCTCTGAACCTGCTTTCCCTCCCCACCCCTACCGGGCTGCCCAGCCCTTCCCTGAACCCAGATCCTGGCTGCAAAAGTCTCATGCTGGGTGTCTGTGGAAGCTGGCTTAAAGGTCTTGCCAAACAGCCTAGGAAATGCAGGATGTTGCCAGAGGACCCCCAAGAAGCCACCTGTCCCCCAGGTCACAGGAGAACAAACAAAGCACAGAGCCCATCCTCCCATTCCTGCCCCGACAGCTGCAGCCTTTTCTGCTCGCCAGGAGGTCACAGGACACATCATCAGGGCTCAGGGCGATGCCTAAACGGGGGGGGGGGTGTCTCCTGCCCGACCAACTCTCCCACACTCCAGGCAGGGCCACTGCCACCATCTGACAGTGCCACGGCCCCCCAGGACCCTGGTTTGCAGGAGGAGAGCCGGACTGCCCAGTGCCCTCTGGCTCTCAGGGACTCCCATCTTGGCTGTCCTGGGATTCTCGAGGTAGATCTGGGGCTGACAGCTGGTGGATCCTCTTCCCCAGGAGGATGGGGGCAACTGGCTCAGGGTCACCCACTCTGTGTACACAGCCACCTAACGGCCTGGGAGCACAGGGGCCAGGCTGCAGCTGGACACACGGCAGGGCTGACACAGCCCTCCAGGGCACAGAGAAGTGCCCTCCAGCGTTTGCCCACGGGCCCCACTCCCTGGCTCTCTGGGGCCCTCCCAGTGCTGTGCTGGGGTGGGAAGCACCTTCAGGCCCACCCCTAAGCCTCCTCATCTCACAGATGGAGGCATCACTGGGTGTCCTGCCTTCCTTCCTGAGCCCTGGGAGTGGAGTCCCCCTGAGTGTGGCATAAAGGGGCAGGTGTCCGGAGCTGAGCCCTGCAGATCCAGCCCCGGTCATTCCTGCCCAACCAACTTGGCCACCTCAGCTTTGTTTTCAACCTGTACAGGTGATGGCCTTGTCCAGGCTGGTGGCCTTAAGGACTGTCCAGATACTGATGGCTGAACACTAGGAGGAGTGGTTCCACACCCTGAGATGGGGTGGGTTGAGTGGGGAAATCAGCCTGGTCTCAGCATGCCGGCATGTCTGTTAGCCAAGGGGAGATGGGTGCCAGGTAGCCATTGGATATATGAGGCCAGAGCTCAGGGGACAGTCTGGCCCTGTCAGACCCGGGAGCAAGTTCCCCAGAAGACGTTGTCCCTGGAGACCATCCTGGAGAGGCTGGACAGTGGGTGTCAGGAGAGGCCAGCTGTCTCTTAACCTGAGTGCCTCCTTCCAAGGGGTCCAGCCCACCCTAGCCTCTACTCTGCCAAAATAATTGTCCTGCATGCACAGGAAGAACCGGCCCCAGCCGTGGCCCTGGGGACCACTTGCCCTGGACAGGCCAGGGTGGACAGTCGCCATGCTACCCAGGGTCAGGAGAGCACGTTGAGGAGGCAGCCGACGGATAGGGGCCACTGAGGGGGTGGCCCTGTGCAGGATAGAGTCTTGGCTTGGTCTTGGGAGATTCCTGGCTGATTTTCACCTGGGGCCTGTGTTGCACTTGGGCGGGGAGAGGTAGGCTGGTGGCAGGAAGGCCTGGCCTCAGGCACCGAACAAGGCAGACCCCTCGGGACACCAGGGTGCGGAGATGTAAGGCCAAGATGCCTAAACCTCCCTCTTCTCCTGTGATCTCACAGCCCCACTGAAAATTAAGCCGCAGGATTGGTGGGAGGTAGAGAGTGGAGGTCATGTATAGATCTCATTTGGGTCAATGAGAGCCAGGACCAGGCCTGGGGCAGAGGTAGGAGAGGGTGGGGGAAATGAGGGGACAGGATGTAGAGAAGGGGAGGGGCCCAGGAAGGAGTGGAGGTGGGGTACCACCTGGATGACTGCCCCCACCCCAGGGGTCCAGGGCCTGTCAGTCTACCCTAAGGCTGTCCTCACAGGGCACAGCCTTGGAAAGGCCCTCGTGCTCTGTGAAATGATCCAGGCTGTCCTCAGAGGATCTGAGGCTGGCCCCCCAAGTTAAAAAATGCTTGTTTTCATCAGGGATCTTCAACTGTAAATTGTTAAAACCTGCCTTAGAAGGTGGGGAAGGTCATTCTTGGGTTTGGGGCTTGCAAAGTCCAGGCCAGAGCTCACTTTGGGGGCCTCCCTCCCTCCTCGCCCCAGCTCCCTGCCTGGAGATGCCGGCACCTGCCAAGCCCTGCTAAAATTATCAGGTGCTTCCAAGTGGGCAGGGTCAGGGAACGGCGGCTTGACGGAATGCCAGGCTTTCCTGCCAATGGCCAGTGTGGTCATCCCTGAGAAGCCCTTGACATGATCGACATGATCTTTCCCAAAATAGAACAGAAAGGGCTTCACTGGTCCTGCATGTGACCCGTCACTGTCCTTGACACTGAGCCACTGTTTGCACGAAAGGGTGGGGTAAGGGACAGGGCTCATCCCCAGGTTTGGAAAAGGGGGCCCCCTTGGAGCAGCCAAGACCAGAAGCAGCTGCCCTTCTCCTGGCCCAAGCACATAGCACCTGAGAAGAGGAGCAGAATCCTCCAGCTCTGTCCTCTGGGAAGTGGGAGCGGACCAGGCAGAGATCAGGTGGGCCCCCTTCTGGTCTGCTAGACTTCCAGTGCCCTCTCCAGCTTGCACTTTGACCAGCAAGCATCCATCCCGAGAGCCCTTTCCTGGGGCCACCTCCTTGCATTTCCCAGCACTTGTCGGGGCAGGAAGGAGTCCAACACCCCCACTTCCCCGCACTAGTTAATCCTCCAGAGCCAGACTCTCCTGCCTCATGCCAGCCCTCCAGTGCGCCCACCGCAGGAGCTGAGTCTCGCTGCTTCTGCCTCTTTTGGTAAAGGGGTAACACCAGAGGGTGAGCACTGGGCTGGAGTTAAGGATCAGTGTAGCAAGGGACCAGCTTGTCCAGAAAAAAGGGGCCAGGAGAGCAAGGGCCTCAGAGACAATGGCTCCTGAGGGATGCCCAGGACACACTAAGAGTCTTCAATATCTCAAGGTCTGTCCTGAGGAGGATGGATGCATGTGGTTTCTGCTTCGACTTTCTCAAAAAAAAAAAAAAAACAGAGATGCTCAACAATGAGCTAGGTTGTTCCAGCAGGTAGCGGGCTCCCCATTTAATGGAAAGAGAGAGATGTGGGGTGTTTGAGAGAGCAGGATCAGAGGAACCTCTGTCCCATTTGGTAGCCTCATCCCTTGGCTGCTCAAGGAGCGGACTGACATGGTTTAATTTTCTCTTTATCTCTAGGAAATAATCTGACAAGTCCAGTGATGGATATTTCAGGTTACTCTTTCTAGGATCAAAAAATGGGACATAATCCACACATTCAGCTCTAGGAAGTTGGTTAAATAAATTATTCTCCATCTATATGTAGTCATTTAAAATGAAAGATTGATCTGCCTTTTTCGGTATGGAAAGATGCTCTTGACATCCTGTTTAAAGAGAATGTGATGGTTACCCTCCAAGAGGACCTCCCATGAGCCCCACCCATGCTGAATAGGTCTGGCCTATGTAACTAATGGGTTAGTGCAGAAATGATGGAGTCTGACTTTTGAGGCTTGCCATCAAAGACATTGAGGCTTCTATTTTCTCTCTATTGGATTCTTCGCTCTGGGGAAGCCAGCACCCACGAGCTAGTGGCCATGAGGACACTCAGGTTCTAAGGGGAGGTCCACTGCAAAAAACTGAGGCTCCCCTGCCGATGGGCAGTTCCGATTTGCCAGGCAGGTGAGCAAGCCACCTTGGGAGCAGATGCAGTAGCCCCAGTCGAGCCTTCAGATGCAGCCCCAGCCAACAGCCCCAGACTTGCAGCCAGACAGAGCCAGACCCCCCCCCCAAGCTGAGCCACTCCTGGATACCTGACCCACAGAAACGGTGTGAGATAATAAAGATTTGCTGTTTCAGGCTACTAAGCTTTGAGGTAATTTTTTTACATAGCGAGAGATGTCTAATACAGAGGAAGAACAGTTATAAAATACAGTACAATCCACTTTTCTCATACACATATATTATGTATAATATACTCATGGGAGTAAACACAGCAAAATGGTAATGGTAGTCATCTTGATGGTAAAAATATGGATGATTTTATTTTCCTCTTTGCTTATCTATATTTCCTATGTTTTTCTGCAATGAATGTGTATTAATGGAGCAGTATTTAAAACTCAAGTTGAAAAATAAAAATGTTGGCCTTATCTGCTTTTTTTGCACAGAGGCTCTGAGGTCCAGGCTCTGAAGGATGGAGACTCATACTTAAATGGGTCAAATGACCAGACCCCATATCCTGGTCAGGGAGAAAGTGGGACTGGGAGCCAGAGAGCCCAGCATGCCAGCCCCGCCCCCAGTGGCCGGCAGCCCTCAGCGCCAGCTGGGCAACTGCGTGGGCACTCCCTGAGCTGCTGCAGCAGGGCCCGGAGGTCAGCATGGTGTTGTAAGTGTTTGCTTACAGCAGGTTTGACTGCAGACTGGCTGTGCCCTTGTGTAAGGGCAGGCCAGGGGCCTGGTGGTGAGACGGTGTCAGGCAATGTGGCCTTATCAGGGACAGAGGCAAGAGGGGCATGAGCCAAGAGACCACATAGTGGGCTGGGGTCCCGAAAATGACAGCTAGTGAGTGCCCAGTGGCTCCCACGTGCTGGCTGCTGTGCTAAATGCTTTACAACTGGCCTGCAAGCTTGAAGGGGTCACTTTCAACGTGGGGAAACTGAAGCCCACGGGGGTCCAGGGGCTTCCAAGCCGTAAGTGACTTAGCCAAGATTTACCCCCAGATCAGCCTGACTCCAGGTGTGCTGACAGTTTAGTCTTCTTGACCAGATAAGGGGGCTCCTTCAGGGCTGAGCACCTGCTAGGTGGGGCTCAGGAAATTAGCCGTTGGAGCTGCTTCCGTGCTGGAGATGTTCAGAAAACTCGGCTTCAGCTGGTGGGGGTGGGAGTGGCAGGAGCAGCCAAGGTCTGCACTGCCCAAGGTTTGCCTCCGACAGCAGGCGGGGCTGGAAATCTGGGGCCAGGAGTCAGGGGTGAGGCTAAAGATTGGGGTGATGGGAGTGATAGGGGCAGAGTGTGGATGAGGAACGTGGAGTATCCTACACATTGGCTGGGGAGGGGGAGGCAGGCTGGAGGATCATCCAGGACTCATCCAAGGGAGGCAGGATAACTCTAGGGTAACACAGAGCATGAGGTCAACAGCCTGAGTCTGAAGACTGCCATTCACTGGCTGTAGGACTTGAATAAATTCCTTAACTTTCTGGACCTCAGCTTCCTTAGTAAAGTAAAGATGACAATTTACCTACCTCACAAGGCCATTGAGAGGATTCGATGGGATAATGCAGAAAAGACTTTTAGCGATACAAGCTGTTCAGTGATTCATAGCACCACCAAAGGATGCTTTAGCCCCTTTTAGAACACAAAGCTATAAGATCTACAGCAGGTGTAAAGCCAAATTCCCACCTCCACACCTGCCGATTATCTCAGAGCATTCTGAGGACACAGAGAGGTGGCACAGCCTCTTTGATGCCACTTCTGCACTAAATCAATGAAACTTATTGTCTGTAAAGAGAATGACTAGGGGATGACGTCACAGAAAATGATGGCGTAGGAAACTCCACCTCCCTCCACCAAAACACCCGTTACACTAGGAGAAAAAATGATCAAAATAAACCTGATGGGACACGTATAGCAACCAGGGGAGCTTGCTGATGGCCTGTGAGTGAGCAGTCGGCACAAACCAGCTGCCACCCCCACCCCCAACCATGGGCATGGAGACAGCACCCATGTTCCTGGGGCAGTCAGGACCTTGGGCTGTGCATTTCAGTTGATCTGTTGGTCCTCTGAGGGCTCAGCACAGAGCTTGCCTTCATTTCAGCCTCCTCATGCTGCAGCAGCCTCCCTGGTGGCATTTAGTAGATTTAAAGAGACATACATGCTAGTTTAAAATTTCCTTTGCATTTTTGTTTTTCAGATCCAGACACTTAAGGAATTCTCTGTCAGGTCACAGGCTGACTGCAGAGACATCAGAACGGAAACTTCATGGATCATACACAATAAGAAATACAGATTTTGCACAAAAAAAGTTTGAAAAAGTAACTATACAAATGGACAATACAGTCCTCAACAAGCAACAAAACCAGTCTTTACAGAGGGGGAGAATCTGACTTCAAGAGTTATCACAATATAGTATTCAACAAAAAATTATACAGTATACAAAGAAACAGGAAAATATAGCTCATTCATAGGGAAAAAAAAGAATTCAATAGAAAGTATCTCTGAGACAGCCTGAACATTGGAATTACTAGTCAAAGACATTAAATCAACATCAGAATTACCAAAGATATTAAATTAAATATACTCAATGAGTTAAAAAAAAACATGGATAGAGAACTAAAGGAAATTATAAAATCAATGTATGAACAGATAGGCTTTCTCCAAACCTTCTTTAGGCTTACATCCAATGTGGGTGGAATCCAGAAGTAGTTGACTTCTCTAATCCTATTTACAGGCCGTATCACATTCACATTGTGTCCAGTTCATAGCAGCATTAATCACCATAGCCAAAAGTTAGAAACAATCTAACTTTCCATTAACAGATGAATGGATGAAAAAAAAAATGTATTATATACAGTGGAATATTATTCAGCCATGAAAAGGAATGAAGTTATGGCATACTACAACATAGATGGACCCTGAAAACACTATGCTAAGTGAAATAAACCAGACACAAAAGGACAAATATTGTATGATTCTGCTCATATAAAATAGAAAAACAGGCAAATTCATGGAGACAGAAATTAGAATAGTGGCTACCAGGAATGGTGGGGAGGAATGGGGAATTAATGATTTTTCTGACTAGGATGATGAAAAAGTTTTGGAAAAAGTGATGAAATTTGCAACAATATTATGGATGTAATTAATTCCACTGAACTGTACACTTAAAAAGTGGTTAAAATGGCAAATCTCATGTTTTACATGTTTTACCATAATAAGAAAAGAAACAAAAAATGACTAACAAGTTGGTCTATTTTTATAGCAAAAGCAAGTTTTTTTTTAATCTCCCTCAATGGAATCACCACTCAATCACACTTACACATTCATTCATTCTTCCTATGATATTTACCAGCAGGTGCCTAGACACTATATGAATGTGATATGGCCTGTGAACAGGATTAGAGAAGTCAACTACTTTGGATTCCTCCCAGATTGGGGATAAGCCTGAAGAAGTGTTGGACTTCTCCTGTTCAATCCTCACAGTAAACAAAGGGACTCAGCCCTGTGGCAAAGATTTATTTAATGGTGGAGTCTTCTCACTGGGACCTGTTGTTTCAGAGGGGAATAGGAGCTAGGAAGAAAGAGAAAGAGAGAGAGAGAGAAAGAGAGAAAGAGAGAAAGAAAGAAACAAAGAAAGAAAGAAAGAAAGAAAGAAAGAAAGAAAGAGAAAGAAAGGAAGGAAGGAAGAAAGAAAGAGAGAGAGAGAGAGAGACAGAAAGAAAGACAGACAGAAAGAAAGAAAGAAAGAAAGAAAGAAAGAAAGAAAGAAAGAAAGAAAGAAAGAAAAAGAAAGAAAGAAAGAAAGAAAGAAAGAAAGAAAGAAAGAAAGAAAGAAAGAGAGAAAGAAAGAAAGGAAGGAAGGAAGGAAGGAAGAAAGAAAGAGAGAGAGAAAGAAAGAAAAAAAGAAAGAAAGAGAGAGAGAAAGAAAGAGAGAGAAAGAAAGAAAGAGAGAGAGAAAGAAAGAAAGAAAGAAAGAAATAAGAAAGAAAGAAAGAAAGAAAGAAAGAAAGAAAGAAAGAAAGAAAGAAAGAAAGAAAGAAAGAAAGAAAGAAAGAAAGTAAGTTAGTTGATGTATACCATGTCTAGGAGAGCTCCTGCTGGAGCTACTGTCACTACTTACCTATGAGCAAATAGATGAAATGCTTACTAAGCTTTTGAGGAATCGTATTGCCAAAAACCCCATGAGCTTGACCTGAAAAAGCTTTTGATTGTTCAAGCCACAAAATAACCCTCGGGCACCCCCAAACTTTATCAGAAAGAAATAGGTTGTGAAAAGATATTCCATCACAGAGAGTGGTGGTCAAAAGAGACTCTCCCAAAGGGTGGGGCCTGGAGCTGCAGTGTCTCCCCACTGAGGGCAGAACCCAAGTCCTGCGGAGGAACTTGTCCTCACCAGGGCGAGGTCTCGCAGTGCCTGCCTGGCGAGATTTCATCATCGCCATGGATGCCACTTCTTTGTTTTCCATTCTTCCCATTTCCCAGTGGGAATTTGGGCTATAGACACCCTGCCCATGCTCCCCTGGTCCAGGAGTGAAGACGGATGGGTAAGGGGACTCAACTTTTGTTTCCAGACCATGGGATCACACTGAGGATTACTTGCACCTGGTGGAGATGCTGACATCTCCTCTTGGATACAGGGACCGTGTGAGATCTTGGCTCATCACCTTTGCGGAGGGGTGACCATACAGTCTATGTGTAAGAAGAAAGATGTGCACGGACATGTGGTGGCCAGAGGCGTGGACTGTGGCAGAGATTGCCAGCTGTGGGCCAAAATCCATGTCCTCTTTGTCCACTGTGATAACCACGCCAGGTGTCAGGTGCCGGCCGCCTGGTCTGTATACGCTCAGCCTCCCTTGCTGTGAGATGTACCATGGAATCTGAGCAGCAATGATGCCCACCATTTCCAGGTCCAGGCTTTCAAGCACAGAGTGTTTCTTCCAGATTCTTTCTCACTTTTCTGTGGGCTTCCACGTAGGTGAGGAGGGGGCTTTTGGAAGCAGTGGAGCCATGAAGCATAAGATGGTGGGATTCATAGATGGAGAGTAAATCCTCCCAGCCAGCTCCCACCTGCACTGACTATCTACCACATGAGTGAGAAATACAATTCTGCTCTGTAGACTTACTTCCTGTTTTGTGTTAATGACAGCAATTAAGCCTATCCTAATTATCACTCAGAATCATAGCATCAATGACCAAAAATAGAAGTTGGAGAGGAGATTAAATCACTCACTTATGGAACATTTGCTAGGTCTCAGTCTGAGGTTACAAAATAACTAGCTTTTAGTTTGCAAGAAGCTTACAATCTAGCAGAAGGGACAAGCAAATAACTAATACAAACTAATACTGGCAGAGCGGAAGAGTCTTTGGGGGAAATGGAAGACTGATGGGGGTTTTCTGAAGCACAGGGTTTCTCAAGACTCTTTCCTGCAGCCTCTGATGCACGGGTGAGAAGTGGCCAGGAGACATTCCAGATAGAAGGGCCAGAGGACAAAGTCAGAGATGCTTGGAGAAACAGATATTTGTAACGGCTTGAACTAACTCGCACAGAGGGCATGCCCAGGAAATTAGACTGCTGTAAGTGGCATGTGGGCTATAAAGGGAATCTGAGTTGGAGTACAGACCCTTTATAAATGAACAACCATCCACGTACTGAATATTAAAAAGATGGATAACAAGCAAGCAATACTCAAGGAACATTTACACCTTTATATACACTTACAAAAAAAAATGGAAAATCAGTGAGCAAAGTATTCTTCTCAAGGTGTTTTTTTAAAAAAAAAAACCCAACACACAGGAGATAAAATAAACCTAAGAATAAAAGAATCAATAATGATAAAAGCAGAAAAAAATTGTACAGGAAACATGCAAACAAAAAAAATTAAACATATTAATTAACAAATCCCAAACCCAGATCTTTAAAAAAAAGAGACCAATGAAGTAGCAAACAGCTGATACTCTAATCAAGGATAAGAGAAGACACCAATGAATAACTCCAGGGATAAGAAAGGGACATAATCACAGATAAAGAGACACTTGAAATGTTTTATGAAAGTTTTGTCTAAGACTTGCGTCAATACATTTTTTAAATCTAGAGAAAATAGGTGATTTTCCAAAGAATATGAATTATCGAAGTTGACTCAGGAAAACAAGAAAAACCTGACCAGAGGGATAAAAGTAGAAGAAATGTTAATAGACTTCAAAAACTTTCTCCTAACAAGAATATCAGATCTTGTTGGATAAAGAAGTAGTGGTATACATATACAATGGAATACTACTCAACCATGAAAAAGAATAAAATAATGCCATTTGCAGCAACATGGATGGACCTAGAGACTGTCATTCTAAGTGAAATAAGCCAGAAAGAAAAGAAAAATACCATATGATATCACTCATATGTGGAATCTAAAAAAAGACAAATGAACTTATTTACAAAATAGAAATAGACTCACAGACATAGAAAACAAACTTATGGTTAGCGGGAGGGAAGTGGGTGGGAAGGGATAAATTCGGGAGTTTGAGATTTGCAGATGCTAACTACTGTATATAAAATAGATAAATAACAAGTTTATACTGCATAGCACGGGAACTATATTCAATATTTTGTAACCTATAATGAAAAAGAATATGAAAACAAATATATGTATGTGTATGTATGACTGAACAATTATGTTGTACACCAGAAATTGACACAACATTGTAAACTGACTACACATCAGTAATTGAACAAAGAAGAAAAAAAGAAATGAAAAAAAAGTCAAAGAAAAAAAAATCAGATCTTGCTAGTTTTTAAAAGAATATGGCTGTGGAAATGTCCAGGGCAAGTCCTGGACCATAACAAGCCTTAATTCATGCTTATTTAATGAGATGATAAGTAGACAAGACTTGTGTGGCAGACAGAGATCATATATGTGGGATCCAAAGTTGGAGCTGAGTGTTCAGCTGAGTCCTGCAGACAGTGAGGCTGTATCATTTATGACAGCAGAGGGGCAGGGGCAAAGGAGCAACAGTGGTGGGATGGATGGGGCTGGGAAAATAATAATAATAATAATAATAATAATAACAACAACAACAACAACAACCATTGGGGGAGGGTATAGCTCAGTGGTAGAGTGCAGTGCTTAGTATGCATGAAGTCCTGGGTTCAATCCCTGGTACCTCCATTGAAAAAATAATAATCAGGGGGAGGGTATAGCTCAGTGGTACAGCATGTGCTTAGCATGCACGAGGTCCTGGGTTCAATCCCCGGTACCTCCACGAAATAAATAAATAAATAAACCTAATTACCTTCCCCCAAAATAAAAAAATCAATCAATTAATAAACCTAATTACCTCCCCCAAATAATAATAACAACAATAATAATAATAGCAACTGTGTATTCACTGTGCCAGGTGCAGTCACTGAGCGACAGAAAGGTAAGTTACTCACCCCATCACCCTGCAAATATGAATTTTAAACTCAGGCATTCTGTCTCCAGTAACTCTTAGTCACGGAGATACCCTGCCTCTGGAGGAGCTGGAGGAAGGTGCAGACAAGCTGGGCTAACATCACGGGTAAGCTGATGGGTGGGGGCTGTTGCCTGAGGGTAGGCTGTGGGAGCAGAGGGCTGTGAACCCAGTTCGTAGAAACATGTTTCCAGGTTACTGATGGGATCCTTGTAGAGTTACTCTCACCTCTTGGCAAAACCATATCTGATAAAATGCCTTGTATCCAGAATATATAAAGAGTTCTTACAACTCAATAAGAAGATAATAACCCAATTTTTAATACCTCACCAAAGAATGCCCAATAAGAAGATGAAATATGTACATCATTAGCCAACCAGTGACATGCAAATTAAAACCACAACAACATGCCATCATATATTCACCAGAATGACTTAAAGTTAAAAGATGGACAAAACCAAGTGTTGGGGAGGATATATAGCAACCAGAGTCCTCAAACATTGCTCATGGGAATGCAGCATGGCACAGCCCACTTTGGAAAACAGTTTGGCCATTTCTTCTAAAGCTGAGTCTACACAAAAACCTGTACTTGAGTGTTCATAGCAGCTTTATTCATTGCAGCCAAACCTGGAAACCCTCCTCCTGCCCCCTGCCAAATGTCTATTAGCTGGTGAATGAGTAAATGGACAAAAAGACCGGAGCACATCCCTGCAGTGGAACACCACTCAGCAGTGGAGAGGTAAGAAAGAGTGACCTACTGCTGATACGTGCACGGCATTATGCTAAGTCAAAGAAGACAGACACGATAGACTGTATTCTCAGTGATCCCATTTATATCCAAAAGGCAAAACCAAAGGGACAGAAAATAGACCAGTGGTTTCCAGGGTCGGGGAGTGGAAGAGGTGATTGACACCAAGAGGCGAGACTAAGGGAATTTGCTGGGTGATGGAAAGATCCTGCACCTTGATGGCGATGGCAGTTTTATAACTATATATATTTGATAAAACCTATCAGACTGTAGACTTCAAAAGGTGAATTTTCTTGCCTGCATTTTATATTCTCATTTAAAAAAGACGAGTAGCAGATGATGTTGAAATGAGTCAGGGGTCCGAATTAGGGGTAGAAAGATACAGGGGGGCCCCCGCAGAGATCCGCTGTCTTCCTCAAGCCTGCCTCTGTAGTGGATCTCTCCCCTGGAGGACCCAGGACCCTGGAAGTCACTGTTCCAGCTCCCTGATGGCACTTGAGCAGAAGATGGGAGCTGGTGATACCTTGCCATCTACCTGACCTTAGACACATGATTCATTCCTGCAAAATGCTTTTTTTTTTCTTTTTGCTGAGTAGTGAGAGCCCACGCTAGGCCAGGGCATCCTGGTACCAAGGCTTAAGATAGATGAATTCCTGCTCCCTGGGGCACTGCATCTTAGGGGACAAGGACAATCCATTTTTGCAAAACTGCGCCTATAAAACAGGGGTGAGATGCCCTCTCTCACAGAGCTGCAGCTCTATACATGAGAAAGCCCGCCATACAATGAGATTTTCTTTTATTTCCAGGAGCCAGGGCTCCCTGCCTTGTTTAGTGCCCCAGACCTCAGGTTCCTCCCAGTTCAGCTTTACCAAAGCCAGAGCCGTCCATGTCCACACATCGCGGAGTAAGTGCCATGAAAGCAGGGTCACTCAGCATGTCATCATCTGTCTGTGCCTGGCTTCCTCTTCTTCGGAGAGCAGTCAGATGTCACTTGGAGAGCGTCACCATCAGAAGCCATCCCGCATTCTACTTGTCTTTGTCCCCTAAGATGTAGCGCCCCGGAGAGCAGGACTTCATCCATCCTGAGCCCTGGTACCAGGACCCCCTGGCCTAGCGCGGGCTCTCACTGCTCAGCAACTGCTCCAAATCCAGACGCCAGCGCAGCCTGGGGGAATCCCTGTAACCAGATCTGGTCTCGCCAGCCCAGTGTCATGCATGAGACTTGGCACTGGCCAGGTAGGTGGGCCTACTCCTGGGCTGTGCCCGGGCATGCATGCATGCTCAGTGGTGGGGAAAGGGTGTGAAGGGTGGGGCAAACACTGTTTCTTGCCACCCATAGCCAGTTCCCCTTCTTTCTTGCTCATGGGGTCTGCATTTTGTTTGGGGATCAGGGGGCAACACACCCAGCACAGGGGGATGGAAATGCCTGGTCTAATTCCCCACCCCCTTCTGGAGATGGCAGAAGGGAGGCACCTGGGGAAGATGTGGCAGAAGCTCCATCCCTCTTGCACTTGGAGCATCACTGGTCTGTTGGTACCGCTTGTGCTATGGCTGCATCTTGCAGCCATGATGGGGAGGTCAAGACGATCAGAAGATTGGACCCAGAGCCCAGTGTCAGAGTGTCACCACATTGGGCTGGGAGCCACCTCGGGGCTATTGATTATGTGAGATTATGAGCCTTATCAGTGATTCAGTGTTAGGTGGGTGTCTGGTACAGCCTAAAAGACCCTGACTGCCACAGTGGGGACTAATGCCATTCTGTTCTGCTGCACGGGAGCAAGCCCTAGAGAAGGGGAAGGAAAGGACGGCGGGGTACACATCGGCTGTCATCTTCAGTGGGGTGGCTCAGGAAAGCCCCCAGGAGGTGAGGCAGGAGCTGGACTTTACTGCCTTCGAGGCAATGGAAACCCAGCACTGCTGGAAAATGGGGAACAACTGGCTCTCCAGGGGAGAAGACCTGAGTGGAGGAATTAATCAGAGACCAGCTCAGTCCCCGCCCCCCTCCCCGGGCCTCCCTGGGACCTGAGCCTCTGTCCCACCTGGACCACCTCCTGGAAGCCATGGTTCTGGCAGAGGCCGTGTGACAACATCACCAGGGACTCTGCCACCTGTTGCCCCATCGCTTTGGCCCCACTGATGGCAGGCGGGATGGGGGCTGTGTCTGAAAGACACAGTCTGGGGGCTGTGTCTGCTCTGTTCTACCCTCTCACTTCCTCCGGGGTTAACTCTGCCGCAGGTCAGGTTAGGTCTACTGCCCGCATGTGGGGCTCCTGCTGGCTGAGCTGGACTTATCACTATTGCAGCCACGTTGAAGACATGTTGCAGAAATGATTCACAACAGCAAGCGTCTGCATTCCTTGTTTCAAATGAGAAAGAAGGAATGATTGCATTCCAAAAACTCCATCTACTTCTCCAAGTATCACTAAAACCCTCTTCATATATAGGAATCCATTAACAACTCTTGCACAATATAAGGCATGCAAAATGCCAACTACCTAATTATTTAACTCCTAAAGAACTCAGTGGTGGCTGTATTTGTCTGGAGTCGAGAATGATCCTGTTCACGTCAACACCTGTCATGTTATAGGTGATGTTGGTACCTGCCATGAGCCCCTTTGCTGGGCGCTGCCCCTGCCCCAGGCTGGCTGCCACCAGCTCACAGCTGGACCTTTCTCCTAAGACTCCTCTTCAATCTATGAAGTCACCCGACCCAGAAATACCCAGAAGGTTGTGTATCCCCAGGATTGGCAGAGAAAATACAAAATGTCATACAATATTTGGGACATACATTAAACATTTACTTGTTGTTTTTTTGAAATACAAGTGTAACTGGGCAACCTGAATTTTTATTTGCTTAATGTGGCAGCCCTAACCCTCCCACTGGGGCTCCCAGCCAATGACTGACCAATACGGGAGTGCAAAGGCTGCCTTGGCCGCAAAGAAGGACACCTCACGAAGCCATTCAGGATCCAGAGCCCCCGTGGGATCAGACTGGGGCTCACCTTTTGCGGAATCCAAATCTGCCTCCACTCCATCTTACCCCGCCCCCTACCCCCGGGGCAGGCCTCCCCTGAGCTCACTCCCTCACTAATCGGTGAGCCCCAGGAGCCTTGTCCCTGGGACCTTCCTTCTGAGACCTAAGTCAGTTGGTGGCCAGGCTGGTCTGAGAAATCAGGTAGGGCTCTGGAGGTGGATTGCCTGCAGTGGGATGCAAGAGGAGCTTCTCTGGGGGTTGACACAGTCCTGGTGGCCCCTGGCCTGGGGGGCAGCCTCTCACGGATTCCATCTGGAGGGGCAGGGGTGCTGGTGGAAGACAAGGCACTGTGTGCAGTCTGGCATGGAGGGCTCATGGGGAGACATCAGCCCTAAGGACTGTGCAACTGAGTGGCTGTTGGTAAGTGTCACAAAAAATGCCAGGCTCGCATCTCTTGATTTAAAGCCAAGTGTGAAAGGAGGAGGGTCCGCGGGGCAGTATTTTTCTCCTGCAGTCAGAGGCCGACAGAGCTAGAAACCAGATACAGGACTTAATCATCAGGGCAGAAACAAAACTTCAGCGAGGGCATGCCGGGGCCCAGTGAGGGAGGAGCGTGAGCAGGGGTGTGCTGGCAAGCGGTTGACAACTGGCTCTTAGGGATGGCAGAGGCCTTTCTCGATTTTCATGGTGCAAATCCTTCCTCCGTGGCCAATTTCCAGCCACCAACATAACATCACTGAAAGAGGAGTTGGAAAGAGATGCACATGATTGGCTTTCTGAGTGTGTGGGAGCTGCGCTGAGAATTTTGAATTCCCAAATTCCCGTGCATCCTCTGGGCTTACAGAACAGACTTGTGTGAGAAGGAGGGCTTGACTCCCTTGAAGACTAGCAGATGTCTCAAAGAGACAGCACATGTCCTTCTCAGAACCTGCCTCTGCCTCTCCTGCTGGTCCCAACCACTGAAGTCAACCCTCAGCCCTGGCCCCTGGCTGAGGGAGGGAGTATGCCAAGGCTGCTTCAGGCCCTGGCCAATATGTTCTGGCCAGAAGTGAGAGACTGGACCTGAAGGTGCTGGACCAAGGCAGGTAGACTCCAAGGAGATGGGCAACTTAGCTCCAGTGATGCAGGATTGAACACCCTGGCAAGGGTCCCAGGAGAGGCTTCCAATACAGTGCTGGGTAGCTCTCAAAGCTTGGGGAAAGCGATGACCCACATTAAAGGCGGTAGAGATTCTTGAGTTTTTACGGCAGACCATGGAGGCAGTGATCAAAAAGATAAGATAAATGGGTATAATAACGCTGATCTGCTCTGTAAGACTGGAAAACCCATGGGCTCTCCATACCCCTTGGAAAGGTAGAGGGACACTCTGCTTGCCAAGACTGTAGGGGACATGTCAGTGAGGGGACACCAGTGGAGAGGTTCAGGGGGTCTGTCCTCTATAGACCAGGGCCGATGGGAGGTGGTGCTGTTTCAGGACTTCTCGCCTAAGTAGCAGTGGGGATGACAGTTCCCTTAATAGCAGAGACCAGAAGCAAAGCAGGAACAATTACCACACTGAGCAGCAAGATTAACAACCTTGGGGGTTAGCCTACGGGGATCTAAAGAGAAGGCTGATAGAGTGTTGTATCCTTAGGGCCAAGAAAGGATGGGCAGAACACTGAGACCAGCCACCCCAGTGGAGAATTATGACGGAAAGTTACAGTTTCCAAACTTGAGCCCATTCTCAGGTCCAGAACCCATTGATTGAAAGAGAGACTCAGTCTCCATGAGGAAGGAAGGAAGGACCCTGTAGCACTATAGCAAATATATGTAATGAGGATCTATGGCTATTGGCCTGAATACACGGGGTAAGAGGAATCCCCAGATCTTTTGATGGCTATTTCATGGCAACTGACAATGACAGCTAGGGTCCCAGCGTGCCGTCCTGGCCCCTCTGTTAGCATAGGGACATACTGGGGTGAGGAGATACATCGGGTTCTGGCCCATGGAGCCTGCCAGCTCCATGGGTTCACTCAAGGGCCACATCCCTGGATCCTGAACACATAACTGGAGTGGATTTACTTGGATTTATTGGAAGAGCCCTTCCTTGACCCATAGAATGAGAGTACCTATAATAGGAAAGGCCAAGTGCAAGCCCTTGGAATTCACACGCGTGCGCGCGCACACACACACACACACACACCCCTCAGCGAAAAGCAAAGCATCAAATCCTGGGAAAATGGCAGAAATGATTGCCATTCTCAATGACTCAGAGGGGGCAGAGTGTGGGTCACATCATATGATCGTTAAATTTTCCAGTCCAATACCTGAAAACTAAGTGGATCAGGACAGAGGGCAGCAGACTCACTCCCACAAATTCAGCTACACAGAAGGCCCAGTTACAGCTGGTGTGCTGGATAGAGTATCTTTCCTAGAATAGATGGACGCAGTTTATAGTAGGTACGTAGTAGGCAGCTGTTGGTCTGGCAAATTTATTGTCATGGACTGAGCGTGTCCCCCACCCCAAGTTCGTATGTTAAAGCTCGAATCCCCAGCGTGATGGGCGTTTGGAGGTGGGGGCCTTTCCTTGGGAGGTAATTGGGTTGAGATGAGGTCATGGGGGTGGGGCCCCATGATGAGATTAGTGTCCTCGTGAGAAGAGGAAGAGATGGGAGTTCCAGCTCTCTCCATCATGTGAGGACATAGCGAGAAGGTGGCCATCCACAAGCCAGGAAGAGGGCCCTCACCAGACCCCAATCCTGCTGGCACCCTAATCCCAGACTTCCAGCATCCAGAGCCCTGGGAAAGCAAAGTCTATTGTTCAAACTGCCCAGTCTATGGCATTTTGTGATGGCAGCCTGAGCCAAGACATTCCTTTTTTTTTTTTTAAATCAATAACCTTCAGGAGGGAAGAGCAGAAGCAGTCTGCATGCACTTGAGATGGACAATAGTATTCAGTCACAGTCTTGCTCCAAAGGATGTGAATTCACCCACTCTCTGTCACAGTAGAGTCCCCCAAACCTAAACCATCTGGTCTGCCCAGACCACAGAACATTATTGGGCTCATGGTCTTGGCGACGTCGTGGTGGTTGGGCCCAGTGGTCCAGGGCGGGCCAGGACAACTGCTTTATAGTGGGTAACAAATGACTGTGCCCTGTTCCTCTTATCGCTAAGAAAGGTACACAGCGCTTGACAGGCCTCTTCAGATTGTGGAAGCAGCATATTCTGTTCTTGGCAATACCATGCCAACCTATTTATTGGATGAAACAGGAGGCTGATAGTTTAAGTGGAGCCAGAGAAAGCAAGGGTCCTGCAGCTGGTTGGGAAGGTGCCACAGTCAGCCCTGACCCTGAGGCCATGTGGCCAGGCAGCCCTCACACTTGAGGTGTCAGCCTGCGTGAAGGGTGACAAACCCCAAGAGGAGAGTCACAGAGGAGACCCTGGGCTCTGGACCCCGGGTCCTGCGATCTGCAGCAGAGAACCAGACACCACTTGAAAGGCAGTCCCTGGCATGTCACTGGGCCCCAGGAGAGACAGAGCATCTGACCGTGGGACATCGAGTGGTCACGTGGCCAGAGCAGCCTGTCAAGAGCTGGGTGCTGTCAGAGCCGCTGAGTCAGGCACCCGGCGGGGCCCGCAGCCGTCCGTCAGGGGATGAGGCGGCACGTCTGCAATCCGGCTCAGGCAGGTCTGGAGGGCACAGGGCAACTGCGGGAGCAGGTGGCCTCGACCCGCCTGTCACCTTCCACTCCTGCATCAGTGCCCCTGGGCCCTCCCTCAGCTCACACATCTGGCCTTCCCTCTGTGTAGCTGCTGGAGGAGGGCAGAAGCCCCCCCATGCTCGGACCGTGGACCAGTCAGGGCAAGTGGCACAAACTGGAGCGGGACCTCTGCTGCACCGCAGTCCCACGCAGGGGCGGCCCCGCAGGACAGCGGAGAGGAGAACTCCTCTCAGTAGGCAGAGTTTGGGGCAGGGCAGCCAGCCACTCAGTTTGTGAGGAGAGAGAAGGGACTCAAGGTAAAGGTACACGTAGACCATGGACGGGGCTGAATAGCTTCGCGGGAAGGAGCGAGGTTAGCAGACTGGGGATGGGAGCGGTGGGGGAGGAGGTGTGCAGATAAATCCCTGCGCCTGGGGGCAGGTCTGAGGGGCTAATGCCTCTGACAAACCATCTGCTAGAGAAAAGGCAACAAAACAGACAGCTCCTCATCCGGCTCAGCCTGCACACAGCCCTGAGGGACAAATAACCACGGGGGCAGAGATGGAAGCCGTGCCTGAGCCCAATAGCACAGGCAAGGCTGACCGAGCTTGTGCTGTTCAGTGTATGACCTGCCAGTATCAGAGACCGACCCTGAAGCCCTGGTATGACACGGCTCCTCCCGGTCACCGACAGCCACTACTTGGTGACAGGGTGACTCTGCTGAACCCTTTCCCACCCTGGAAGGGGCAGCAGTTCATCTGATGACCCAGGCATGCATTCACCTTTCCCACCTTCAGTGTCTCAGCCAGTCCCACTAACTGGGGAGCCATGGAATGTCTGATCTACTGACAGGAGATCCCACACAATGTTACCGCAGACAAAGGACCCACTTCGTGGCAAAGGAGGCTTGGAAGTTAGCACACGACCCGCAGGATCCGCTAGTCCTACCACCAAGAAGCTGCCAGCCTGCCAGAGTGCTGGGACAGACTCCTGAAGGCACAGCTGAGCTGGCAGCGAGAAGATGATCCCCGATCAAAGGGGCCAGCGTCCTCCAGGCTGCCATAACCACCCTGATGGCCAATGGGTGACGCTGTGTCTCTAGAGGATAAAACACACGGGTCTGGGAACCAAGGGCTCCTTGTCACTCCCAGTGACCCATTTGGGGAATTTGTTCTTTCTCTGAGCCTAGAGGTCCTGGTTCTCAGAGGAGAGATGCTTCCACTAGGGGATGCAGGAAGAGTTCCACTAAATTTAAAGCTGCGATTGCCACCCAGGCACATCATGCTCCTTGTGCCGGTAACCAGGCAGGTAGAGAAAGATATGACAGTACTGGCGCCAGGAGCCCAGTGTGACCAGGCAGCGGCTGACCCTTGCCATCACAGGGAGGCAGCAGTACTGTCACACGACGGAGCAGAGCAGCATAGGTTTTGCACTCAGATGATCCACCGGGGTGTCTCTGGTACTCATGTGCCCCGCGGTGACTGTAAACAGACAGCGCCCAACAAACACAACTGGATAAGGGGAGGCAGGGTGCAGATTCTTCAGGGCTAAGTGTCCAGGTCGCCCCTCAAGGTGAGCCACCTGGACCCGCAACGTCAGCCGAGGAGGAGGAGCCCTAGAATGGGAGGGGCAGGTGCAGAGTATCGTGTGCAGTTCTGGGTAGTCACCAGCAGAAGGGAAACTGTGGTTCACCTCACTCAGCATCCAATTGTGCATCTCCCCAGAATCCTGGAGAAGCTGTGCACGGAGGGAGAGAGAGGTTGATAGATCCAAGCCCTGCAACGGGAGGACCGTGGTGAACACCACAGATGCCCCCCAACAGCGAGCTGGCACGCCCCGCCCCCAGCTGCCCTGAGTGGTGGCTGCTCCCTGTTCACAGCACATCCTTCTCCCGAGACCTCAGGCAGTGACTCTGTTACAGGCGTACGAAAGGCTGGCCTGTTTCCTCAAGGATGGGCAGCTCCGTGAAGCTCTCCACACTTCAGAGCCCCCTACGGGATCAGGCTGAGGCTTTGCTCAGGCTGAACCCACTTTTTCGCCTGGTTTCTTGCCCTCTCTTATTCTGTTCCTCTCCCTTCCTTGTGGGTTCCTCTGAGAGCACTCGCTCAGTCAGCCACTTTCCCAAGAATCCCAATCTCAGGCTCTCTGTCTCAGGAACCTGACCCAAAAGGGATGCACATGCTTTTTCCCTTTCACACAGCACCAGGCCTGGTGGCAGAGACACACGACATATGGGACCCTCTCGGGAGAACAGTAGAAACAGGACACTTACAACTTCTCCCAGGACTCAGATGCAACCTACACACTAATTCTTTATACCCATTTTCCAACTGGGGAGTGAATTGGGGGCAAACAATTGTCCCGGTCATTAGAGCGAACATGCAGTGTTCAGACTGCAGAGGACACTGGATGCCAAAGACAGGGTCTTTACTGGAGATCAGCCTCACAGCTGTGCCCTCTTGGTCACAGCCCAGGAGAGCAGAGAATCCCAGATCCTCATCTTTGTTTCCCACCCATGTGACCTTGGACATGACCTCCGTCGGCTCCTGATTCATTGTCAGCAAACACAGGCATAGATGTTCACTCCACCCCGCAGAGCACTCTGAGCAAAAACCAGCGGGACTTCAAACGGCTCCTGGGCGGGAGAGGGTACTGGCACCTGCTGGACCTCTGGCGCTGGGAGGGGTCTGGAGGGAGCGCAACCCCTGGTGCTGTGAAGGGTCAGCCTGGAGTCCACCCTGACCTGTCCACCTCCCTCTAGTCTCAGCCTCTCCCCTCTAAGCCCCGCTCCCCTCCCCATCAGATCACTGAGGGTCGGGTCAGGTTCATAGCTGACCACTCACGCAGGAAGGCGCTCCTCCACCCCGTGGCCCTTGGAGGCGAACATCATTATTATTCCCAGTTGGTGACAAGTATCGAGGCCCAAGGAGGCTGAGGGGCATGGCTGGACTCGCAGTGGCCTGTCTGTCCACTCTGAGGCTGGGGGCTCACCTGCCCCAGTGGGAGCAGGGAGCTGTGATGACCTGGAGGCACAGACCTGGCCGGGGCAGGGATGGAGAGGGCAGCGGGCGCCACCTGGCAGGGCCTGGGAGGTACAAGGCACTGGGAGGGGCCAAAGTAACTAGGGATTTGAACATCGGGCAGCCTACAGCAACGGAGACAGGAATTGGGCAGTGGAGACTAAGAGGCCAAACCGGGTAGGGGATAAACTGGAAAGTTCGGGAACAGGTCATCCAGCCAAAGCTCCCCTGGGACATGGGTCGATGGCCACCCTCTCTGTGTGGGCCTTGGCCAGGTCGTGGGGTCCTGTTCCAGCCCACGGAGACACACCATGGACCACAGCAACCCCCCGCCCCAACCCCGGCACTTCCCAGAGACCCAGGAGCCCAGGGCAGGAGCAGAGGCCCGGGTGACTGCGGGCTCCGAGGAAGGCTGATAATGTTTGCGTTTCTCTTGGGGAGGAGGGGTGGGAATTAAAAATATACATCAAAGAATAAAGAAGAATAGAAGAAAACCCATCTTCCTTGCAGTGGGCATCCCTTCCATCCCATGCTAGTCTCCTGACTGCTGGACTGTATTTCGGAGTCTGTTAGACTTGATTCCCAAAAAAGGTCAAGTTTGTCTGAGCCTCCTGCAGCAGAAAGGAGAGGCTGTGAGGGTCTGGAGGCTGTTTGCGAAGCTCCCTGATTCTGCACATGGACCCCACTGCGCTCAAGGGGTCTTGGGGAGAGGGTGGCGGCCACCCCTCACTGGGGAGGCATTCACAGCATTAGTCCTTGGGCTTCGGGCACTGGGGGCCCATGGTGTCTGTGCACGCGGGTCCCCCCATCTTTCCCTGCCTGAGGTTCTCTTGGTGGCTTAGGGGTGCCTGCTGCCCTGTTGGCCCCACGGGATGTGAGAGGTGAGCCTGTGACAGACCTGGCCTAGCAGGTTCCAGGCTGGGACCAAGGGAGGCAGGTGGCCTCTCTCAGGTGCAGAAGTGGTGAGTGTCCCCTGCACATTTGAGGCTGGACAGGCAGGAGGGGAGGGGCTGGCACCCACCCCCTGCAGCGCTGCTGCGTGTCCACAAATTCCCCCAGGACAGAATCAAAGGCTCAATTATGGGAAAACAAGAGTCCTGTCTGCTACTATTTTTTTCACACTATTATTATAATTTCTACGTACTTTGCAAGTGATGCATTCATCAGTGATTAAAAGATTTTGTGTGTGTGTGTGTGTGTGTGTGTGTGTATGAACAGGGAAACACACGCCACTTCTCTGTAATTAACTGAAATCATTTATCTATTTGTGGTTCTCTTGTGGGCTGTTTTTAAAGCCATCTATCACCCATTTTCACTGACTTTTTCTTCACAACTTTCTACTTTCGTGTTTTCCATAGAAACACCATGCCTGCAGGTGAAGGGGGATGCACAGGCCAGCAACAGGGGAAGTAGGCTGGTGTTCCCCCAGGCACATCTGCCTTGATGTACTCGTGGGACCCGCTTCTCCTCCTGTGCTTTGTGAAGGGGCCTGGCAGCCCACCAGCTGGGACAATGCCACTCTGGGACCTTCTGGAGGATGGGGGACCCGGTGGCCAGGTCCAGGAGCCACATGGGCTGGAACCAGAGAGCACATGTGACACACATGACTTGGGTCTCTTGTGAGTCTGTCTGTGGGTATATGATGTCCTAACACAGGGTGAGGATTCTGTATCTTCTGGAAGGGGTGTGTGGCATCGCGTCCCTCCTCCCAGCTGTCTACGTGTAGGACTTCTTTGCCCTTCTGCTCACAGTGGAAGTGCAGCTGCTCTGGACAGCTCTGTGCTTGGGTATGTAGCATGAGGGCCTCACTATTCAGGGGCTCCCATCCACACAGCAGCCCTGGGGCGCGCTGTACAGAAGGGGAAACTGAGGTCCGGAGGGATTTCAAAGTTGCCAAAGGCCATCCTGCTGGGAAGGGAAGAGCGGGTTTGAGCCGGCAGCCCAGCCAGGTATACATCCGCATACACTGGCTGGGAGCAGAGGGCAGCCCTTTGATGTGGACATGGCATTCTTCCCTCTGGGAGCGCAGACCAGCTCTGCTCTTCTGGGGAGTGCCAACGAAGGGTTTTCTTATCTTCTCCCACCCCTCACCTCCCCTGGGGGTGAAGGCTGGATCTGCTGGGTCCTTACAGGCGGGAAGCACATCCAAGCAGGTCTGTCACCACTGCCCTGTGGGGGCCAGCCCGGGCAAGGTGACCAGTACAGTGGGCCCCCGGGGGCCCAGTTTGGCGGGAGGAGTGGGCAAGCCCAGTGGGTCCAGCACTGGGGGCCCAGGGCCCGTGCCAGCACCCCGGGGGACTGCCCCGGGCTCAGGGCTCTGCCGAGCTGTGTGGGGCAGGGGCTTATCGGAGGGTTAGCAGGTGGATATAAGGCCATGGTCCTGAGTGCACTTCCCCAAACATGCGATGATAGGATGGCTTAGGGGGCGGGAGAAAAGGAGGCAGTGTTGACCCTGGAGCAGTGAGCAGGGCCTCCCTTCTCAGGGGTGTTAGGGAGTGAGGGGGCCCGCCTCTCCTCTTCCCAGAGCCCTGGGGCTTCTCAGATGGCATCTGTTTCAAGAGCTCCTGGCTCCCCGAGTCCCCTTCTGATCCACCTCTGGCCACATCTCACAAAGGTCTCCACGCCCATCCTATGCTGCTGTTAGCCCATCCTGCTCTCACCCGGCCTCAAGGGAGCTGGGCTGCTGCCCTCTCCCAGGGGCCACCCCTGGGCTCACAAAGCGGCTGCCTCAGGAGTGCCCTCACGGAGCCCAGGTCTCCACCACTCACCCCGTGTGACTTCAGCCACTCACCCGGCTTCTCTGTGAAATTAGGGACAACCTCTGAGAAAGTCCCCGAGAACAGCCCGTGGTCGAACAGAAGGCAGATCTGACCCAGAGGGGACCTGGGAGCCAGGACCCATGGCTGGCGCCCTTCCCCTCGGTTGGATTCCTGCTCGGGCCCAGCACCAGAGGGGAGACTTGGAGCCCCCCTGGCTGGGCAGGTGCGGCCTGGCGTGGGGCAGCGGAGGGAGCAGAGCAGAGATGGACTGAGTGAGACGCATGAAGAGCACGTGCAGAGGGGGAGGGTGATGCTCAAAGCAGGTCAGGACGACTGCAGTGGGGCCTGAGGATGCTGGGGGCCCAGGGGAGCTGGCTGCCCACCTGGAGGAAAGGATGCTCTGGCAGGGTAAACCCCACACCTCTGGCCCTTGGTCCCCTTACCCCACAGGATACCTCTTGCTCTGGGCACACCCTCAAGCGTAGGCACATGGCTGGGCTGTTGGCACGGCGCTCTTTCCGCCAGTTCCAAGTAGCTGGTAGGACCCCCTTGCCTAGCTCAGCACCCCTGGGAGCCTTCGAGAGGCTCCGAGCCTGAACTCCCTAGCCTGCCCCAACTCTTGAGACAGCAGTCGGGACCCTCTGGCATGGATGGCCACAGAGGACCAGCCAGACTGACTTTCTCAGGAGGTCAAAGAGAAGCCTGGGCCAGGAACTCAACTCCTGTGGAAAGGAGAGTCCAAGAGCCAGAACTCTTGTCCAAAAGGCAAAAGAAACGAACTGTATCCAGGGAAGTGCCTGTATTCCAAGGTAGAAGGTCCATCCCTCCCAGAGTCAAAACCCCCACAGCGCTTTTTATGAAACTTGACCAATGGGTCTAAACCTCACTGAGAAGGTGAGGCGGGATCTGGTACCACAGACGTGTGTCAAAAAGAGTGGTACCCAGAGGGATTCCCTGGAGCAGAAATGAACAGACAGGACAATGCATCCTCACCAGGGACGTGGACGTGTTGGAATCTAGTCCCAGCTTATCTCAGCAGCTGGATGGCCTGTTCGGGAACTGGCTATGGGGGTAAACGGCTCCGCTTTTAGAAAACGAAGGAATAGAACACATCGAGCAAGAGAGGAGGTGGCCGGTGGTCATCAGACCAGGGGCCTTGGTGGATGCCAAGAAGATTACCCTCAGGCCCCTAGAGGGCTGAGGAGGGAACTAGACTGGGAGAGGAGGGTGTGGACCTGGCAGGAGCCGGGTGGGAGGGGGCTGAGGAGGGGCCACAGTGGCGGCAGAGGTGGGGGGGGTGGCTTCTATTCTGGGAGGTTCCTGGGCAGGCCTGAGAGGGTGATGTGGGGTGGAGCAGGGCTTGGAGGGGGAGATAAAGGGGCCTGTTCTCAATGCACCCAGCCCGAGAGAGACAGAGAGACAGAGACACAGAGGGCTGCAGCCTTCTGAGACTGGGGCAAGAATCAGTGTCCAGCCCTGAGAAGGGGAGGGAGATAAATGTCGGGGGAAGGGCCCGGGCCAGGACTGCCCTTCTGTCACAGGAATGTGGGGACACGGGGAACATGTCTGGGCTGCCCCCAAAGGCTACAGCCCTGCCTTGCACCAGACCCTTCCGCGGAGGGCCTCCCTTCAGCACAGCTCTGCTCTCTCTTGCCTCGAGGTGGCTTCAGGGCAGCTCTGCCGAGACCCGGGAAGGAGGCCAAGGACACTCTCTCTCTGTGGCCTGTCTGCCCCCAGCTCTGCAGCCCCAGACGCCGCCTCACCTCCTCCAGGGACATGCCGGGAATTTTAATGCTCTTTCTGAGGGCCCTCGCTCGACCCGGAGGCCTGGGACCCAGGCAGCTTGCTCAGCTCTCCTGGGTCAGCCTCTGCTCCACGGCCTCCCGGCCCGGGCCCCCGGCAGGCCCAGTCCCTGCCCCCTACTGCTGAATCCATGCCTGAGCGGGCCACGGGGAGCCTCACCCCCGCAAATTCAGGGTCTTGTCATCACTCTGCTCAAGCCAGCACTGGCCCCTCTCCCAGCACGCTGCTTGGGGGCCACCTGGAGCTTTGCATCCTGAGCATCTGGCAATAGCCCAGCCTCCCAGCAGCATGGTGGAGGGGGTGGGGGGGGGGATCTCTCCTGTTGGGTCCCCATACCCGCTGGGACAAGTTCTGTCGGGGAAACTGCCAACTGACGCTATCTCACCCCATCTCTGACCCTTCCCCTTCAGCAGCAAAGTGCCCGGGGCAGCTGGAGGGCCTGAATGGAGGGAGGTCAGTTCCTCCCAGGCTGCTCCCATCCCCCACCCCAGTGCTAAAAAGTGAATTGGGTTCCCACAAATACATACGTCGAAGCCCTAACCCCCAGTGTGTGGTATTAGGCGCTGGGGCCTCTGGGATGTGATTAGGGTCAGATGAGATCATGAGGATGGAGACCCCACAAGAGGAAGAGACTAGAGTCTCTCTCTCTCTCCCTCTCCCCTCACCATGTGAGGACACAGCAGGAGAGCAGCTATCTGCAAGCCAGGAAGAGGGCCCCACCCCAGCACTGACCATGCTGGCACCCTGATCTCAGACTTCTGGCCTCCAGAACCATGAGAAAGCGCGTCTGTGGGTGAAGTCACCCGGTCCACAGTATTTTGTTATGACAGCTGGGCAGACTAAGACACCCGGAATGTCACCCTCCCAGCTTTCTTCCTGAAAAGTGCTCCCCAAACCCACCACCCAAGGCTAACTCTTCTCACTGTGGAGCCCCCATCCCTCCCGCCCACCAGCACAGATGAGGGAAGGGGGAAGGACCAACCAGGACCACCCAGAAGTGCTAGCCGCCAAGGGATGGAGTTCCAAGCCAAGGGAATGAATCAGGGTGGTGGGTTCCACAGCCGCAGGCTGGAGGGGAGGGGCGCCTGCCCCCGGGGAGCTCTAGAGAAACCTCGCAAGAAGCTGACACTCACACGGGGAAGCCACAGATCATAGCGAGATGACCACAGGTGATGGAGGAACTGGAGAAACAGAAAGGGCAAAACCAGCAGCACCTCAGTTCCCTCCAAAGCACCCAGAACGCTCTCCTCCTGGGACCCTGCGGTGGATACCACCGCAGCTGACCTGTTGGGGGTACTTTCGTTAAGTGTGAACAGGGCACTGCTCACTGCTTCAGGTCACATGCTGGCTTGGGGTGGGGGTAGCACTTCCTGGGGACACGGGACTGGATCTGGGTGGCCTGGCAGCAAAACCTCATATCCTTACGTTGGCCCTGACACCAAACTGAAGCCCCCACCCCACCTCCCCCACCAGACAAGAGGTGGGTCCTCTGCGCAGCCAGGGCAGCCGGGGCAGGCGGGGTGAGGACGTCAGAGCCCACGCCCCCCTTGTCTGGCCCTGGCACCTGGCTGGCTGGCTGGCTGGCACTGCGGAAGAGGCCAGCACAGGCCTGAGACAGGAAAATAAATCAGTAATACCCCAACAATTCTCCTTCTAAAGAATTTTGGCATTCCGCTTACCATACTTTTTTTGCATTCATTTTGATTCTTTAGAATTTGCATTGAAATATTCTTTCCCTTGATGATGGATGCTTAGGGTGGCTCCTTAAAGCAGATGCCAAGCAGCAATGCCTCCCTCTGCTCTTGGCCCTGACAAGGCTGTGGGTGACCCACCCTCCACCCCAACTCCAGCCCTCAGGAGCCAGCTGGGCTCCCAAACTGGGACCAGCACCCCCTGGCACGTGGAACAGAAATGGTTTACCACGTGGATCACTGTGTCCCCAGGACAAACGAGAAGAGGCGGGGGTCCGAGTCTGCAATGGTGAGCTCCCCACAGCAGACCCCAGGTCCCACCGCTCTCTGTCGCCCGCTGGCTCTCTGCTTGTGCCAAAGACACCACATCCCTGCTCCCCAGCTGCGCCCACGGCCCCCTCTGTGCAGGATTCCTCATCCGAGCCGCGGCCGTGGCCCCAGTGACCGGCACACCCGGCTTCCTGCTGCCTGCAGCTGCCGGCGCCCTGCCCCGGGTGGTTGTTTTTCTCCTAACATCATTAGCTCTGCCAGGAGCAGAACCAGCCCAGTGTTTATGCTGACTTCGTCATTTCACAGAAGAAGGAGAAGAAAAGACATGTGAGGAGGAAACCATGCCAGAGGACCTGGATCTGGGCCCTCTCCCTCGTCTCCCCCGCCCCGCCTGGCTTGGGAGAGCAGGCAGGCTCCGTCCGCCGCCCTGCCACCAGCTCCAGCTCCTTCGCTCATGGCTTGGGCACAGGGCTGGCTCAGAGGATGTCTGGATTTTCCTTTCTTTTGGAAAAGGTAACTGTTCTCTGCTCCTCTGCAGGAGTAACGGCCCTCAGGCTCCTTACACAGAGATTCCTGCCAGGCAGGGAGGGCCCCTGAGACCTTTCATGATGTCTGTTGAGTCTTGCTTGCCTCGTGGCTGGCCAGCAGGTTCTGCCACTAAGATCCCAGGCCCCCAAGCCCCCCAGCTGGGGCTCTAAACTCTCCAGACCCTCTACCCAACAGAGGTCACCTCCCAGGCCTCCTGGCACCCTGTGACTTCCAAGTCACAGGGCCGGAGTCTGGAGCAGCGGGGAGAGGAACAGATCTGCTCAACAAAGCCAGTGCCCCACAGTTCACTCCCAGCAGATCATCCCTAAAGCACCTGTGCGTGCAATCAGATACTAAGCAAACACTCGTCCAAGTTAAACAAACCATTGAATGTGGGAACGTATAAGAAACTCTTCTAGAACACCGAAAAGCGGCAAAGAGTTACCTTTTCCTTCTTGGTGATCTCCATCCTGGCTCTGTCATCCAGCATTTGTACCACAGCCAGCCCGTGGGAGCTGGGACCCCTCAGCGTTTCCCAACAGGCTTCCAAGGCAGAAATATCCCCAGGTTTCTCCCAACCAAGGGTTACGGGCGTCTGGGAGAATACGATCCAGCTTCTGGCTGATTTCTGGCTGGAGGATCAATCACAGAGCTTCCTCCTTTTCATCATTCTCCAGCAAGCCCGCGAGCCTTCTCTTCTGAGCCACAGTCGGGACCCTTCCCCACGCAGGCCTCGTCAGGCTGGGTGTGGCTGGGGCAGGGGCATCGCTGGACTCCACGGCTGGTCAGGACCGGTCAGCCTTCTCTCCGGGCTGTGCTGAGCTGGGACGGCGTGGTGTCTAGACAGATTCAGCAGAAAAGGTCCTCTTTTTTCCCTCCTGTGGCTGGGGGACAGCTTTTGCGTAATTAAGCTGCAGGCGACTGTGTTTCTGTCACACGCGCCAACCTGCTGCCCTGAGGCTCAGTCATCACCCGTCACATCCAGGTGTGGAGTGGGGGATTCTCCTGCCAGCGCTTTCTGCGCTCCTGCGAGGGCCCACGCTGCCATGGCAACCAGGAGCAGGCCTCTGCGCTCGCGCCCTCCGGCCTCCGCAGGGCTGACCATCCTGTCATTAGAGCTGCCATGCAGAAAACTGGGGCTGATGGCAAAAGGCCTCCATCCCCATCACCATAGCGACAGCCCGATCGCCTTATCACCGCAGACTTTGCCACCTGTCAGTTCCCAGGGCAGGGTCACAGGGTCTTCCAAACTCATATCCTAAGGAGTGGAGGCCCCCATGAGTCTGGGAACCAGAGGAAGAAGGAGCAGCTGGCTTGGCCACCAACATTGCCACACGTGCCCAGACCACCCTCGAGCTTTGATCACTGTCTTACGATTGCGTAGCCAGGACAACACTTCCCCCTCGAATGGCTTCACCAATTTATTAATCCTCCCACCGTTATTAGGAGTTTGACTACATGATGGCCAACCTTTGAGATGATAAATCTTTCGGATTTTTTGCTTATCTGTTATCTCCTCTGTCATATGAGTTGCAAACTGCTGGACACATTTTTTATTATCTTTATGGTTATTTCTTTTTCTAAGGGTGACTTGTTTATATTACTTAGCTTTT
The DNA here is from genome assembly GCF_048564905.1 of Vicugna pacos. Classification (NCBI taxonomy): domain Eukaryota; kingdom Metazoa; phylum Chordata; class Mammalia; order Artiodactyla; family Camelidae; genus Vicugna; species Vicugna pacos. The sequence goes on from NC_132993.1 coordinate 83,489,196, forward strand.
GTTATTGAATTGTCTTTTGCTTTGCGATTTGTATAAACCATTTTTACATTCCACCCATAATATCTATTAGTCTTTTGCTTGCTCAGTATGCTATCCCTCCCTTTGTCCATTGCTAAACTTACGGCTTAATCAATAGCATCTTTCATCACACAGAAGTATTTCTTTCTTATGAATCAGTTTTTGCTTTCTTTTTTCTGAAGTTCATGTCTTGTTAAGAAAAGCATTTCCCACCCAAATTGGAAACATGTTCACTCACATTTCCTTCTACTAGTTTTTCAGTTTTTAAAAATGTTTAGTGCTTTGATGTTTCTGGAATTTGTGTATGTTGTGAGGCAGGAGTCTAATAGTCGTCAGGTAGGCTAGCCTTTCTCCACTGATTTGCATTCCTGACTGCATCACAGTTCTTTCTCCCTTGTTGTATTTCTCTGTTGTAAGAAATGGCTCAGCTCTGGTCACCTAGCAGGTGTCCTCACAGGACCCCCAGGCCAACTTTGGAACCACAGCCAACCTCAGCCTGTCAGAACACTTTGTGATTCTCCAGGAACTGAGGTTGGACAAGAAGGAAGCTGCCCTGAGGCCACCTCCCACTCTTCCCCATCTGCCCAGGAGGCAATCAGGAAGGTTTCCTCTAACCTCTGCTTCCGAGATGTGAGGCTTTCTGCCCCTTGCCCCTCAGGGTGTAGCTGCCATCTAGAATGGGCTCCCAGCCCCGGGAGATGCTTTGGGGTGACTCAGGACGCAGGGATGCAGACTCTTTGGTTTGGGTGTCAGCCTTCCTGGTGGGACAAGGATGGGGAGCGGCACCTTTGGGTGATTTCTTTTCTTTTCTCTTTTCTTTTCTCCTTTCTTTTTCTTTTCTTTTCTTTTCTTTTCTTTTCTTCCTTTTTCTTTTTCTTTTCTTTCATTTCTTTTTCTTTTTTTTTTTTGCTACCTGTGTCAGTAACAGATTGCCTGAATGTAAAAGTGGCTCCTGGTACTCTGCCTGCCTTGGCCTCGGGTCTGCCTGTGAGCGGACCTCTCTCTGTCCATTTCTGTGGCTACCACACTCTCTCAGTTGGCATAAGGTTTTGATATCTGGTGGGATAAGCATCTGTTCTTTTTTTTTTCTTTTCCCCACAAAATTTTCTTTACCATAAACCTTTTATCTTTCATATAAATCTTAGAATCTCTCATCCCATTTCAGTAAAATAATGCTGTTGATCATTTCATTGGAAAGGCACTGAATTTGTGGAGTTGAGGGTCTGTTTTAGAGAAGTGGCATTTTGATCATGTCAAGTGTCCTCATTCAGAAATGTGATATGTTGTCCCATTTGTTTTGGTCTTTTTTTATGTCCTTCGGGTGAGTTTTCTTTTTCTCTTATAGGTCTTGTACATTTCCTTCCTCCTTCCTTCCTTCCTTCCTTCCTTTCTTTCTTTCTTTCTTTCTTTCTTTCTTTCTTTCTTTCTTTCTTTCTTTCTTTCTTTCTTCCTTTGATGGAGGTAGTTAATTGGTTTGTTTATTTATTTGTAGAGGAGGCACTGGGGACTGAACCCAGGACCTCATGCATGTTAGGCATGCGCTCTAGCACATGAGCTATACCCTCCCCTCTTGGCCTTATGTATTTCTTATTAGATTTATTCCTAAAGAAAGGAAACAGATTTCTTAGGAGAAGGAGAAATTAACATTATAACTATGACTGATTAAAACATTTATGATGCACAAAGTACTTGTGCATTGATTCTGTCATTTGATCAGACAGTGTTGGGGCAGTAAGCAGGGGTGGCTTTATTTTCGCCACTTTAAAATGAGCTCACTGAGACTGGGGAGGGGAAGGATTGGGATGCAAAGTCCTGCGATGCTCACCGCCCCGCAAGGACAGGGGCCAAGGCAGTCCTCTTGCAGAGGTCCCAGGTTCTGCTGCACAGCTCTGCTCTCCCTGGCCACAGCTGGCTGGAATGTCACCTAAGCCAAGGGCAGCCACACTGCACCCCGACCAGAGCCCTGGGGCTGGCCTCACAGGAGACATTTACCCAACAGGGACTACGTGAAACAATGGGTGGCTTTACGGAGGCCACAAAGGGGCAGAATCTCTGAGCGTTCAAGTCTCCCAAAGGAAAGTCTTGCATCTTTCTCCTTGGAGAGAGGCAGAGGGTGGTACATTCCTGGCTGAAGAATCTGGAACAGGTTGGGGAGGGAGCCCCCTCAGGACTCCCCTTGCTTCAGCCCCTCCCCTGCTAAGCCCCCATCCCTGACCTGCCTCTCCCCAGTTTACACCTGCGCACCTGGTTAGCATCTCCCATTAGTTACTGTCTTCCTCCCACCCTATTTGTGCCATTCTAGTGGACGATTTGCCCAGGGGTTCATATAAACAAATGTACTTTATCGTCTATGTTTAACCAGAAGTTGGTATTGATAATATTTGGGGTTCACTGCCCTTAACCTCTACCAGTCCCATTGCTTCTCCCCCAGGTGTCAAACACAAAGTCCTGAGCTTCACTCTGATTGGATGGTCAGCAGATGGCTTGCATTGATTGGCTGAGGCCTGGGTCAGGTGTCCATCCATACACCAATCTCTGCGGCAGTAGGGACAGTTTTGTGCTGATTGACTCTGACTCAGACTTCCTGGCACCCACATGTGAAGAGGGGTGGGGAGCCTCAGGGGGTGGGCAGGTTCAGAGGGGAGAGAAGGCAAGGGGCTGGAAGGGGGGATGTCAGCAGGGGTGGGGTGGAGAGGGGGCTAAGGGACCAATCATGAGAGCTTTAAAATTCTTTGTCACAACTTTTCTTTCGTGATGCCTCCCAGCTTGGGTGGTTTTTTTTTTTTTTCTTTTCTGCTCTCAGAGGTCTGGAGAACCAAGCTCCTCTTTCACGGTGGCCGTCTCTTCCTACTCTGCAGACTTTCGCCCAGTTTCCGTGCAGAGCAGGGCCACAGCTGTCAGGGTGCCCTCCTCAGGTCAGGTCACCGGCCTAAATGACCATGCGTCCAGCATGGGCTGTACATCCATCCGTAGACCCTGAGCAGCGGAGGGCTGCCTGGTGGCACAAATACAGCTGCTGGAAGGCCCTGCAGGGGAGGAAGTTCTGAGGGCGCCTGTCCCACTGTTTCAGGAAGCTGCCAGCTGGCTCCCCGTTCTTTGGCTATGATCTCTTCCTGTCCACTGCCTCCAGGTAAACCTTTTCACAGAATACCCCGCCCTCTCCTGCTCTGACATCCCCTGTTCCCTCTCGGCTGGTGGCAGAGCACCGCCTGTACCAGGCTTCCCTGTGACCTGGAGGACCCGGTGGGCGCACGGGACACCTGGGTGAGCGGTGGTGGTAGTTAAGCAGCGTTCCTGGGAGCTGGGTTTCCTGAGTGATGGCATTATCTGTGCTCGTTAGACTCAGGGAGATACTGAGGACGTGTAAGGGAGGAAAAATTCTCCTCTGCTCTCTCTGGGTCTCCAGCTGGGCCCAGGAATTAAACTGACATTGACAGGAGAAAAGCACAAAAGTTTTACTTACATTTTTTTTACATGTGCTTAGGAGCCTTCACAAGGGAGTGAAGATCGAAGGAAGTGACCAGAGAGAAAGCTTTTATATCTTTACAAAACAATACCTTGGTGGAAAATTGACAAGACAATCTTTATTGTTTCTTGTTCCTTGTTTGTTTGCACAGATTTCTCTTGGCCTCCGTTCATCTCTGGTGATAAGAATGTCTTCCTCTTCCTGGTACAGAGAGGGCACCTTTGACCTGGGAGCGTCACCTCCTGCTTTCGGGAATAACAAGGAAGTTCAGAGTGTCCTTCTTGCAGCTGCTGTTTCTCAAATGCCTTTAACTCAAAACGATCGCTATGTCGAAGCAGCGGATTTAGCGGGTGACGTTCTGAACTCCTGCAGAGGCCCGACCGCATCAATGGCCCCTTACAAGTCCCCCTTCCTGGGTGGGTCGTGGTGGCTAGGGTTAGGCTTACTGTGAAAACAACCCTGCTGCCCTGGCCTTGGCTGACCGACAAGGGGGCACGGGGACAGAGGCGCTGCATGGCTGGGTTCCCTCCCCCCCACCCCCGACTGGGCCTCCTGGGGTGTATCCCTTGGCTGGCTTTTATGCAGCTAATAGAGGGTTCTGCTGTTGCAACCAAATTGAGTGCCTTTTGTGAACTGAACAAAGTCTCAAAGGAGGGTGGCTGCCTGCCTTGCACAGCAGGGTGAACTGAGGGGACCGGGGCCATTTGTCACAGGCAGCCTTGCTCCGGTTCTGTCCGCAGAGGGGCTTGTCCTCCAGTGTCCAGCACACGCTGGGGAGCCTGGACCCCAGAGAGCCGTGCCTCCCCTGTGCCTGCAGGTGCTGCAGGCAGAGCCTCAGGGCCCCTTCCGTGCAGTCTGTTCTATCCCCGTAATTCAGACTCCCAGAACAGCTGCAAGAACAGCACAGTGAACTCCTGGCTACCCTTGATCCTGACTAAATCTACCATATTTGCAGAGGGTGCAGGAGGGTATAACTCAATGGTAGAGCGCATGCTTAGCATGCACCAGGTCCTGGGTTCAATCCCCAGTGCCTCCATTAAAAAAATAATTCATAAATAAAACTAATTACTACCCCTCCAAAAATTTTTTAAAAAATTTAAGAGAATACCATATTTGCTTTACTCTCCATATATATTATAGATAGATCTGAACCCTTTGGGAGCATCTTGCAGACAGGATGTTCCTCTACCCCTGAGTCCTTGCATGGATTTACCTAAAAACCAAGACTTCTCTTATGTAACTGCTACACCATGCTCAAAATTGAGAAATTAACACAGAACACAATACTATTCTGCAATCTACAGACCTCCCTCAGATTTCAGATTTCAGCCTACTGTCAAATCTCCGCTTCCCACAGCCTGCAGGATGCCTCTAACTTACCACAATCTCTCTTCCTTTCGGTCGTGAATGATAACAAGACACAGTATCATCATTGTTCTTATTTATTAACATGTACTATGACTCGAGCTTGGAATATAATGTCTTATCATTCCCAGCAACATGCTTATGGGAAAGGGCATTTTTGCAGTTTTACAGATGGAAGAGAAAGAGAGACTCAGAGAGGTTAATGGTTTGTTCACATTTGCGGTTTTGTGGTTTGTGGCACTGCTGGGACTGAAGCCAAGTTGGGTGATAGCTGGGGTGAGGAAGTGGAAGGTGGGTCTTGCTTTTGAAGAAGATGGATGAGCGTGGGGAGTTAGTAACCAAAGAGGCTGAGCAAGGCTTCCTGGGGAGATGGAGGCTGAGCAAGGCCAGAGAGGAAGGAGGGAGCTGCTAAGAATGCAGCTGGGCTGTGAGAGAGCGTTTGTTCCACGTTTCGGGGTTGACATGTGCCTTCGACTAGCAATTTCCTTGACCTGCATCTCAGTTTCTAGTCTGTACGGTGTTAGTAATATCTTCGTCTGTTTTTGTGAGGATTAAATAATGTAACATATGGAAAGGGCTTAATGTAAGGGAAACCTCAGGACGGCTGCTCCTATGTGGCATGTGAATACACTTAAATCTATTCCAACCAAGCACTGTCCTGGTTCCTCCTTTAGTGGCAAAGGGAAAGGGGCTCTGAGCATTTTCTTCAGAAATGGCTCTCACCTGCCTCCTATAGGGCAACTGTGTCAGTGCAGTCAAGATGGAGCTGCACTGACAGCTCCCCCACCACGCAGTCTTCCTGTGACCCAGCCTGGCAGACAAGTGTGCCCACATCTGTGGGAAGCTGGCCTGGCGTTGGCCAAACTCTGTCCTTGAGGTTTAGCACCAAAACGGAGGGGGTGTGGAAAAGCCCTTTCCACCCTCTGCACTTGGAAATACCCAGGGTTGGTGAGGAAGGTGCTGAGTGAAAGGGCACGTGGTGGGAAATTCCTTTTGCCACAGGAATATTTAGACCAACAGTTCTCTAATCCACTGCTCCCCGGGGTACATCTGGCAATGTCCAGAGACATTCTGGGGTTGCCAAATGGTGGGTGGGGTGCTCCTAACATGTAGTGGGTACAAAGCCTGAGATGCTACCTACAGTGCACAACAAAGAATTATTCAATCCCAAATATCAATAGTGCCCTGGTTGAGACATCCTGATTTAGAGTAATGTTTATAGTGATGCTGTTGATTTTTCAAATATGCCATCTTTTCCCCATTATCTCAGATCTGGCTGCTTCTAGCATGACGGTTGTCTAAGCTTACTGCCAACTTCCAAAGACCAAGGTCCTTTTATGCATGTGAGTCCTGCACACGCATGCTGTGTGTGCTTTCTGATTACATACCATTAATTAAACCAGAAGGGCCCAAGAGGTGGTACCCTTAGGGAATTGAGCCTCATTCATCCCCATCCATTGAAAAAGTATTATTTCAGTATCTCAGGTAAAATGAGGTTTACCGACTCACTGTACACCAAGCTGCTCCCTCAGTGTAGAGCTGAACTTCTGCCCATTTCGAGGTGAAGTGGCTCTGCCACTCTGAGGTCAGCAGCTTGCTCCACAATCAGTGGTTTAGTCAGACCATTGACCAAACAAAACAAAATCGGTGGTTAGTTTCACAGGTGGTGGGCAGGCCCAGGACCGTCACCCCCGCAAGCTTGTGATGACGAGTCCTGTGTGACCAGGGATTTGCTCCAACATGGGAAGGGCGTGAAAGAAACTGATCATCTGAAAATAAGAAGCATGTCTTCACCTCCCGGCAGGAGCCTCTTAAAGAAAAGGTCCCTGCCCTTCACTCAAAAGGAGATCTGGAGGGGAAAAAAAAAAAAAAAAGATCTGATTTACAAAACACTTTCCGGAAAGGCAGTTCGCCCATAAATCAAAGTCCTTCGTGCAGTAGCACTGGTGCTGCTCTGGGACTCACTGCTCGGAGGGAGGACGCCGCCGGGGTCTCAGAGCCGTCCGAAAGGACGCAGGACCGCCAGGAAGAAAGGGAGAGCGACGGCGCCGGGAGGTTAAGGACTGCGAGGGGGTGGGACCAGGACCAGGAGGGCCTAAAAACGCGCACGCGCAGCACCCTGCCCCGCCCCTCTCGTGTTTCCGCCCTCTCCATTCTGCATCCGGGGCACGAAAACCCTCTCCGTTGGGCCTCGGGCGGCGTCCCCAGACCGGAACCGGAAGTGGACCCCGAGCCAGGAGGAGGAAGCCGGCTGCCAACCCGTCAGCAGCCGGCGGCGGTCGCGAGGGGCGGTGCCGCCGTGCTGCCTGCGAGCCGGTCCCGCGGCGGGCGGGTGGCCGGCCCCACGGCGCGGCGCCATGAAGCTGTACAGCCTCAGCGTCCTCTACAAAGGCGATCCCAAGGTGGTGCTGCTCAAAGCCGCGTACGACGTGTCCTCCTTCAGCTTCTTCCAGAGGTCCAGGTGAGCTGGCCCCGGCGGGCGGGGTCCGGGTTGGAGACGGCCGCGGAATCCAGGGAGGTCCGGGGCTCGGCCTCCCGCAGTGGGGCCCGGTGGTGGCCTCTTCCTCGGCCTGCGGACTGTGCCTCTGAGAAATCATCCCCCTTTCGATCGCAGAGAGCCTTGTACCATTCTAGAACATACTTCTGTAATCACTGTTTTTCCAGATTTCTGTCGTATAAAATTATAAGGAGACTTTGAAAAAGTGCGGACTCCCCAGGTTCACACCCAGACATTCTAAACTAGTGGGTTGAAGCCCAGAAATCTATATTTTAAACCAGGAACTCCCACTTGGTGCTTCTGACCCAGGAAGCTTAAGAGCCACGTTTATAATATCTGGTGGGACTTGTCAACAAATCAGTGTAAGAGATACTGGTATACTCTCCCGTTTTGTGGATGGAGTCACTGAGGCCCCAAGAGATAACAAATCAACCAGGACTCAAACCCAAATTGTATGCTCTTTATGGTTGGGTTCTAGTGGTGCAAAAAGGTTCCACACTGACGATTTGGCAGGAAGCATGGGATTTACAGGGCTTACCGGCTCTAAACATTTGTGAGGCGCTTTCATGCAATAGGTGTGTGTTAGAAGTACCACAGACCCTTCCAACCTGTTCGTGAGAGGGGTGGGAGTGACTCGGGCACAAAAGGAGGAGGACCCTACAGAGTCAGTGTCCGTGGTCACCCAGTCTCCAAGTTGTGGAATCTGCCATCTGGATTCTGTTGTTACTGCTTCAGTGTGGCTGTTTTGTTCTTGATGAGAGTGGCTTGCTGGTAGCATCTCAAACCATTTCTCTTGTTATTTTGTTGAAACTTTCTGCTTCTTTTGGGTCCTTCTTGGTACTTAGCTTTCTTTACCATGACCTCTGTTCTGTGTCGCTGTTTTTCTGTGATGGAACTTTTGGTACTTGGCTAACTCTGATTCTTTTTCTTCTTTTTCCCCTGCCCATGTATATTGAAGATCCTCAGAGATTTCACTGTAAGAGTTTCACCTCACTGCTTTGCGATCCCCACACGAGTTTCAGATGACTAACACAACAGCAATACTATAGGGACATCTCTACCAGCGTCTCTTAACACATATTCCAGCTGAGCGCATTTTTTTTTCTCATAAGTCCTTCTCGCTTCCATCTAGTCTTACTGCAAAGATTTCCTTATTTTCTCTAAGGGATTATTTGGATTGTGTCACTCTTTCAAGATAATAGTAGCAAATAATACTTTGGGCCAGACATTGTGCCAAGTGCTCATTGAATCATCAGAGCAAATCTTGATTTTGACAGATGAAGCAAGGTACAGTAAGTACCTTGTCTGAGGTCACACGTCTCATAAGTGGCGGACCCCAGCCAGGCAAGTCCACTCCCGAGTCGGGGGCCTTCACACTTCCGTATGGCTCTCAGTGCAGTTTCAGAAGTGTGCAGGTCTGCTGGAGCCAACCATGGACTCCATGAGTCAAGACCTTGCTTTGATGGCCCTTTATGTGGCATTTTCAGTTGGAGGCTTCTTATTAACTCTGGTTCCTCCGGCTGGACCTCTGTCACCTGTGACTGTTCCATTCCGGGCCACATCTCTTTGTTGGGCCCATGAACCTCCTCTTCCCTTTCAACCTCTCATGCAAGCCTTTCCCCATCTCATTGTCTTGGCTGAGCTCTTGCCCGCCATTCCTTCCAGAGTGCCCTGGGCTGGTACCATGGGTTTGCCCCAGCAGAGCTGAGGCCATGTTCTCCACCAGAGCCAGCGCTCACTGCGGACGTGTGTCACATTGCAGTGTTCGGCATATGGCGCTGCCATGACTGAGTGGGCCTCTGCCGAACAATTTCTGCCACTTGTGTTTTGCCGTCATGGTTTTGTCCTGCTTGGAAGTTAGTGGAGTCTTGGGGACAAGAGCTGGCTTCTGCTTCTCCCGTGTCCCAAATCATACTCAGACCAAAATGTTAAATTGACTATAGCCTGTAGAAAATTCCCTGGTAATCTGCAAGTGGGTTGTTTGGGTGAGCTCGGTAGCAAACGATTTGAATGGTTGTGATGATGAGTAATTACCTATGTTTGCATTATTTACAGAGGCTTTATTGTTGGTAAGGTGGGGAGGGAAAGGAATGAAACCAAGAAGCAGCGTCTCCTTAGTGTATTAGCTCAGAGGTCACTTTCCGTTGTGCTGGCGACACGGTGACAGGAGCAGGTAATATATGTTGTGTTTCTTAGTGTTCAGGAATTCATGACCTTCACAAGTCAACTGATCGTGGAACGCTCGGCGAAAGGCAGCAGAGCTTCCGTCAAAGAACAAGGTAAGAGGACCCTCCCCCTCGTGAGTGCCTGCTGGTCCCGCGGCCACACCTCAGGCAGCTGGGAGCTCAGAGCAGGAGCTGTCACCTCCTGATGGAGAGAGCTACCAGGACCCCACTCCTCACTTCTCTCTTCCCTCCTCCTTTTCCTGTTAACGCAAAATTCTGTGCGCACCTTGATGTCTAATTTGCTTGGTTAAAATCACCCCCGGAAGCTTGGACGCGCTTCAGATTAGGGTCCAACTGTCTTGGAGCAATAAGCAGCCTGTCGTGATCTCCTCCTGGAGTCGCGGATATCTCAGAGAGGGATTTCCAGCCAGCCCTGTTGATATAGCGCTGTATTCTGTGCTCCTTGGATTTTTGCCCAGGAATCTGGAAACTCATAATTTTTTCCCTCTTAACCTTTATTTTTCCTTCTTCATAATTCAGGTTTCCTGGAAGACTTTTTACATGTTTATTTTAGAGGCACTTGGTTAGCTGTGTCACCTCTGAATCCTTTCAAAGTGATGAAAATTAACCCCATGGATTGTGACTGTTTTGCAGAAGTACCTTTTGATAATCAGATGACTTCAGCACAGTCATACTTGAGACCCCAGCCAGCAGTGGCGAGCTTTTTTTTTTCTGGATGGGCCTTGTCGCTTCCTGCCTTCCCTGCCCCGTCCCCACAGGGCCCACCACAGAATGGAGCAGGCTAGGTTGCCGTGATAAGGAAACCTGAGGCCCCGCGAGGTGACTTCCTGAGTTGGGCCCCCTCTTAACAGGGTTTTTAAAGAAAGTGGAGGCCGCTTGGCTCGTCCAGGGTTCTGTCAGTTTGGGAACAGCAGAACCTCAGAGGCCACACTTCCCAAGGCACAGCCGAGCCTGACCTGGAGCTCAAGGGTGGGACTTGGACGTGGCCCCGGCGTCGTGTTGCCTGGGGTGTTTCTGCACCTTTGGTGCACCTGGCCATGCACACTGGGCCTCAGAGCCGCTCCTCGTCCTGAAGCAGGTGTTGGGCCCCGCCGATGGCAGAGCTCCTGCAGGCACTGTCCTGCATACAGGGCCACTTCCCTGCCCGCTCTGAAGGCCCAGCACTGTAACACTTGGACTGATTTGGGGAGTGAGAAGTCTAAAGTCCTCATGTCACCCCTCATGTGTCTCCTTAGAATATCTGTGCCACGTCTACGTGAGAAACGACAATCTCGCAGGAGTGGTCGTTGCTGACAATGAGTATCCATCCCGCGTAGCTTTCTCCTTGCTGGAAAAGGTGAGTTTGCAGCTTGGCTGGGCGAGTTTGGACAGGGGCTGGGAGTGACTGTAGTGCCCCAGGAATTAAAAGGGATGAAACAGTGTGTCCGAAGTCAACCTGTTTTCGCCTTTTTTTCCTCGCCCTAAACCAAGAGGCAGTCTGAGAGCCTTCCCAGTTTCTCTCCCTGGCGCTCATCTCTGGCTTTCATCCCCCTAGTGTCCCTGGTGCCACCCCGACTCTCCTTGTCTGCCCCAAGTCAGACTCTCTCCTGGACTGGGGCCCTCGGGTCAGCTCTGGCTGTACTTTCGTCCCCACCCCCACCCTGTGTCACTCCTCTAGCCGGTTTTCTTCCTGCCTCTGCCCTTGACAGTCATGACTTTCAGTTCCTTTTGAGCCACCCTGGACTCCACACTCTGCCCCATGTTCCACCCTCCCCCCTCTACTGGCCATCCCTGCACACACCAGACTCCTCCGCACCCCTGTGCTTCTGCTCACGGAGTCCCCCTGCTGGCCCGTCCTGCAGTTACAGTCGCTCCTCTCCCTGGTGTGAGGAGGGCCCGCGCCTCTGCCTTCTTCAGCGTCTTTGTGTGGTGCTAATGATAAACTCCTCAAAGACATTGGCCTCGCATCCCCCACAGCACTCGTGTGCTTAAAAGCACATGAAATCTGGTGGGTGCTTAAATTCCAAGGACATAATTACCTTTTTGAAGAATTGTTTTGGAAAATTTAGAAGGCTAGGTATCCTTTTTCCTGGAAGTTCATCACCTGATAAAAGTGGAAGTCTGTAGTTTAAAATTCTAATACTCTTATCATTCACCAGATGAGGTTCATATCAGGCTGGGCACGCTTGCTTTTTAATTCCCAGAGTACTTACAAAGGAGGAACATGGACCTAGATTTTCCACTTGCCATTAGCCAGCCTCCTCCCCCGTCCTCCCTGGGATCTGGAGGCCTGAGAGCCTCTTCTGGATGAGCCCAAGGCGGGGATGTTGTTGAGCTCCCCTGTCTTGCAGGTACTAGACGACTTCTCCAAGCAAGTCGACAGGATAGACTGGCCAATTGGATCCCCTGCTACCATCGAGTACACAGGCCTGGACGCTCACCTCAGTAGATACCAGGTAGGGCACGAAGGCTGACCCAGGCCGTGTGCAGCGGGAGAGCCAGCGGTCCGGATGGTTGTGGCTCTGGGCGACAGCCTCGAGGTTGAACGTGCCTTCGAAAACCGCAGGGATCCACATTGAGACCTGGAATCTGAGCGCCCAGGCAGGCTTTTGCTTCTCTGTCGTGTGTTTAAACAGCCTGTGGTGTTTAAATTCTGAAAGTGTGTCCAGCTCACTTGGTTTTGAGCCCTGTTTCCACGAAGCCACTCCCATCCTGACATTGTTTTTATTTTTGATTCTTTCCTAGAACCCCCGAGAAGCTGACCCCATGACCAAGGTGCAGGCTGAGCTAGATGAGACCAAAATCATCCTGGTAAGTAAGAAAGTGGGAGAGCAAGTCTGAAAACAGAGGGGCAGACAGATTTGCCAGCACTCAGGCACGCACAGCCTGAATTGAATTGTAACTGAAGCACTTTTCGGAAAGTGGTGACTGCCCCCCTCACCCCATGCGTCAGAGGCCTCAAAGCCAGGCTCACTCAGGCAGCCCCAGTCTGTCCCTCCGGCCCCTGTCCCGTTTAACGGCAGCCACTGCCTGAGCTGGGAACCAGTGCAGCCCTCATTCCCCGTCCCGGCTCCCTGTCTGGGCAGTTGCCGGGCTCCAGGGGTCTGAGTTCTGATGTTCTGCCCCCCCACCCGGTGCCTGCTTGACTCACAGCCCGGCAGGTGCCTCTCTTTCAGGGTCTCGGTCTCACCCACTCTGACTAAATACAGGCCCAGAGTTGTCAGATAGGCCTGTTTTAGAGGAGCGGGATCTGTACGTTTTTACCTGAAATCCCTGGTTTGTAATTGCTGCTTCAGTTTTTTTTTTTTTAATTGAAGTATAGTCAGTTACAACGTGTCCATTTCTGGTGCACAGCGTGATGTTTCAGTCATGCATATACATATATATGTTTGTTTTCATGTATTTTCACTATAGGTTACTACAAGATACTGAATATAGTTCCCCGTGCCGTACAGAAGAAGTTGTTTATCTGTTTTGTATATAGTAGTTAATATTTGAAAATCTCGAATTTTTTTTTTAAACTGTGAGCTACTTTTGGCAGTCAGGCAGTCTAGGATTTGGTCCCTGTGGCCTCTGCCTCTGCCTGGCCTCCTGGCTTCCCCCTACCTCCCGTCTGCCCACCAGACAGTAGCTGTTGATCTGTCAGTCTTCTCCTTGGAGCCGCTCTCACATCAGCTCTAGGATAAAGTGCAGACTCCCTGACAAGGCCTCATGACCCCGTGCCCCTTCACACCCTTTCCTGCCTGGCTCCCACGCAGGCGCCCCACGCTCAGGCCTCCCGAGCACTTGGAGGATGTACCCTTTCTGAACGTCACTGCATTGTCACTACGTGTTTATGTGAGTCCCTGACTAGTGGGGAGCTCGCAGGACTGGGAGCTTGTCCTTCTGTTTACAGCCCTGCTCACAGAACAACGCCTGGCTTGGGGTTAGGGCTTAAAAACCAATGCCCAGCAATTAGTGGACACTGAAGTGGGTGGACATTAAGCCCAGAAAAACCCTGCCCCGAATATAAAACTCCTACCAACCCTGGCTCCGCTTTCTTGCACGTCAGCATCTCCTGGGGTTGGACTCGGGTCTGGGCGGGGCCCAGGCTGCTGCGTCCTGTGAAGAGCACTTCCGGGGCTCCAAGCCTGCCTTCTGAACCATGCTTCCAGTAGTGTCTGGGGGCTTTGGAACAAAAGTTAGATGTGAACGTTTTCAGGCATCTCTCTGTCTTTCCTAGTGTATTTCTCCACATTTTCTAATAAGCTTTGGGCAGCCCAGAGCCGGGGACCCCCACTCTCTGCCTTTCCTTCTCTCCCCACTGCAGAGAGCAGATCGGTCCTGGTCACCCAGTCCCAGTGGTAAAATCTGGATTACTGGTCATGCTTCCTTTTAGCCCATTCGCACCTTAATCCAGTTAACGTTTTATGGTGGGAACCTGAGTTGCGCAGCTGTGTGTAGTGATAAAGGACACTTTTGCTCCTTCCTCATTCTGTGTCATCTCACCTGTGCGTACCTAGCTTCGTGCCACTTGCTCTGAAGGGGCCTCTGAGGGCTTGCGGCGCTGTGGCAGCGGCCATCTGGGGTGGAAACGAGCTGGCCACTGCCTGATGGCCCTGGCAGCGGGGCTGGGAGCTCTGCTGGGGGCCTCCATCCCTCACCCGTTCGGGAAGGGTCTGTCTATGTTCCTAAGTGCTGAGACGCTCTCACAGAGTTGTTAGTAATGGCTCTTAAACACAGTTGCCTCGGAGGGAGGCAGGAAGCAGTCTGTCCGGTAGGCGTGTGTGTGCATAAACACAGGTGTCAGAAGTACCACTCATCCCCTCATAGAGTGTGGGTACCTAAGCCTGTGCTGCAGAGGGTTTTCTGGGAAGTGCTCTGTGTCCCAGTCAGGACCTTCTAGATTCTCCAGGGAGGTCACTAGGTCCTGTCTCCTCCACGGGTCTGGGAACGCTGTGTCTGGATGCCCGTGTGGCGGGGAGAGGAGCCCAAAGGCGGTGCTTTCCTGTGACTGAACTTCATGGGGAGGGGGCTGGTGTCAGCTCACTTTGTGAACAGAGCAGAGCGTTCTTTTCTGTTTTTCCTTCTGTCCAGCACAACACCATGGAGTCTTTATTAGAACGAGGCGAGAAGCTAGATGATCTGGTGTCCAAATCCGAAGTGCTGGGAATTCAGTCTAAAGCCTTCTATAAGACGGTGAGTACGGCCCGGCCGCTCCCGGGCACCCCTTCCGCGAGCAGTGGCCGAGCACTCCCACTAAGCGAGCCTTCCTCGGGATGCTCAGTGACGAGCGGTGACAGCCAAGGCGGGTTACAGAGGCCTTGCTCCCCGCTGCGTCCGGGCCGCTCCCCAGGGAGGGCAGGCGGTGGAGTCGGGTTCTGTCCCAGGGGCTCACCCTCGTCCTCGTCCCTGCTGTCTGCAGAGCAGCTACACAGTCTTCCCAGAGAGGTTCTCACACTCCCAGATGAGGTATTTCACTGAACAGTGGGTGCGCTGCGTGTACCAGGTCCATCCACACGCGTTTGCTTTCAGGTGTGCCTTGGCGGGAGCTGGCCAGTGGGGTTGGGGTATCTGAACAGGAAGCGAGAGGGAAGGTAACGAGCCACCCAAACCAAGTGGGGACCTTTCTGAAGACACGCTCAGCAAAAAACACTCTCCATGGGGCCAGATGGCGTCATGGGGAGACAGGGCTGCGGCAGAGGAGGAGATTCAGCTGACTTTCATTATTGGTTTCTCTGTACTTGGCTTAACAGTGGGAGGTTGGCTTCCCCACTGATAGCATTAGGGGTGGACAAAATGACCTTGGGGCTGTGAGCTGCTTCTGGACAGCTTCCCTCCAGGCGTTGAGGATGGGCCAGTTACTTCTCTCTGTCCTTGGTGGTTCCAGGGCCTCTGTCTGACTCAGTGGTCTGGTTCCCAGAGCCCCCGGTTAAGCCGCCTGATCCCTGAGGGGGTCGCGGTGCCGTGCGTGCCGAGGTCTACCTCTTCAGCTCCCCTTTGTCTCTTTCAAGGCCCGGAAACAAAACTCGTGCTGTGCAATCATGTGACGGCAGCCGGCGGAAGCCCCTGCGCTGGAGCGTCACCGTCATTCACATCAGCAGTGCAGCCCCCAGGAAGCGGAGCTGCCGGGGGACGACCCGGATGGGGACAGACGCTCAATTTTCACCTTGGAGCTCCTGGGAGGAGCCGAAGGGTGGTGGAAGGGACCTGGGGGTGGGGAACGTTCAAATTCACATGTCTAGTAATTTTTGAAAAGATGATCTGAGGCCCCCAAAGGTGTACAAAAGGCCCCCATAAAGCTCAGTGACTCCAGTAGCTGGTGCGGGGCTCGTTTCTAACCCCCTGAGAAGGACGCAGGCCCCTGACGTGGTGCCCCCGGGGGTCAGAGCCAGCCCTTTGTCTTCAGTGCGCCTTTGGGTTTTACTTGTTCATTAACTGTATTAACACTCCAGTGGCGGGGGAGGGTGGGTGCTGATCACAGAGCTGGGGCGGGAAAGCTGGGACTTGGTTCTCTCGGGGAAAAGCCGCTGCAGGGGGCAGGGGTTGGGGGTGTGCGCACACACAGTGGAAGGAGACAGTCACCCGGCTTCACAGACGCTGAGACCTGGTTTGCATTTCGGCTGAGGTTGACTTCTGCAGTGCCCATCCATCAAGTGCCACTAAGATGCCTTGAAGTAGGGGAGGGGGCGCCTGCCCTGACTCGCGGTTTGGCTTTGAGCTCTTGGATCACAGCAGCACGTGCTGTAGTCTCTCACAAACGGTTTTCACTGGCCTCTCTGGTGACAGGACTGTCTGGACAACCACCAGGGACCTTCATGTCTTAGCAAGTGGCCTTTCCTGTGGCCACCGTCCCTGGGCGCCAGGAGAAGGTGCCAGCCAGCCCAGGGGTTCGTCACAACCCACTTGTGGACTGAGCCAGCCTCAACCCCCAGCAGAAGCATTGCTGGGCCCCCGAGCAGCGTGAGGCCGGCAGCCCTAGGGCCCAGCCATGGAGGCAGGCACAGTAGAGCCACCAGACGAAGGCCCGGGAGGGTCTGGGCCAACCTGGTCCCTCAGGCCCCGCTGCCATTTTCCGAACTGCATCGTGGCCTGCTGTGCTTCCTGAGGACACAAGCTCAAGATGTGCCCTTGGGACCCCATCCCCATGGAAGGCCCTGCTGGGTTGGTGCCGACCAGTGTGGGCTCGTCCTTGGCTGGCCTTCTCTGAGCGCCCCGTTCTTGCCTTACCGGGGAGGTCCTGCTGCCTTGACAGGGAGTGCCAGTGGCCCTGAATTCCCTTACTTGGGCCAGAAGGTGGGAACCGCGTGGCTTCCAAGGACCTCACCCCTAAGAGGTTAGCCTGCCGACTGCCCTTCTGTGGGCACTGTCCCGGCCAGAGGACCTCGGCCTACCCCTAAGGTAGCCTGCCCACGTGACTTCCTTATGCCACGGACGTCCCTGGAAAGTGCAGCCCTGGCCTGCTCGCTGGCATCTGATGTGGCCGTGACTTCCCCTGAGGAACGGTTGGATATTGTCTGACTTCCCTCGCACTGGGGAGGGACTGGGGGTGGAGGGTGTGGATTTGGGGGAGGAGGGCGGCAAGGGTGGGTGGGACTGGCCCAGACTCCATGTCCAGCATTTCCCCAGCTCCTGTTGTTCTAATGTTAAATCATCTGGCAAAGAGTGTATTTTAATAACTGTCGCCTAACTTCTCTGTGTTCAGTCTGTGAAGTTCCTGTCTGGATAAAATTTTCTTTTGAAATTCCGAAATCGTCCTGTGCTTTGTTTGAGCCACAGGGACCCGTTCCTCGGGGGCCCTGCGCCTCCGAGCTGTGCACCTGCAGGGTGTGGGGACCACCAGAATCTGGGCAGTTCCTGTCCGAGGGAGGCAGCGTGTACCTTGGCCCTCCCGTCCCCCCCACTCCCCTGTGCCCCAGGCCCAAGCTGTGACCTCCTCTCAGGTCTTCCTAGCAGGAGCCCGGTGACAGAGCCCCAGAGTAGAAAGAAACCCTGCCGTCTGAATCCTGTGACCCAGGCGTCAATACAGCCAGGAAGCCCACCCAGAAAGCCACCTCACAGCCGCAGAGCCGGGGCCACACAGGTGGGAGCTGGGGCGGCGGCCTGTGCTCCTCGGATCCTTGCAGGCCCGGGAGGCTGAGTCTGGCCCTAGTTCAGGAAACGAGCCTGGCGGCTGGTCACTGGAGGGTCTGCAAACACTGCTCAGCCTGTTTCATTGCCGCCTGGGCCCTTGTTTTCAGCCTTACCGTGGCCCTTGGCATCGGAAGCAGCGTGGGATTTCTGGCTTTTCCTGCTCAGAGGACCGCCCAGGGCATGGGGTCCACTGAGGGCCCAGGGAGCTTTGCCCAAAGCAGGTGCTGTTTAAAAGAGACAATGGGAAGTCCCCCTCCCTGACCTCTGCCTGCCGTGCCTGGCCTTGCTGGGGGTTTTGCGAGCGCTGGCCCACTTCGGGGTTCGGGATCCACAGTGGGGGCAGGGCGGGGCAGTGGCGGGTGCCCAGAGGGAGGCTTGGCCTGGAAAGGCTCCTCCGATTACAGCTGATAGATGAGTGAAGCTCTAGATACCGCGGCGGCGACAGTCTCTCCACTTGCGGGCTCTGTCCTAGATTCTCTGCGCTGGCCTGGCTCTCAGGTCCGCCGCGGTGTTCCCCAACACAGCCCTCCCTCCTGCCAGCACACCTGAGAGCCCCTGCCAGGTGACCCCGCAAGAAGCTGGCGTCGAGGGCCTCCTGGCCCATCTGAAAGTGTTTGCAACCAGATTCTGAGGCTGGAGGCCAAGGCCTGTCCCACCCTAGTGGACAGGATCGAGCAGGCCCCAGGCCACACCCATCTCACCAGAAGTCACTTGGACCCACGGGGTGGGTGTGTTTGGTGTATAGGATTATTTTGAAGCCCGTATTTCTGTCCTAAGCAAGCCCAAGGTGTAAGGTACAGACAGGCAGCAGGAGGACCTGGGGACCAGGTGCGGAGGGGAGGCCGCCCGTCTCCACATGCGGGTGCCTCTGGGGTACAGGCAGGGCTGCCCAGGGCCTGCCCAGGAGGGAGAAGGCCCAGAGGCCTGCGGAAGGGCCAGCAGAGCACAGGCAGGCCACGGCAGCTCTCACCTGGCTGGGCCTGGGTGTGCGTGGCATGAGGGCAGGTGTCCGAAGAGCCAGGCAGCCATGCATCTTGCGCTCAGGCCGCTCTGTGGTCGTGCGGCAATATGGTCAGGTGGTCAGGCAGCCATGAGGCCAGCACCAACTCATCCGGGACAGGCCGAGGGTCAGCGTCCCCGAGGGAGGCCCAGCAGGCTATGTGTCCCCGAGCTGTAGGGGTGCAGTGGGCAGCTGGGTGACGTGTCCCTCTGTGCTGGGGCCAGGCTGCAGAGGGAAGACCTGGTGGGGAGCGCCTGGCTGTGCCCACCCTGGGCCCTCGTTCCCTCCCTCCTTCCAGTCTGGGGCTGTCTGGGAGCCTCTGTTCCTGGCACCCCGCTGTCCCCCAGATCTCTGCTCTGGGCTTCTGTTGTGGGGGCCTCCGTTGTCACCTTTACTGTCATCTTTGCATCCCAGTAGCCACCACTCTTCTGCTCCTGTCGGTGTCTGACATCCATGCTGGCCTGTGTACCGTCTACCCAACCCAGCGTGCAGGCCCAAAGGAGCAGTGGAGGGGTAGCTGTGGGCATCATGTGTCCCAAGCATCTGCGGCCAGTGCAGCACGCACGGAGAGCGGCTGGGTGGAGGGAAAGACTCAACAGAGCAGAGGGGCTGGGTCCTGGGGCTCTTCCCACATAGATCAGTCCTCAGAAGCCACTAGGGTGACTGGAGAGGTTGGGGGTCATTTTGGTTCTGGTGCCCAAGGCCAACAGAGGACTCGGGGGGGATCAGAGGAGGGGGTGGAGACAGCTGGCGGGGCTGTGATCTGCAGCAGCACAGAGAGGCCCCGCCTGGGCCTGCTGTCCACCCTAGATGGGCTGGGGAAGGCCTGACCCGGGGCTCCTGCAGCCTGGGCCAACCCGGGGCCCACACGGTGGAGGGTCGGCTGGGTCCTGGCACAGAGCACCCAGATGCACCTGAGGGACTGTGTCCTGTTTTTCTTTTATTTGCAGTTTCCCGAGACAGAACAAAATAATAATTTTGTACACTTACAAGGCTCAGAAAGAAAAGACAATGAAACTCAGCAAAAAGAGAGAAGAGGAAAGGCCGGCCAGCACCGCGGGCAGCCGACCCTCTGCAGGGCGGGCCGGCCGACGCCACCACACCGCGGACATCTAGCTAGAAGAGCGGGTGTGGCTTGCTCATGACGGGTCATGCAAAAGAACTATCCCCCAGAAAGAAAAAAAATCCCCAAATTATCCCAGACAGGCAGCTCCGTGGAGATAACAGGTGAGTGGGAGAGGAGGGGAGGCGGCCCCAGGAGGTGAGGATGGCCGGGCCACACACTGTCCACGGCGAGCCCCGCCGCTGCCCGAGGCCGGGGGAGCCTGGCGGATGTTTACCCTGTGTCCATGGGTGGAGACAGCTGTCCTGAGCACAGCCGTGGACAGGCAGGTGAGGGTCCACTCTGAGTGTCTGTCCGTGGACAGTCCCCTTGGAGATCAGCATCCGGTGTCCTGTTCCCCACTCCGCGCCCCTCCCTTGGCTTGATGGTGGGGAAGATAAAGAAAATCCTTGTCGAAAACAATGTGAATTGAAGAGGGCAGATACTGGGCAGGGGGTGTGGGTGCCACACCTCCGTGATCACGGCCCCTGGCTGCCCTCCAGCCCTAACCCAGCAGGCCAGGTCAGACCCACCCCCACACCCACCTGACCACCCTCAGCTCTCTCTGCCGCCATCTGACCGCGTGGCCAGTCCCAGAGGCATTGGTGCGTGCCCGCCAGCACACAGTGGAACCCCGAGGTGAGCTTAGCCCTTCTCCCCACACCGTGGGTCCCCGTCACACACTGCAGTCTCCAAGGGGCCTGGCAGGTGCGAGCCCGGCCCTGCCTCTTGCAGCCCAGGGCAGGCCTCCACTCCCTGCTGCTCTGGGCCCAAGCCCCTCAGCGTGGCCTCTGCAGCAAACACCTGCCTGGACTCTGCCTCAGCCCGGGGGCCCCAGCCACCTGCTCACCTCTGATCCCTCTCTCCTTCCTGCCTCACGACCTCGCCCAGAGCCCTGGGAGCCTGAGGCCCATATCCCCTTGGTGGCCACACAGGCAGGGGAAAGGCAGGCAGAGAGGAAGAGGTATCCGAACAGGTGTGCCCCCTCCCCCTGGCGCCCCCACGCCCCAGTACACCTCCCTGGCCCCGACAGAGCCAGAGCTGGAGCCCTGGGCCCACAGGAGCTTCTTGGATGGCTCAGCGTCCTCCCAGAGGGGTGGGCCAGCCTCTGCTCTGCTCTGCTCATCCGGGCCCGCACCCACGCCTTCTCGGGGAGGAGGGGAGGGAAAGGAAGCAGGAGGCAGGACTGCCGTGATCAGGCCCCCTCAGGTCCCCCAGCCCCTCCCCAGATGACACCTGACACTCCTGACTGAGCCCTGTGCAGCATGGAGGATGCAGACACCTTGGGGGTGGGTGCCACCTAGCAAACACCATGTTCCTCAGGTGGCAGGTCCCTGCGGACAAGTTCACTGCCCCGGCCGGTCCCCAGCGGAGGCCAGGAGCAGACGGACACGTGGAGCTTGGGTGGGGAGCGGCCGGAAGGTTCAAAGCCCCACAAATGCCAGTGATTTTTACAGCTTTTTCCTTTGTTTAGTGTTTTTTTTTTTTCCATTTCATCCGACATCATTTTGTGTGTGTGTGGTTGTCGTTGTCATCTTGTTTTTTAAAAAGAAATCACATCTGGTCTTGGTTTTCTGCAGACACAGGCACCAGGGGAGGAACGAGGCAGACACAAACATGCGACAGGCAGGCCGTGCGCCCGAGGGCAGCTGGGCTCCAAACACCGAGTCTGTCCCGCGAAACCAGCTGCAGCTCTGAAACGGGGCGGGCGCGAGGGTGGGCCGGGGTCAGCTTCGGGGGCAGCCACTCTCCCGGGCTTTGTCGTCTGCAAGGCGGACCCCTGCAGGGCTGCTCGGTGGGCCCCGCGCCACCACGCCTCGAACACGAGGCTCCGTCCGCTCTGTGCCCCGGAGCCAGCCCTGCCGCAGTCCCCACCGCTCCCTGCCGCCTCCCCGCGCGGGCGCTCACCTTCACTGCAGCGGGGCCACGGGCGCGCCCGAGCAGTGGAAGTGCACGTTCTGCCACTTGCCGTCTCGGCGGTGCCACACGCGCGTCTCCTCGGACTGGCTGGTGCGGGGCCGGCCCTGCCCATCGATGTACTGCGTGAGGCGGATGTAGGCGATGCACGCGGCGTCCTCGCCGATGACGTGCACGTGCGGGTTCAGGATGGTCGTGTGGATCGGCTTGCTGTTCTTGGCGAGCACTGTGGGCGGGCAGGGGCTTGGCACTGTGCCCCCCACCCGGCCCCTCCACTGGCCCAGCACCCCTGGGAGTGCCATTCTGGCTGCCCCCTCCCTGTCGCAGTGTGTCCGCACCCCCTCCCACCTCTCAAGTGGTCTTGGGGGAGCTCTGCCACAGGAGGTGGGGCAGGGGCTGGCCAACCCTGGGCACAGACTTCCCAGGCCCCTGACCAGCCGGCCACCTCCAGGGATGGGTGCCGCCCTCCTCCCTGCCCCAGCCCCTCACTCACAGTTCTCAAAGTAGAATCTGTGGAAGTCCATCCCTTCAACCAGGTTGCCCAGAGCTTCAGGCTCAAATGAAGTCAGGCCTGGGTCGCAGATTTTCCTGGGGGGCAGACCCAAGTGAGGAGAGGCCCCTCAGAAGCTGCCCCTTCCATCCACCCCCTCCCTGTAGGGTAGGTTCCCCTCTCCGACCCCAGCTGCCCCAGGACAGGCCCGGGCGCCCTAACTCACGCGTAGGCCTCGAAGTCACCGTTGTTGACAGCCTCGATGAGCTGCTCTGTGATCTTGATAATCTCCTGCTTCCGCGCTGCAGGGAGACAGACATCCGCCCGGTGACCCGTGCACCACGCACTCCTGCAGCCCAGGAGGGGCCCCAGGCAGAGCACCCCGCCCCCAGCCCCCACCCGCCTCTCCTCTCCTCTGCAGGAGGGACCCTGAGGCCCCGGATCCTGGCACCCAAAATGCCCAGCTCAGACTGCTCCCTGTGAGGTTGCAAATGGCTTCCACATTTCAGGGTCCAACAAGATTCTATTTCATCTGTCTGAAATGCAATGTTCCTGCATGACTGAAAAACTCCATCCGTGGTACAAAATGTCTGGAAAATGCAGAAAGCGGAAGCAAAGCCGGTCACAACCACCCTGTACCAACCCCAGTCCCTCAGGCCACATCTCCTGGGCCCTGGGCAGCTGCAACACTGTGACCAGCCCTCCCGGCTCCTGCCCAGCCGGGCACTGCTCAAAGATTCCTTCACGCATTCAACAGCTCTCGGGGAAGGGGGAACGTCTACTGAGGGCCAGCTCACAAAGCAGGGAGCCAATCAGGGACTGCAGGGCCAGGCTTCTGTGCAAAGGCCAGGGAGCAGGCCCAGTGGAAAGCACAGGGTGGACCTCACCTCCTCCTCTTCCTGGCCACCCACGGACTGCCAGCTGGCCTCTGCCTCCTCCTGTTTGCAGTCCTGGGCCCCTGTGCCAGCCTTCCAGCATCACCTGTCCATCCCGCATCCTCTATCTGCGGCCCTGGGCGTGCAGCCTCCTCTGGGCTCCTGCCCCCTTGACCTCTGGCCCTAGACAGTGCTGGTCCCAGGGGTGCTCAACTGGGGGCCCCCTTTTGTCTAACTACAGCTTCTTTTCATGCAAAATATTTTAAACACATGAAAGAAGCAAAAAGAATAATGGAACCCACACCCTGCTGATCCAAACCTGAACAATTTCCGTATTTGCTTTAGACTTCTTTCACTAAGATATAGATGACCGTGTTCCCCTCAGTCTTGCTCCACTCACTCTCCTCAGAGAAATACCGAACTGAATCAGGGGCTTAACCACTTCTGTGCAGATACAGAAACACCCAAACGCATACACAAAACACACACACACAAGCACGCGCACACAGGCACAGACACACCCACATACGGTGGTTTCTGAAAGCAGTAAAAGCTGTAATGTGGTAAAACTCAGACCCAGGGAGGGCACTGGAAGCATGATCCCAGGACTCCTCCCTGGTCACAGCGACACCACCGGAGCGTGTCCCCGCCCCACTCCCAGCAGCACATCAGGACCACGGGCTCTCTGCACAGACACCCTCGTGGGATGGGCGCCCTCACTCCACCAGGCCTGCTGCTGGGTGTCTGTCGGTCTCCCGGATTTAGCCGCCAGCGCAGCGGGGATCAGCAGCTACGTGAGTTGACCTGCGGGCTGAGTTCCCCGAGCACAGATCGCCAGCTGTGACAGGTGCATTTGGCATTTGGAAGCACGTGCCCACGACCCCGTGGGCTGCTGGTATGTCCTGCCATCAGCACCTTCAGCTGTCTGGGTGCTCACTCTCCCAGGCGCCCGCTTGAGAAGCGGACAGAGTCCAGAGCAGAAGACACCGCGTGCTGAGTGTGAGCCCAGGCGTGCCTGCGTGTGTGCTGGGAGCCTGGGTCGTGCTGCACCGGCCCTGGACAGTGACTGCAGGACGGGCTCCATGACACCAGAGGGGCTGAGTGTGTGCGTGCGTGTGTGTGTCTGTGCACATGCGTGCATGTGGGAGTGTGGGCACGTGTGCATACGTGTTTGTAGTGCATGTGTGTGCGCGCGCCGACCTGCAAGCACGCGTGGGCTTCCCCATCCCCACGAGGCCCTCTCTGTGGACCTGGCTGCACTTCTGCTAGCGCCGTGTTTCCATCTCTCATTGAACTGCATGTCTGGACCATAACATGGTTTGGGCTTAAGGCTGTCTGTCCCTGCAGAACCCAGGCCCCACCTGTCTCCAGGAGGGCGGTCCGTGGGCCCAGCTTCCCTGACACCAGTCGTCCCCCTGCAGAGTTCTGAGCTGCAACAGAGCTCTGTCCTGACACATGCAGACAGGTCTCTGGGCTCTGTTTTCACCTGCTGGATATTTCACACCTCCTCCCACACTTGCCTCATCACAGTGCTCCTCCCCTCAATACTTACTCCGCAGCCTGCCCACCTCGCCCCTTCGGCATTTCCCAATTCTGAGTCGCCCCCTCTCCTCTGGGACCTCATCCACCCCCATCCCCAGTTCACCTATCACCTTGGTGGAGGCGGCCTCAAGCTTCAGGCTTCAGTTTCCTCCCACTGCAGCCCCACTCCCCCACCAGAGGCCTCCCCCGAGCCAGGCCCCCTGGGCCTGTCAGAGGGCAGCAACCAGCCCCTGCCTCTCCCATCCCTGCCCATCACCCAGGACCTCGCCACCTCCCTTCTGCGGCACCACGCCCAGCCCCTGCTCAGAAGCCCCCACCTTCCACCTGGGATTTACTCTCCAGCTCTGGGACCGGGACCCGCCTCCGGGCCATCCTGCTGATCTGACCAAGGGGACGTCTACACCTCTCGACACCCCAACACTTGCTGATCCCTCTTCTTCACAGACATCGCCAGCCGCCTCCACCCCACATGGGCCTCAGCCAACAGCCTTACAGCTGGAATTGTGACTTTCTTGTTTTGTTTTCAGTGCACTTTGATTTTACGGCCACCCTACTGCACTAGGGTAAATGAACCGAATCTTCCATTTAAAAGAAGTAATATTGAGTGTTTTTAAACAAAGTGTAATGAAAAATGGAGTCAGTGTAAAGAGAAAGTAGGAGAAATCCAAGGTCACGGCACACATTGCAACGCCTGAAGTTTGGGGAACAGCCACCAGGTCCATTGTGCAGATAGGAAAGCTGAGGGCACGCAGGCCTGGTCACAGCCCAGGAGTGGCCGGACACCCTGCCCCACGGAGGGGCTGCTGTCCAGGCCTAACCCTGCCCTGAGGAGCAGTCCTGCCTCACCAAGTGGCCCACTAAGCAAAGGGATGATACAGATACAGATGGTGAGAGGGTGAAAGCTCCAGAGGGTGAGGCCTGTTAGCAAGGACAAGATGTCCCCACCAGGTAACTCTGGGGACAGAGCCAAGGTGCATGGGCAAGGTCTGGCTTGAGAAGAGCCCCCGAGTTGAGCTGAAGCCCCATGCCTCCTCTAGCTCTCTTAGGGGGTGCTAACAGGCCAGGGAGGCCCAGCCACTGGCAAAAGGACTGCAGTGACCCCAGGGTGACCCCAAGCCTTGTCCCTTGGCAGCTGCAGGGGCACCGGACACCCCCAGCCACCCCAAGGAGGCAGCTGCACCAGGTCAGCCTGGATTGTGCGTAATCCCCGATTACGGAGATCCCAGCCCGGGGCCAGCGGGCAGCGACCCCATTTATGCCCTGAGACAGCTGGTGACTAGGTCCCCGAAAAAGGAGGGTACCCAGGACCCATCCCAGGGATGGCCCTCTGCAGCCTGGGCCTCGCTGCCGGGAGAGGCGGGTCCCGGTCCCGGAGCTGGAGAGGGGGCTCCCTGGCCTTGGCACTCGCCCACACGGACTACTGAGAGCCAGGTCTCACCCCAAAATGGGGTGAGATGCCCTTTCTCCAGGCTGGCGCCCACCTGCCTTCCTTCACCTGAGGACACTCCCACACACACTCAAGGGGCCGGGATGCTGGAAACTCGGGGTAAGGGGACGCACATCCAGGCACAAGGAATCCACTTCTTGAAGGAGAATGATCCCTGCCCTCGGGGTCCCCCAACACTCTGAGTCTGCACCCCGCCCTGCCCTCTGTACCCCACGGGCCTGGCTGCACCTCGGCCACCTCCATTCAGTCCCCGTCACAGCCCCCTCTGCAGCCCCCCACCTCCCCGAGTCAAGCTTGAGACAGATCCCTAAAGGGACAAGCTCATGCTGCGGGCTCCCAGATCAGCCTGGAGCCCTTAGCATCCCCAGCAGGCTCTGTCCTCAGAGCTCCCCATCTTGGCACCCCTGCACTGGGGTCCCATTGCAGGCAGCCTCCTTGGGTACCTTCTCCATGTCTTCTACCCTCAGCTTCTTTATTTGTGAAAGCAGGGGCCGTGAGGGTCTGGGAGATATGGACATGGAGGCCTCTAAACTAGGGTAAGATGCTGCACAAATGGGGAAGGGGCTCTGACCACTCCCACAGGCCCTGCTGTGCGCCCACCGGCAAGTCTGGTCTCTCACCTCTGAGACTCTCCTCCACGCCCCTCAACCAAGTTCAGATTCGGGCCACAGATCCCCCTACTCCTCCCCTACTGCTCCCGGGGCCTCCCTCCCACCCTCAGACCTGGCCTGCAGTGGGTGGGCAGGGGTCGGTGCCCTTCCGGGTCCAGCACTCACCCAGCCTCTCCCCTGCCATGCCCGGCCCCTGGCCCCGCAGCCTCTCCTCTGAGAGCCCGGTATCTCCCTGGAGGTGGGGGTGGCTGCCGCCCTGGGGTGTCATCCATCCCTGTAAGCGATACTGGCCGGCAGTCGGCAGATGGGCTGCAGCAGCGGCGGCGGCTCCTCCCTGCCTGGGGAGGCGGCCCAGCCCAGCGCCCGCCCCGCCGGGGCCCTCAGCTGGAGACGGCCTTTCCCTTCCTTGCCCCTCAGTGCCCAGCATCACCACCCAAGAGAACTGCCCCTCCACCCTCACCCCGAGCCAGGGCATAACTCCAGACAGGACCCCAGCCTGCACACGCACCAGCGTCACTAAAGAAGAAACCCAGCTTGCAGATCACGAGTGTGAGACTCTAGTTCCCAAGAACCTGCTTCCTGATTCTTTTTCCACATGTGCACATCTTGAGCCAAACGGCACCTTCGTGTGGAATTCCCTGTGCCCCGCGTCCCCCCACCTGCCAGCTGGCCCCTTCCCAGAGCCAGGGGGCAGTGCACCGCAGCCGGGGGTCTCAATAACCCTGCGAGCCCCCGGGAGCCGCCAGCGGGGCCACTCAAGGTGCTACTTACACGGGGTGGGTGGGGGGCCTGGGAGAGCCGGAGACAGGCAGGGTGGGGGGCCCTGGGCTTCTGGGGTCCCCGAGCCCCTCCTCACCGTGTTCAGGATGTCAGAGATCCTGGGGGCTGGGGCGGAACAGACGAGACGTGAACACGAGGCAGACGGGGACACGCAGGAGAGAAAACCTAGGGGCTGATGAGCTAAGCCAGAGAGAGTGGGGGAACGGAGGGGGATGTGAGGGACAGAGGGATGGAGAAGGGACATGGGGGAATGGGGACAACGTGGAGGGTGGGGGTTGACAGAGGGGACATGGGGGACAAGGGGGAAGCTCCAGGAATGTTCAGGCAGATACAGCTGTCTGACCAGGTGGCGTGTGGAAAGTTGCGGTGGGCAGAGGGTGCCCTCCAAGGAAGGGCAGCCTGGCCCAGAAGAGGGGGGAGGAGGTAGCCCGGCATAGGACAGACCCTCGGTCAGCGCTGGACGGGTGAATGAAGCAGTGAGTGAGGCAGTGTGCAGAATGTCCGGCCCCCTCCCCGGAGAACCCAGTTCTACGGGAAGGCTGGGCCCTTTCTTGTCCCTTTGAGGCCACAGGCCTGTGGTCGGGAGGGATTTCTGTCATAGCTCCTTGTGCAGGGGCGCCCTGGGGCTCTGGCTGGGGGCCCAGTGTGGGGCCCACATGAAGCCAGCATGACTGGCCAGGTCACAGCACACAGCCTGAGGGGCAGGGAACATGGGTGGGAGGCCTCAGAGAGGGAGGGAGACCCTCCGGGGGAGGGGCCTGAGGCCGGACAGCGGTGCAGGGGGGAGGCGGGGGAGCCGTGGGGGGAGCTGCCTTGCGGAGTCAGCGCGGGTGCCGCCCCGACGGCCAGCCGGGCCGGACGGTGAGCCGGGCCACGCAGCCTGGCCCGGGGGCAGCTGAGGCCGTGCATGACAGGACGCGGGGAGCCGCTCAGCAGCACAGCCAGCAGGCCTGGGGCACTACTTACATGGGGTGGGCAAGGGGCCCTCGGCTTCTGGGGTCCCCGAGCCCCTCCTCACGGAGCTCAGGATGTCAGAGATCCTGGGGGCTGGGGTGGACAGGAGGCAGACAAGTGAGGCGGCGGCGGCAGGGGCGCGGGAGGAGAGGGAGCAGGGCCTCCCGCTCTCTCCTGCCTGGGCCCGCAGCACCAGGGAGCCCCAGCCCCGAGACAGGGGCAGGCCGGGGGGCCGGGGGTGGCCCACAAGGAGGCACTGGAGGGGCAGCACTGGGGAGCCTCGGTGGGGGCGTGTGGGGGGCAGGCTGGCCCTGGCTGCAGGCCCTTCGAGGAGACCCCCACAGCAGCAAGGGCCCGCCAGCTACTTACATGGGGTGGGCAGGGGGCTAATGGGAGCCGGAGACAGGCAGGGCGGGGGGCCCTCAGCTTCTGGGGTCCCCGAGCCCCTCCTCACGGAGCTCAGAATGTCAGGGACCCTGGGGGCTGGGTGGACAGATGAGATGTGAACAGAAAGGCAGGTGAGGACACACAGGACACGGAGGGCATGCAGAAGGATGACCGGGGTTAAGCTGGAGAACCCCAGACCCCAGACACAGCTCACAGCCACCCCAAGACCACACGGTGGGGTCCACGGCTCCTGGGGCACACCACCCCAGCATAGCATGCCCAGGGCTGTGAGATCACAGGTGTATGAGGCAGGCTCAGGACCATGTGCAGGGCTGGACACAGGCCTTCGAGGGCCGGCTGCCAGGTGGGAGGGCTGGGTGACTGCCCAGCCAGGGCCAGCGGAGGCCAGGCCGGGGCCCACCGGGGCTCCTCTGCATCTGATGGACGACACAGCTGAGGTGAGAGATGCCCCCAGGCGCCTTGGGCACAGAAAAGGGGCTGTGATGAGGCTAGCCGGGCCGGCCCTCTCCCCCAGGCTCCTGCAGGCTCGGGCCGCCTCAGGCCTGCACGGAGCCACAAGAATGCACAGGAGGTCTGGATGACCTCCATGCTGATGGCTTGGGGCCTGCAGTCTGGGGAAACCACAGAAACGTTCAGTCTCCCTGTGTCCAGAGTCCCAAACTTTGTGTTCACTTCCACTCTGGGACAAGGGGGATGCTCGGGACAGGGTCACTGCATCTCCCAAACTGACAGAGTGGCCACCATGGGGCCGGGCCGGGGGCAGCCCCGAGGGTGCTCAGCACTCATGTATACAAGTGTGCGGCTAAGAGGTGGCCCCACGTCGGGGTAAGAGGCCTGGCCTGGGTGGAGTGGGTACCAGATCCCCTCTGCGGGGCGATTGAGAAAGCCAAGAGTGGAAGTGGGGGCCAGGTGAGCCCCTGTGGGGCCCAGCTGGGCCTGGGAGCCCCGAGTGTGGGACAGAGTGCAAGTCTCTGCCACCCACCCTCCCACAACGAACCCAGGAAACGCCCCTTGCTGCCCGTTCAAGTGTCAGCTGCCAGTCAGGCAGGCACAGGTTTAAGGACCTTTGAGAGAAGAAAGAGCAAAATCAATCATGAACTCGTTCCCCGATGGGAACTGGGTGTGCAGCCCCCGGAGCGACTGGGGGACCTGGGCAGAGAACTGGCCTCACCCAGGGCAATGGCGTCCTCACTGGTCAGGGTGCCCGGGACAGTTACGCTTGGCTTGGACGCTAAGCCCGAGATTGTCAGGCGCCGGTCTGTGCCCAGGCTCAGCCAGGACTGCAGCCCTGCGCAGGGTCAGCCCCAGTGGACACACCCTCATGGCAGGCCCTGGCCTCTTCCTGTCCCACCTGTCCCAGCTCCACACCCGCCAGCGGCCCACCCACCGGCCACCGCAGCCTGGGCGCTCAGGTACCTTTTGTGTCTTCATCTTCTATGGTGGTATGGGTGCTGTCGGACGACTCCTGGGGAGACACGGGGAGGAGGCACTTCAGGACGTGGCCTCTGCCCCCATGGGGCACATGCAGGCCCCTCTTCCTCTGCTGTGGCTCGGGGCCCCGTCCCCAGACACCCACAAGCAGTACTGGAGCTTCATGTTGGCCCCCAGGGGTCACCTATCCCCGGGGCTGGGCCACCCACATCCGCAATGGCCAAGGGCCCCAAATGTGCTTCTCCCGACAAGACACGTCCAATGGAAAGACTCCGTGTTTAACAAGAGAGAAAAACGAGCTTTTTGCAGTTCCAAGACCCCTGGAGAAGCAAAAAGGCACCCACAGCTCGTACATTTTGGCAGAGCAGGAAGCTGCCAGTAGGTCCTCAGGAATCTGGCCCTAGCCCAGCACCCACACCTCCTTCCCAGGCCGGGACCGTGCAGCCAGGCCTGGCCTTACCTCTCAGGTGGCCTTAAGGGCAGAGAGGTGGCCCCAGCACCTCCTACCTCACGCTCCTGGCTTGCCGCCCTTCAGTTAAAGAACCAGGCGCCATCCACCTGTCACCAAGTTCCCAGAAGGCCTGCCTGCTCCTCAGAGGAACATCTTAGGAAGGTCCCCAAGGGGTCCCTCTGTCCCCCTCACCGGACACACTGCTCTGGGCCACAAATAGTGGTGTCTTTAGGCTGTAGAATTAAGACTCACAACACAGCCCCAGAATGCTGTCTCAAGGCCCCTCGCAGGGAGAGCAGGACCCTCACCCAGACACACGGTCCTAGGAATACCCGAGTCTCAGAGGCCCCTCCTAGCACCTCGAGTCTGGATTGGCCTCGAGGCAGTGGTCCATGGCCCCTGGTCCTGGCCCATGGCTAGGGCGAGTGGGGACCCTGGGAGGAGCTCAGGCCCACGTGAGAATCTGGCTGCAGGCCTGGGCGCGCGTAGGGTGGTGCTGGCCCTAGAAACACAGCTTGGCCGCCCACCCATTCCTCCCACCACTCAAGAGAGCCAGCCCCTTCCCTGGCCCCCGGGGTGAAGATGCCAATGCAATGGGAGCTGATGCCAGAGCAGGGGGAGGAGCAGGGGAGAGGTCAGCTCAGCGGGAAGCACTGGGCGCAGCGGGCAGAGGTGAGCAGTGGGTGGGGTCAGGAGGGTCTGAGCTGCACTCCTCCTCCCAGCCCTGCACTCGGGGGCGCTCTGGGCAGCCCACGCTGGCCCTTCTCCCCTGGAACCCTCACCCCTGGCTAAGAGTCACAGAGCACACCCAGGCTCTTCACAGCACTTAAGCCTCTGGAGTGGGCCCTGTATTCAGCTGCTCCTGGCCACTGCCAGGGGGAGATGGAAAGGACCCTGAGACGTGGACCCAGCTCGGGGTATCAGGAAGCCCAGTCTCCTGTATCCGCAGTGGACGCGGTACAACCGTGCCTCCAAGGGTAGCACCTGGGGCCCTTCCCCAAAGGAGCAGCCCGTGGACTTGGGGAGGCTCTGTCCTGCCTTGGGAGGGGGTCACTGCACCGCTGTTTCGGCACAGATGCTTCCCCGGGGTCAACATCCCAGACCTTCCCCAGGGCCGGGGGGTCTGCCTCCTGCCTGAGCAGAAGTTCCCGAGAGGGTGACGAGGAACGCGCAGTACCTTGATCCCGTCCACTGGGTTATGAATGACGGTGGTTTGAGGCTCCTACAGAAGAAGGAAGCACAGAGGAAGGAAAGAGGGAAGTGAGAAGAGGAGGAGAGTGGAGGCCCCCCCGCAGGAGCCTGGGAGAGGAGAGGAGAGGGTGGCGAGCAGAGCAGGATGGAGGCAGATGGCCAGCAGGGAGCGGAGCGGCGGGAGAGGGACCCGGAACAGGACCAATGTGGATGGAACACGCAGATCCGCCCGAGCCTCGCGGGCACCTGCGACGGGAGGGTGATGGAGAGAGTGGGGCCGAGGGCGGGGCTGAGAAGCGGCCCGCTGGGTGCCCCGCCTCCGGCGCGCTCCCTCCTCCCTTTGCTGCTGAACCCTTGGCCCCAGCATTGCGGGGGGGTGGGGAGACACAGGTTTGATGTCATGGGGGTGGGGGTGGCACATGGGATGGACGGGGTTCGAGACGGGGCTGGCTGTGAGGCCGGCGTGTGCGACCCTTCCCTCCTGGGCCAAGGCCGCCCCTTACTCGCCAGGTGGCCATTTGCCAAACCCAGCCTCCGTGCGGATGGCCTGGGGCCGGCTCCCAGAAGCAGGGCCTGTGGCCATGGGGACACCAAGTGTGCTTTCAGCAAATTCAGAACCTGGAGACCAGCAAACCCCAACCTCTTGGGCTGGCCTGCTCTTCAAGAGACACCATAGGCACACAGCACCCAGGGCAGGAGGGCTGGCACCCACTGGCCAAACCCTGTGTCCCCAGCTGTGGGTTCCCCTGGACACCTCCACGTGAGGGCCAGAGCTGGCAGGTCCCTCTGAACTCGTGCCTGCCCACCCCTCCCCAGCAGACCCCTGAGCCCTCTGGGCCAGCACAAGGCCAGCACAGTCATAGAAATGTATCTCCCCCACCCGCCTCAGGGCCTGTAGGACACGAACTTGGATGGGAAACACCACAGCTGCTGGGCCATCACCAGGGAAACCGCCAAGGGATCTCTGTCTCCCTCCAGATCACTGGGTGGGCGCTGAAGCTAAGACCAGGCCCACTCATTCTTCCTGGGGAGAAACCAAAGCCCCCACCTCCCAGATGGCAGAACCCCGCAGCGCCCCAGGGAGGGGTCGGGAGCGTGAGCCCCCACTGCCCAGTCTGCACTCCCCCGGGCCACTCCCTGTGCAGAGCTAGCCCGGCCGGAGCTCTGGGTCAGCCTTTGCGAGCAGAGGAGCTGAGTGAGGCTGGTGCCCTGGGTCCCATGTCTCAGCCTCTCTGGCTAACTGAAGGCCTCTCACCGCTGAGCACAAGTCAGCCCGGGCCTGCCCACAGCACCCGAGAGGGGTTCCCAGCCCAGCCATGGGCCCGCCTGAACTGGGGTGCCCCTCACCCCCACAACCTGGGGGCAGTGGGCTCCAGGGGCCAAGTGTCATCTGTCAGAGACCTTTATCCCAGGCCTCCTGACAGGTGGGGTACGGGAGGCCCGGGACGTGGGGTGCCGAGGGGTTCAGTACCAGGGCGGCTGGAGGGAGCGTCCCCTTGGGGCTGGTGGCAGCTGCACTGTTTTTGGTGCTATTCGTCTGGGGCTGCAGAGAGAGGAAGAGAAGCCATTAAGGATACAATAAGGGGCCACACCCCTTTCTTGGGAGGGGCGGGGGCCCAGGAGGAGATTTGGGGATGGGACAAAGCTGCAGGCCCGGGGTGGGGGGACAGGGCGCCCAGACCCCCCGGGCCAAGCCAGAGCCTCACCTTGACTCCGTCTGCTTTCTTGTTGAGTAAACTCTTGGCTGCTGCATAGGAGGAAACAGGCATGATGAGTGAGGGGCCCAGGTCCCAGTGTAAGCCACCCCCTTGGCGTGAAGCAGCCTCGGGAGCCTGCCGGGAGCCTGCCAGGAGCCTGGCCTCTCCAAGGTCAAGTGAGTGGACAGCCCAAGGTCCCGAGGCAGGGGTGGCTTCTGTACCCAGCTGGGGACAGAGTGGGTCTGCGCCCAGTGCTGAGCAGAGCCATTCCGGGGAAGGCCTGGCCAGGGCTGCCTGAGGACCCTAGCCCCAGGACAGAGTCTTCCCCCAGCCATCCTCCATGACCTTGGAGGACGCCAAGATTTCTCCTCCCACCTGGGACCGGCAGCCTCTGGGCAACATGCAGGCTCTGCTAAAAGGGTGGCAGGGCACTGCCCCCTACCCGAGATGGGCGCACAGGACAGGGCACCAGGTTGCGGTGGGAGGCACCCCTCAGTAATTTTCCATGTTCTCAGGCAGAGGTGGGTGGGCTGCAGCTGGCCACCCACACAGGGTTGGGCTTGTCCCAACCCCAAGTGCCTGCCTGCTCCCAGCTTCCTGGCCCCCCTCCCTCAGCAGACAGGACTCAGAGCTCTGCCCCCATGGCCAGGCCCCAGGCGTGACTGTCAGCTC
This sequence comes from Vicugna pacos, assembly GCF_048564905.1. Taxonomy (NCBI): domain Eukaryota; kingdom Metazoa; phylum Chordata; class Mammalia; order Artiodactyla; family Camelidae; genus Vicugna; species Vicugna pacos. The sequence continues at coordinate 83,523,387 of NC_132993.1, forward strand.
AGAGCACCCAAGGGGCAGCTTGACTCGCCCTCATGGACCGCCCCAGCAGCCCTGGCCTTGCTCTGACAGCGCTGACTGGGGCCAGCAGGGGCCTCTGTGCCCACCCACCAAGGATCTTGATCTCAGAGTGGGGGCAACAGGATGACACACTTGGGGGAGGGTCCAAAGGGTTCCCCGCCTCCCAGGTTCCCACCACCCCTCAGACTCCCAGGCCCAGCAGATGGCCCATCTCACCCCAGCCATACCCCCCAAGGAGGTCAGGGCTTTGCCCGCCTTCCCGATCAGAGGCCCTGACCTGCCACACCCCCACAGGCCCTTAGCATCTGCGCCTTCAGCAGTGGTTAGTTTTAATTACAGAACTACAAAAAAAAAAGGAAATCAGCTTACCTTACAGAAAAGGAAAGGTGAGGAGGGGGGAGGAGAGGGAGTGAGGAAGGAAGGAAGAGAGAGAGAAAACAAGATTTGTGGAGGTTCAGGCTGAGTGCAAGTCTGCAGCCTGGGACTCACAGCGGCTCCTGCCTCGCCCGCCCTGCCCACAGTCACGCCAAGCGATGCCCCGGGACGGCCGGTGCAGTTAGGGAAGCAGCCGGGGTCGGACGCCGGACGGCGGGGCCCCTTGCCCCGGAAGGAAGGTGGCCTGGCCCCACGGCCAGCTCCCAGAGCTCTGGCCGGCCAGCCCTGAAGTGGGGGCTGCCTGCTCAGAGGGACGAGGTGGCCCACAGCAGGCCCGCGCAGGGATACTCTCTACCAGGAACATCCCTGGAGGCCACTGACTCGAGCTGGCACACACATCCAGAGAGATGCAACGGTTCTCAAAGTGGGGTCCCCCGCCAGAAACATCAGCAGTGCCGGGGCCCCCCCAGACTTACTGAGGCCGAGAAGGGGGTGGGCTGAGCTTCTGTTCAACTGTCCATCTGTTTTGGGGGATCCTGACGCTGCCTCAGCTTGAGAACCACTGGTCGAGGTCACCAGTGCAGTGACCAGGCCTTTCCCTGTCCAGGTGGCCATCGCGCCACCCTAGGGGCTCTGCATGGGAACACCGGTGGCTGCTCCCCGCCAGACGGCCCTGTGGTGCCATTGGAAAGCTGCCACACTGGGTGGTTTCAGTTCCCAGCCTTTCTCCCCAACAGACCCATCAATTCTCTCAAAAGTTTCCCTCCCAAGATCCATCGGGCAAAGTTTAACAAGAAGCCTGCTCCTGACCCAACCCTCTTGCCCAGTGAGCCTCACCCCGTGAGAAGCATCGCAGGGTCCCAGCCAGTGAGGGGACCACAGGCCATCCCTTTCTTTGCCCCCCATGCTGGCCTGCTCTACATTTCATCCTCCCAAGGGCCTGGTGAGGCCGGACTCAGGACCACGCCCTCACGCCCTCACGCCCTGGCAGCCCTGCCCCGCAGGCATCCCAGGACCAGAAATGCTGCCTTCTCGAGGCCACGTCCTACTTCCCACTGAGGGGACTATGAAAACCTCCCCTGGTGGCAGCTACATCTGCCTCCCTATAACTCACCATGGAGGGACAGGCCAGCCCTGCAGACATGAGAACTCGGGGGCCTCCAGGGCCAGCAGCCTCACTCCTGACCATCATGCCTCTGGCCTCCCTGCTGACTTTGCCTCTCTGCTCTCTCCCCATCTCCGGTGCACAGGGGAGCGCCACCACCTCTGCAGTGGGAGTTTTGCTGAGGTCACAGAGCCCAGGGGCCCTGTCTGTGCTGGCCAACCAGCCAGCTGGACGCCACTGGGAAAAGGGCTTCTCCCAGGGGCCTGGAGGAAAGTGGCGTCCAGCTCTTCTTGAAGGCACTCATGAGAGCTGAGCAGGCAAGCAAGCTAAGCCCCAGCCCCCAATTTAAGGTGGGCAGTTTGGGGAAAGTCATCCCCCAGTGCCACACAGCCTTGGCCAGTGGCATTCTCGGCTGGCTCTGAGTTACAACCAGCACAGACCAGTGCTGGTCTAAGAAGTTTGGCCGGGGCCAGCCCAACGCCCCGGTGGAGACAAGTCGGCTCTGCCTGGTCTTCCCCTTGGGCAGGAAAGGAGGCCCCTAGGTCAGACCCTGGGTGGAGATGGATGGAACCCTGGGACAGTTCTGGGTGTCAAGGGGTCCCCTTTGGTCCCTGATTTTATCAACACCCCATTCCAGACCCTGCCACTTGAGACAGCATGAGTTTTGCTCCCTAACAATCCACCCTTCTGGGGACTCAGATGGCCACCACCATGGCCCAGGCTCTGCAAATCCCTGCAGCAGGCACCTATCCTTTCCATCGATTTCCAAACACTCCTCCTTAGGAATCCCCTATAACCGACACCTGCGTGTCTGGGTGCAGTGTGGCCACACAGCTGGGCCCCTCCTGAGCATTCCCGTCTCTGTCTGGGACTAACTCCAGAGCCCTGTTGACCGTCATCTATACAAGCGGTCACAGGCATAGAGGGTTTCCTCTGTGGTTCCTCAAATCTAATGCATGATTACACAGCAGGAGCCAAGGTGGGCCAGGCAGGCGCCCTGGACCCCTGGGAGACAAGCGGAGACCTTCTGCCCCACCTGCCCCGGGTCCTCAGGGTCAGGCCATCACTGCCACAGTGAAGCCCAAGTGGGACCGTCCAGGACGCTCTGATGAACTGTAAGAGATCTACAAAGACACCAGGTCTGCTGGCAGAGGGCAACGCATCACCCCAGAGGCCGTCACCCTCAGAGACGCGATGGCCTTGGAACTGAGACCGCCCCGCCCCGCCCCGCCCCGCCGAGTCTGCTGGTTCCAATGCACTGGCGGAGGTGGGTTGACCTAGTGGTGAGGGGGTGGCCTCAGCCCACAGGGCCCAGCCGTTACCTCGTCCCCTAGCTCGTCACTCGAGGACAGCCATGCTGGGCTCCGTCCACATGCACGGGCCACCCCCCAGACAGAGCGGCCCTCGGCGCCCAGGGCGGAGCCCCACATGCACACGGCCTCATGCACCGACGCTCCACATCCACTCACAGGCAGCGGGCATTGCAGGCGGGAGCCCGGGCAGAGAGCGGCTCAGAGGCGCCTGCCTCCATCGCGCAGGAGCCCCGAGTCTCACGTTCCCTGACCCTCTGCCTCGCCCTCCCCTGGGGTGCTCCAGAAAGGCCCAGAAAATGAAGCTGACTCAGGATGACCCCTGGGGGTCGGCCTGTTGGACCTGTCCACTGGGGTCACAAAAGGACCGCAGACGCTCCTGTCCCAGGACAGCCCTGCCCTGAGCACCCCAGGAGGCAGCGGCCGGGGATGCTGGGGTCCTCCGGTCAGGCAGGTGGGACTGTGTGCCCTGTGGGGTCATGGGGCAAGAGCTGGGCTGGACGTGTAGGGGGAAAGGCCTTGGGCCTGGGAGGGGCTGGGGCATCTGCCATCTCAAGCTGACACTTGAAGGGTTTTCTTTCAGGCTCCACAGCTCCATTTAGGGAGCGCCTGGGTCAGCCCTCAGCTCCAGCTGGCTCTGCCTGGCCTAAACTTGCACCATCTTTGGCTCGGGCTGAGCCCTGGGCCCACTGGGAGGTCTCAAGTCCACTAGTCTCATGGGGTCTGGCCAAGGTCAAAGCCAAATAGCCGGGAGCTGGCCTGGGCCTCCTGGGAGGTCTGCCCCTCACAGACTGAGGCAGCAGGTTGGCAGAATTAGCCTCTGCCCTCCCAGGCTGAGGACGAGGTGACGGGAGCCTCGCAGAAAGAACCAAGAGGAAGCCTTCGAAGTCATTCTCTGGGCGACTGAGGGCCCCTGTCCTGGGGCTCGTGGGGCAGACATGCACGTTTGGGACTCAGCACAGACCACCGGCTCCGTGCGCGCGGCCAGGAGCTCAGTGCAGGTCCCTGGGGCATGTGCGGGCCAGGTCACGGGTGGACCGGGTGGCACGTGGGCTCTCCCGGGGCAGGTCTCTGCCCATGCCCTTCTCCCCGGGGCCCCCATTCGAGATCCAAACCCCCAGCAGCAGCCCCGAGGCTTCCTGTGGGTGGTGTCAAGGTCATTCTGAACAGGAGGTCGTGATGGCCAAGTGGGGAGTGAGCCTCAGAGAGCAAAGGGCTTGACCAGAGGGGTCTCCGGACCCCCAGACTGGGGAATGCAGCCCAATGCATGTAGGGTGACTCATGGCTCAGGAGTCACCTAGCCTGGCCTCTCCTTCAGTAGGTGGAGGAGGCCGCCGGGACAGTGGGGGCTGCCTCCCTGCCCACGGGATGGGCTCTGTGGGGCGTGTCCACGGCGGGAGCAGGGGCTCCCGGGGCCTCTGGGGTGGCCCTCAAGGCCCAGCTGGCGGCTGCGGGCAGCGAGGGGAGCTGCATGCCGACAGGCGGGACACTGGTCAAGAACATCTACCTTGTTCCACCAGCCCCATGGTGGTGCCGGAGGCCGCGGTGGACATTGTGGCCGGAGCGGTGGTCTGTCTGCCCACTGTTAGCACCGGGTTAGAGACGAGGGGAGGGGCGGACACAGACGAGGGGTGGGCGAGGTGAGGGAAGAGAAGAGACAAAGGAAGCAGAAGAAGATTAGAGTCAAAGTTTAGGTGACGGATGGTTTCAGAACCCCTTTCACAGGAGCGTGAAAACAAGATGGAGACCGATTGACACTGGAAAAGCATTTGCCTCCTTTCTCCTTAGAAAACCCCAGGGGGGCCTTCCGGGTGCCCGGCCGGGCGTGCGGACAGGACACGTCCCATTAGTCTTGGTGTGACAGCATGCCCCCTGCTCCCGGCAGCACAGCATCACAGCAAAAGGAACAGGATGGGCGGGTGCTGATGCAAGCGGACACGGAGGACGCACCACAGACGCTCCCGCACCCGGCCTCACCGGCGACAGACAAGCCACAGGAGAGCGAGGGGGCGGCGGCCCTACTCGGGCGACACTGTCCCCGCTGGGCCTGCCGGGGCCTGTGGCCCTGGGGTCGCCGACAGACCCCCGGAGTGGCCGCACGCCCCCAGCCATGGCCACCCTCGGTGCCCCAGCAAGGGGCTGCCAGCCAGAGTGTCCGGAGCCTCCTGTCACCTCCCCTCCCAACACACACACAGAACGGGTGCTCAGAGGAGTCAGGACAACGAGGCCACAGAGGTGCCGACCAACGCCGGGACAGACACACGGAGCTGCAGCCCGGGCGGCGGCGGCTCAGACACAGACCCAACACGCAAGGCTGGAGCCCAGGCTCCTCTGCGGCCCGCGGGGCTCAGAGGACAGAAGGCCGGGCTGGGCCAGCAGCGGGGGGCAAAGGGCCACGGGGGTGGCAACAGGGCAGGCAGCTGGCCCATCCTAGGCCTCCCCGCCGCAGGCCCGTTCCTCCTGGAGAAGACCGTTCTCACCTGAGAAATTCCGCGTGGCCAGCATGGTGGTGAGGATCGCGCCCTGCGGGGAGACACACAGCTGAGGCCAGGCCGGGACCCCAGCCGGGACCCCCTCCCGGACCTCGGGTCACGGCCTCACAGAGAGGCAAGAGTTTGGCACACTCACCAGCTGCCCCCAGACAAGCCCCCACATCCAGAATCAAAACAGTGATGCTCCCCGGGCCCTGAACTGCCCACCAAGCCCAACTTTTAAAACGTGTGAAGACCCCCAGGGGCCCCCAGCGCACCGCAGCCCCTCTGGGGGTCTGCCTCTCCCCGCAGCCCCTCTGTTTCCTGACAGGCACCCCACACCAGGACTGCGCCCGGGCCAGGCCCGGACACGCGCCCTCAGCAAGGAGCAGCCTGGCCCCAGACGGCCTCCTCGTCCAGGGCCCCCTCCCTCCTAAGCAGCAGTTTGGCTGCCCCCCACCGACCCAACCTGCCCTGAGTGAGAAGCTTCTCAACTTGCTCACACTCAAGGTAGCACGACCAGCCACCCACAGGGAGTCCCCATGTGGAGCCCCAGGGACACCAGGTGGGGGCATGGGTGGCTGGCGGGGTGGAGCCAGGCCCACGTCTGGGCGCCTTTGGTGTCATTTCTACAGGGGGACTGAGTCCACCCGATGCGTCTGGGCTGGGACAGTGCTGATAAGCAGCCTGTCCTGGGTGGCTCCCCTCCCCAGTGCGGGGCCCTCGGGGGGACGGGCTCCTCTGGGTGGGTGAGCATGTGTGCGCGGACGGCACCTGGGGCCACACACGGGGGTCAGCCTCTCACCTTGAGCTTCCTCCGGGCGTTGAACTTCTTCAGACACTCCACGGTCTCCTGCCTGTGCATCATGGACGCCACAGTGGAGCGTTGCTGTGGGGAGGGGGGCAGGGAACAGGGGTGTCATGCACTACAAGGTGCCCCAAGGGGTTCTGTTCCCAAGGGGAGCTTGAGAAATGGGGGTCAGGGAGAAGCCCAGGACAGCAACATCCCTGGGCCCTCATGCCAAGAGCTACCAGCCCCTATTGCAGCCAGAGGCCACCTGTCCCCGCTGCCTGCCTGTCCCCCAGTCCATCATCCCTTATGGCCCGTCCATCCCCCACCTGTCCCCACTCCCGCCTGTCCCTCCTGCCCATCTGTGCTCCCCCTCAGGCCGTGCCCCCTGCCCACCCTCTCCCCAGCTTGCCGCTCCAACCCCTCACACACTGGACTGTCCTCCTCTTTCCGCGGAGCTCCTGTCCTCCCAGGGACAGAGGCCTTTAAACCCCTCAGCATGTCTCAGGTCAAAGGCCACACAGCCCCCAGGAGACCAGGGGATCCATCGGATGTCAGGAGAAGGCCCCACGGTCAACTCGCCAGGGGTCGGTCCAAGACTGAGGCGACTTACGCAGACCCACGGGTGTTTCAGCGCCTCGTGCGCTGTGATGCGCTTGGCAGGGTTGATGGTGAGCATCTGGTTGATGAGGTTTTTGGCTTCAGGAGTGACCGTGTCCCACTCGGGGGATGGGAACTAGAAAGGAAAACAGTGCACAAGGGAGCCTGAAGCCCCCTCCCCACGCAGGAGACAGTTCTCCCAGGGCCTCATCTGCAAACAGGGGGCATCGCCCCACTCCCTGCCTCCCCCGATGAGGAGGGGTCAGGACGGGTCCCAGCACTCACGTCGTAGGCTCCAGCCTTGATCTGCTGGTACAGCTTGTGCTGGTCCTCGTCCCAGAAGGGCGGGTAGCCCACGAGCAGGATGTACAGGATCACCCCTGGGGAGAGCCGAGAGCACAGGGCCTCACCTGCCACTCCACTGCCTGCCTGCACCCAGCAGCCCAGCCCCGCCCAGCCACACGCCAGGCGGCCACGACCCCCGGGGGGCCAGATGCCCAGCTCTGGCTCTTCACCGCTATGGGACCCTCAGCCAGTTTCTCGGCCTTGGCTAGGGTGGGGGCCCCCGGCCCAAAGCCAGCAAACCCCAGGAAGGCACTGGGGTCCTCAAGACCCCTCAATGCCCCCTGCAGCCAGCATTAGTGAGTGTCACTGTTTGGAGACCCTTGTGTTGGCAGAACAGCCTAAACAGCGCCCTCACCTCTGCCCCACTGTCACCCTACTTCACAGGGGAGGGGCCTCCACGGCCGGACAGGCTCTGCAAGAGATCCCCACCAAGGAGGCAGCGAGCCAGGGTGGTCCGCGCCACCCCCCTCCCCTCCAGCACCCATCTGCCTCCCATGCACCTGCCGCTGCTCCCAGCCCAGACCTCTCTGCCGAGCGCAGGGCGGGCTCCCCAGCAACAGCCGGGCTCACACTAGCAGCTCTAGCCTGGGCGGGAAAGGCGCTCCTGGCTGGGGCAGCCCTGAGAGCCAGCCCAGGGCGGGCCTGGCACAGTGCAAGTGGTGTGGGTGCAGCTCCCTCGCGGCGGCCCCGCCCCACCCCGCACACCAGCCTCACCGCACGCCCAGATGTCCACCGGCTTGCCATACGCCTCCTTGCGAAGGACCTCTGGGGACAGGTAGCCTGGCGTGCCAGCAAACCCTAACAAGAGGGGGACGGGTGGTGTGAGGGGCCACAGCGACAGCTGCCACCCCCACCCTGCCCCCTGGCCGGCCAGCTCGGTACTCACCGAACCATGCCTGCTGGTCCCCCTGCACCTCGATGGCCAGGCCGAAGTCCGCCAGCTTCACTGCGGCCCCTTTGCACTTGCTGGCCAGAAGCAGGTTCTCCGGCTGCAGGAAAGTTGACCAGCCCAAGGGCGTGTGGTTTACACCCGGCGGGGTGTCGCGGGAGGGAGGGGGACAAAACAGCCGTTTGCAGGCAGGGGCACACAGGCCTGACCTTCCACCACGTGGGTGTCCCCCTGGGACGGCTGACATCCTTGGCTTGGGTGCACCCCAGAGCCCCAGGCCCTGCACCCCGCAGCCTGTCCCTGCCCCCCTCCCTGGGGGCAGGGACAGGAGCCCTAGAGCAGAGGGAAGTTGTTCTCAAAGTGCCAGCTCAGATGCCTCACACCCAGGAGCAGTGAGCCTGGGGCACTGGGACCAAAACTGAGCACCTCCCACAGGCCCAGGCAGGCTGTGCAGGGGGGCCAGGACCCCCGCCGGCAAAGGCGCTTCTCTCCTCTCTCCAAGGCTGGCTGCTCAGAGACGCGGTCGGGGGCTGCCTGGTGTGGGGCTCAGGCACTTCCTGTGGGACGGCGACCCTCAACGTCAAGGAGGAACGACCAAGGGCCCCCGCAGCCTGGGCACTGCAGGACATTCACCCACCAAACCCCACCGACTCCGGGGCAGAAGGGACCAGCCTTGACCACTGCCTACCCAGCACCACGGGTAGGAAGGGTCTGGTGTGCAGCTTCCCACCTCGAGGAGCAGCACCCTTGCTTAAGCCGGAAGGACATTCACCCCTGTCCCTCTGGAGTGCCGAGGAGGATGCCATCCCTGACTGGGGGCTCTTGGCCCCAAAGGCCTGAGGGCCCCTCGATGTACACTGTGTCCTGTACCCTGGGCCCCTCCCAGCCCGGCCTGTCCCACCCACCCCACCACCTCCCAGTGGTCAGCGCCCAAAGCTCTGGACTTCCTCATCCTGGACTCCCAGGGGGCTCTCCAGGCCCTCGGGCCACCCCCTACCCCCGACCAGGCCAACCTCACAACAAGACGGCCCATTGAGACCACACTGTCACTTTAGTGCCACCAAGAAAGACAAATGCCACCATCTAAACTGAGTTAATGCTGCTTGTACACTGAGGCGTCAGAACACAAGGAATGGAATGAACGAAATTCGCCAGCCTCACGTGGCCGGCAGAAGCCAGAGCTCCCCCACAGCTGGCCAGACAAGGCTCGGTCCCCCAGGTGACCCATGCTGGGGACGCTCAGCCCTGTCTGCCCAGCATGGCCTGGAGGCCTCTGAACATCTTGATTTTGCCAACCTGAGTGGGGCTAGGGGACCCCCAAGTTCCCTGCTCACCCCACATCAAGAAGCCTGAAATAGCAGGGGTCAGGACTGCAGCTGGGAGCTTGACCTGACTTCTAAGGATCAGAAACACCCCACCCCCACCCCCCACTAGGAAACAAACCAGCACTCCTCTCTGGAAAGACGGAGCTAAGTGAACTTGGTCCTTGGGAAGAGCTGGGCAAGAAGGTTGGGGCCCCCAGGAGGAGAGGGAGGGGACCCAGGTGGCCGCACGGTGATGCCCCAGCCCCCAGGCTCCACCCTGACTCCCTGGCGGCCCCCCGAGATGGCACCGACTCTCCCCAACTCTCTCCACCCTCCACACCTTGGCTGAGAGGAAACCCACCGCAGCACCTCTTCTGGGGGGCTGTCTCAGCCAAGGCTGATGGGGGGGCTCTCTAGGGCAGGAGGGACAGTCTGCGCACCCCACAGCTGGCAGCAGGCAGGAAGCCAGCTCAACTTGTCCCCTTTTTCTTTTTTTCAGCAAGGATTCTGCATGCCCCTGGGTCACACCTCGGCCTGGGGCGGGGGCAGCCCTCTCCATTTTTGTATTTTGGCCTCAAAATTAGCTATGCATTGTGGGGTCCAGGAACCAAGAGGACGTGTGCCCACTCCCCTGTGGTCCCCGAGTGAGGCCACTTCAGAAGAGACACAGTGACAGAGGGGAACCCACAGGACAGGCAGACAAGGCGGGCCTGGGCAGGCACATGAAAGGACACGGGACCACACAGCACATGCAGAGAGGGAGCGGGGACACACAGAGGGCACAGGAGAGGGTCCTGGGCCTGCTCCTGGCGGGACATCATCCCAAGAGCAGCCCCACAAAGATCAGCTCACACACACACACACCCCTTGGGGGCCCAAGGAAGGGCGTGGCCCCATTCAGCCCAAGCACCCATGGGAAGCTTGGTCTCAAATGCCACCAGCAGGTCTCTCAGCAGGAATGACTGGCCCAGGGGTCCACCCTTAACAAGAGAAGAGACTGACCCAAGCCCAGACTGGGAGAAAGCAGAAGTCAAGAAAGGAGGAGAGACTGAGGAAGGAAGGAGGGAGGGAGCGATGGAGAGAGGGAGGGGGAGAAGTGAGGGGATGAGAGGGGAAGGGGGGAAGGGAAGGAGGGAGGGGGAGGAGAGAGGGGGAGAAGTGAGGGGTGAGAGGGGGAGGCGGGAGGGGGAGGGGAAGAGGAAGGAGGGGAGGGGAAGAGGAGGCAAGGGAAGGAGGGAGGGGAGGAGGGAGGGGAAAAGGAGGGGGAGGGGGGAGGAGGGAGGAGGGTGCTGCAGTTCCTCCTGAGGGCCCTACCATCAGGCTGAGCCCTGGAGGTGACAAACCTGATTTTAAATGGGCTGTGGTCACTTTGCCCAGAACTGAGCCAAGGGCCGCAGAGACTAGGAGAAAGGACTGGAAGTTTGCAGAGAACTTTGAGGCTGGCCCCTTACCCCTGCTCCCGAGGCATCGATCCCATCTGCACACACATCACCTGTGTCCCACCTGCCAGCTCCAAATCTCAACTGGAGCCCAGGGAGCGAGACCCCGAGTGAACACGTGCTAATATGCTGATTTTTGACAACTGTCCCCTCTCAGCCCTGGAACCTAGAAGCGTTGGCAGGGACGTGTGCAGACACATACATGCATGCACGCACACACATGTGCATACATGCACACATACACGGACACATATTCTCACACATGCACAAACACACATGCCTGTGCGCACACACCCACACACGCGTGCTCATGTACATACATGTGCACATACAATGCACACCTGTGCATCTGAGCACACATACACACGTGCCCACACAGGTGCACACACACATCCTCACATGCACACACCACACACATACATGCTGGTGCACACACACACATCCACGTGCACACACATGTGCAAACGTCACCCACGCACACAGCATCTCCTGACACTTGCGCTGCCCCACCCCAGAGCCTCCTGCTAAACGACATGCAGTTACAGACGACAGACACCTGGCACAGAGCGGGGTGGGGGACTCACCTTGAGGTCCCTGTGGACAACCCCCATTTGGTGGCAATGGAGAACCGCCTCCAGGATCTGCTGGATGCAGTGACTGCGGCAAACAGCAGGCGCATTAGTGCAGGTGGCCCCCGAGGAGTGGGCCGGGGTGCAGGAGCAGGGTGCTGTGTGGCACTAGGTGGGGTGGGGAAGCAGGGAATCAAGGTGCCGCCTGCCATGTGGGAGAGGAGACGCTGGCCAGGAGGGGGCCTCTGGGGCTCCTTCCTCACCCTCAAAGTTCAGCACAAGGCATGGCCAGGCTCCCTGCACACCCCAGCCCTGCCCTCCCCTCTGGCCAGGCCCACGCAAGTGATGCTCAGAGGAAACATGCCTGTCCCCGGTGCACCCCTCCCCAGGCTCATGCTGGCCGAGCCTGGCCCTGAGCCGGGTGCCCTCTGGGAGGGAGGCCAGGGCTGAGCCCACACCCTGCAAAACAGGCTGGAGATGGGGTGGGGGTGGGTGGGGGAACCTAGGCAGGGAAAGGGCGGAGGCAAAACAGCAAGAAAAAGAGGGCAGGCCAGTGCCACGGTATAGGGGTGACGCCCTGAGCACCAGGGCCCCACTCCGTTCTGGGGCAGGGCTAATGCTGCAACCGCTCATGTGCTAAATAAACCACGTGTCATTTCACTTTAAGAAACTTGAGCTTCCACACAGGCTGCTGGCTGCTGTGCTAGGCAGCTCGCTCTGTGGCAGCCCTGGGGTCCTGGAAGCTCCCCTGGCAAGGGGGCAGCCTGGCACTGCCCAGGGCCCAGAGCCAAGGGCTTCCTTCCAGACTGGGGAGAAGTCCTGAGCCCCCCAGGCTGGAGGGAGAGGTCCAGGCTCTCCGCAGGCACCTCGAACATCCGCGCTTCAGCAACACCTCCTGAACATCAGACCAGATGCCCCCAGCCCCTGCACACACGAGACCCCGTAGCCTGAGCCTGCCTCCCCCAGTGGCCCCGGGCATCTGCAAAGTTTCCACCTGCCCCCAGAGCCGGGCCCAGACCCCTTGGGGGTCCCACCCCACCCCTGCAGCATTGCCAGCCACGAGAGACAAGAGGGCCAGGCTGCCTGGAGCCGACCCTCCGGGGTCCTGGTCACAGCCCCTGTGAGTGGGGGCGAGGGAGGCACAGGACCCCTCCACCAGGGACTGGACCCAGAGGGGTGACTGAAGGCCGACTGCAGGTGTGGGCTGTGTTTCCCTAACAGCAGTCTTGGAGAGGGGACAGGGGACCTCTCCTTCTCCTCAAACAGCCCTGTCTACATCTGGAGACCACTCACTGCAGAGAAAACCCCCATCTCCCTCTACAGAAACCTAGACCTCAGATTCCGAATGGTGATGGATTCCTCAGGTTTGGGGGCTCAGAAGGAGCCAGGCCCAAACCTGTGGGAGACAGTCCCCCAGCAGCCCCACCCCATCTAAGGATGCCACTAAAGGCTGGAAACCCCCCTCCCCCACCCCACGCCCTGAGCTCTTCCCCCCAAGTGCCGACCTGCCCCCAGTGCCTCCCTCCCTGCTCCTGCCCCTCCCACAACGCCCTCATCTGCCAGGAACAATGCTTTGTGGTCCTGTCTCCTTGCATCCCCAACTCCCCATCCAGCCATTACCAGCCCTCCCGTTACTGCTGACGTGGGCGCCGCCCCCACAGGCTGACCCACCACAGCTGGCTCACCTAGGGGCCCCCCTCCTCGCAGGCAGAGCTCAGCTGTGAGGTCTGGGAAGCTCTTCTGAAGTCAGGACGGGCTGCTGGGTGGAGGCAGAGGCCACATGAAGCCCCCAGCACTTGCTGCTCAGAGCCACTGAGCCAGGGCGCAGGGCAGGGGAGGCTGGCTTTCCCAGCCCCAGGAACCTGCAGCTCACTGGCAGACCCAGAGCCTGGAGAGGCGTGCTGGCGCCATCACCGCTCCCCCATGGAGCTCAGCCGTGAGTCCCCAGACCACTGCACCCTGCAGCACATCACGCTGGGGCTCGGTGACCCTCCGGCAGACCAGCTCCTGCCTGCACTGCTGCGGCCAGACCCTGCTTCTGCCCTCAGGGACACCGGTCCTTGTGCCCAGCCATGTGCCCTATCATCCCCTTCCTGCAGCACACCTTCACAGCCCGCAGGTTGGCATCTCCTGTGCCCTGGCCACTCCTTGAAAGCCCTGGAGGGACATGGCTCCAACCTCAGGCCCGCTGAGACCCCTGTGAGTCTTGACTTTAGCTTTGGGTCAAGCGCATCTTCTGTATTCACCCTGGCAACCTTGCCTCGGCTCTCACCCCAAGCACGCCCTCTGGACTCTCCGTGAGCCCACGCGGTCCCCACTGCAGTGACACGGTGGCCCTGTGCTCTGTGTGGGCATCTGGGCAGCGTCTGTCTCTGCATTGGATTGTGGCTTCCGAGACCCACAGAGACGGGTTGGTTCTTTTCTCTCCATTGTGTCCTCAGCCCTGGACACAGGAAGGTGTTCCCCAAACGTTTCTTGGACCCATGGATCCTCCTGCCACAGCACTGATTGATGCATCCACTGAGATGAGGGTGGGCTGCACCCTCTTCCCTCCTCTGAATACCATCCTGGGGACGCAGGGCCCCAAACCAGCGCCAGAGACGGGGCCACTGCACCTGCTGAGCCAGCACCCGGTCTGCATCCCACCTCAAGCATCACGGGACAGCCCATGCTGCTGAAATCAAGCCACACAGCTCTGCTGCAGCCCGCGTCCCCCCCATCCCACAGGCCCTGCTCAGGGCACTTCACAGCCACCACTTCACGGAGAGGCTTGTGCTGGCTTGGCCCAACGCCCGCTTCCCCGTGCTCACAAATGAACTGGCCAAGCAAACTGGGCTCCCGAGAGAAAACTGGGCTGGGCTCGGCCCTTGCCCCCCGCCAACTGGGCAGTGCTGGCCTGTCTCCCCAGTCTACTCTTCACAGCATCTCTGGGACCGACATGGGAGTGGCGTCTGCAGCCTGCAGGGAACGGGACACCCACCTACCTGGAGAGCAGCCCGTTCTGGGCAGCCCTCCCTCCAGGGACCTCTGGGGACCGCTCCCAGGGCCTCCTCACCCAGCTCTCGCCCTGCGCTCCCATCTGAGACCACGGCCTTGGAGGACAGGAGGCCACCAGTCACAAGGTCCTGCCTCCCTTCTGCCTTCCATTTACATCATATCAGCTTCCTTGTGGGGCCCTTTTGCATATTCTAAACAATTTAGAAAGTCACTTTCATGGTCCAAGTTGTTCCCAAGCTGCATTCTAGACGCTGGCCGGGTCCTGGACGTCATTCTCAGGTTCTGGGCTCTGCTGTCACCTCAGCGGTGCTCCCTCCTGGGACAGCCAGCGTCCATCCACACAGGGTCCCCTTTAACCACCTCTCATGAGCCATATTGCTTTTCAGGGTTTTTTAAAAAATTAATTGAGCATTTTTTATTTTATTTTATTTTGGGAGGGAGAAAATTAGGTTTATTCACTTATTTATTTTTAATGGAGGTACTGGGGACAAAACCAAGGGCCCTGTGCATGTTAAGCACGTGCTCTACCACTGAGCTATATCCTCTCCCTCAATTTTTCAGGCTTTTTTTTTTTTTAACAGATTCTAAAGATTTTGAACTTTGCTTTCCTAGGTTGAAAAAAGACCCCTCATTTCTCCACAGACTCCAAAATAAAGATCCCATTTCTTCCTAAGAGGAAGCTCCAGCCTTCTTGGCTAGAAAAGGGTTCAGAAGAGCAACTCCCGCCTTGCTCCCTCTCCTTCTAGAGGTGTGACACGTCACAGACTCATCAGATGCTCAGCTTTGAGCAGCGTGGCCCTGGGCAGGCCCCCCAGAAGGGTGGCTGATAAACGTGGCCAGGCCAGACCTGCACGCTGGCCAGGGAGGCGCTCCCCATCTCAGCCAGGAGTCTCAGACTCCAGCCTCAGCACAACCCAGGGGAAACCCAGTTGGCACCACCACCCTCCCAGGGACGGGGAAAGCCTTCAGCCCATCTGCCACAGTTCCTGCCGATGCCCATGGGCGACCCAGAAGCTGAGCACTGACACAGCTGTCAAACGCACAGTGCCAGGGTTCCGGACGCCTGGGAAAGAGGGCAGCCTGAGGCGTGAATTTCCAGCTGGAAGGGATCCCCAAGAATGTCCCTCGTTCCCTCTCGCCCCCTCCTCAGAGTCTGGCTATGAGCAAGGCAGAGTCTGTGAGAGGGAACTGGGTGTTTGTGGGTGGGGCCCCAAATACCAAGGGAGCCCCCACCACGGAGTCCCAGGGAGGGAGGTCAGGATGCCTGCCATCCAGGTGGGCAGGAGGGAGCCACAGAATTGAAGGTGTGGGGTGGAGGCGGAAGGGGGCAGGGGCGAAGATGAGGTCAGAGGCAGGTACGAGGTGACAGTGGGCAAGGGGGAGCTCTGGGGCCACAGGTGTTGGGGGGATGGGAGGCATGGGTGGGGGACGCGGGTGGGCTGGGGGTGGGGGCAGGCACACAGCATAGGAGGAAGGCGCCAGAGGGCTCCAGGGGCTCCCGGCCAAGAACAGGGCTTCGCTGTGGGCCATGTCCCCCCTCAGGCAAGACCACTCACTGCAGAGCGGAGGAAGGGCCGCTGACGACCAAGGAGCCCTGGCAGGATGCTCCAGGCAGGACGGCAGAGAGGGCAGCCCTCCCCGTCCCGGCGCTGCCCTGGCTGTGGGCCGTGGGGTCTGTCCTGGGGGCAGCCAGCCAGGCCCCTTCCTTCCTGGCCTGGCCGGGCACCTGCCCTGCCCTGGCAGGTGTCAGGACCGTACCAGTCCTGGGATCTGTCCCCACCCAGCAGGCAGACACCCGCACTTGGTACATTCCCCCCTGAGCATCTCAGAGCAGGAGGAGGTGGCTCTGTTCTACTTTCTACTTTTCTTGCAAGTAGGAAAGAAATTTGAAGTCTTCCTGCTCTGAAAGGGAACAGGCCGCTGCCAGGCTGTTGTGTTGAATGAATGCCCTCCCTCAAGGCGTATCAGAAAAGCGGCCAGTGCCCGTGAGCCCTCAGGCGACTGGCCGGAGAGGGAGCTGAAGACCTGGCCCGACACCCCACCTCACCCGGGCCCAACCTCCCGCCCCAAAGCCCGCCAGGCCCGCGCCGCCTGCCGCCCAGCTCCGTGGGGGCCCGGGTGGCACCAGGACCCCGCTCACGCCTTCTCACAGGGACTCCACTTGCCCAACGAGCAAGGCTGCCTGTGGGTGCAGAAGCCAGTCACAAAGGCTACTTTTGCAAATAACGCTCATTTTCCTGATTAGAAAAGTAATGCATGTTCATTCAAGAAAATCTTACAAATAGACAAAGAAGATTAAAAAGTTAAAAACCGTCTGTTACTCCACTGCCTAGAGAGGGTCACTGTCGGCCTTTCTGCTTTTTAAAATGAGTGTACCCTTCATGCCAGGCGGGCAGGGAGTGGTGGCCCTCAGCCGTCTCCAGTGGAAGTCATTCCTGTCACGGGTCAGGGTAGCATCTGGCCAACAGCAGGGGCCACAGCAGGACCCAGGGGGCCTACCCTTCCAGGGAGAGGGACCCCGCCATCTCCCAGCAGCCGCACTACTGGCATCTCTGAGAACGTCGGTCCCCTTCAGCCCCTGGTGAGGGCTGGCGAAGTCCCTCCTTCCTCCTGCACCACGGGCCCTGGCTTCCTGCCCACCGCCCCCCAGGGAGCCTGTGGCAGGGACCCTAGGAAGGAGGGTCAGCGGGCACCCTTCCCACCAGCACAGGCCCCGCTGCTCTCTGCTCTGCTTCCAAGATGGCCCAGGGAGGATGTTACAGAAAGGGATTCCTGGCCCGTCTTTGGGAAAAGCTTTTGGAAACTGAATGTCCGTGAGGAAGGCCAGGGTGCCCACTGCGGGCCATGGACAGACGTCTAAGGGCGGGAGGATGCCCACCACTGCTCTGTCCCCACCAGCACCCCCAAGGAGAGCCCCTCTGTGAGCCAGCTCCCACCCCAGGGCAGACGGCAGGCCTGGGCCCTCCCGGACTCAGGCCACAGCTCTGTGGTCAAGGACACACGAGCTGTCCCCTGCCCCTTGGACGGGCCCAAAGAGCCCCCAGCAGGGCTAGGCGGGGCATCAGCCTGGCAGGCAGCCTGACACTTCAGCCCCGCGGCCACGTTAGGGACAACGTGCACAAGGGTAAGTGTGGGCCGGAGGGGCAGGAGCGGGGCTCAGCGAGGGGACGACAGGGCAGGCCGGCACGGGCTCTACACCCACCTGGCGTCTGCTTCACTGTAATATTCTCTTGCCACAATGTCCTCAAAGAGCTCCCCACCGGTGACCCTGTGGGGAAAGCACACAGAGGTCACAGATTCTGGAGACCCCCTCCCCAACCCTGTCACCACCACCATCATCTCCACCTCCTGCACGTCACCACTGTCACCACCAGCTCCGGCCATCTTCGCCTCCATAAGCACCAACACCATCATCATCACCATCTCCACCGCCACCTCCTTCTCCGCCACCGACACCACCTCCTCCTTATCATCCCCACTGTCACCTGGGACTGACAGCTCACCAAGCGCTCGCTCACACAGGGCGGCATTTAGCATTTCAGTCTTCACACCCCCTCCATGACACTGCTGCTCTTATTAAGTTCAGAAAACTGAGTCTCAGTGATCTCAGTGACATTCCCAGGGTGGGCAGCCTAGGAGTTGGATCCAAGCCTCTGCAGTGTCACCCGGGCCTTGTGACTAATTCTAGGCCTGAGAAAATCGGGTCTTCCCTCCTCAAACCCCCACCAAGGGCCAGAGACGCGGCCCCGGCACAGAGCAGAGGGGCCAGAAGAGACGGTGCCTGGATCTGGCCTCCCTGGTCAGGGAGCTTGCGAGATGTCCCAAGTCCCAGCTCCGGAAGGACAGTGGGAGCTCTGTCCGCATACCCTCTGGCCAGGCGCCCCTTGCCCAATGAGTAGCCTTTGGGCCCTACGGTCGGGATGGACCCTCCCCCCAGGTAGGAACCACCACCTGGAGGGCCTCTAGGAACCCACAAAGGGCTGCCCAGAGTCCCCTGGGCTGGGAAATGTGGGCGTGGACGGAGAGGAGTGGGTGCACAGGGGAGCAGGGAGGAGCTATCCCTGGATCTGCCCGAGCCCCTCGCCCAACTCTGCCAGCTCTGAGTCCTCACAGCCTCCACCAAGAGCTCTTCTATCCCCGCGTGGTCCAGCGTCTCCCTCCTGCATCCCGTGGGGACACCGAGGGGCACTCCCCCTGCAGCATCTTCCTTCCAGCGCCCCGTCTGAAGCTGCGCTGGCCCCATGCGCTATGGTCTACTATATGCATTTCGGTTCTCATAGGTGAGGCTTGAGTTGGCCTCATTTTTGACCAGCACTCAGGGCTGGGCTGGTCCATGGAGACCATGGGCACTGCTGAAAGTGGCCCTGGCGTGGGCAGGCTCTCCCTTAGTGGTAGAGAAGCACAAAAAGAAGGATGCCTTGGGTGTTGACACGCCCCAGCTTGAGGCTGGATGCATGTCCTCAGATCCTGGGGACACCGCCTACAAACCCTTGGGAGTGAGGAGCTTTTAGGGTCCCGCTTCGCCACTGGAGGAGGCTCAGGCTCAGAGCAGGTGACTGCTCAAGGGAGCAGAGTCTCATGTGCCTTTGCGCACACGTGGGTGCAGAACAGGGTCCTAGGTCCAGCCCAGGAGAGGAGAGTTCAATGTTTATCTCTCTGCACACACAGCTCACAGCTCAGGCTCTGCAGAGCCCGAGTCCAAGCACAGGGCAGAGGGGGAAAAGGCCACAGGTATTGGCCAGGGCTGCAGCAGGGGTACATGGAGCCACCCCTCCACCGGACCTCTGGGTCCTTACATCCATAGGAGGCTCCAACCTGTGCTGCCGGCATCTGGGACCTTGTGGTCCAGAGCTGCAGGGCAGGGAATTGGATGCTGGCGCTGGCGACTCGAGCTGGCTGGGAAGGGCCTGGTTCTCCCTTTCCTCAGGCCCTAGACAGACAGCGTGGCCAATTCTGGCCTGCAGCCATGGCCACGGGGGAGCCCCTTCACCTGTTCCCAGGCCTGATGCCCAAGGCCCCGTGACATTCTGAGGCGTGGGAACGGGGGAAACCTATCAATCCCCGAATTCATAGAGTCCCCAAACTGCCAAAGGGCCTGGGGCCTCCTGAAGTGATGTCACCCCAGGCCTGAGACGGTTCCCCAGTCCTGGGGCCATATGGTCTGTCCATACGCATTTTGGTTCTCGAAGGTGAGGCTTGGGTTGTCCTTGTGGCAGAGGGTCTGCAGCGTGGCACAGGGGGGCTGGGCGGGGAGGGGGAAGTGTGGCAGGGCCTGCCAGCATCCCTATGTCTCCACTGCTCCCCTCCCCCTGCGCAGGCCCTCCCTGCCCCCCAAAACAGCAGCCTGAAGCCTAGGGGTGTCCTGGATGTCCTAGAATGCGAGCTTCAAAAGGCTTAGGGGGAGGTTTTGGGGGGTATGATGTGCAAGACCCAGGACCCTCCCTCCCCAGCCTCTCCAAAAACACCAGTCAATTTCCTCCCACCAGCCCCTCTCAGAACCTCTCCCCACACCTGCCTACTGTGTGGGCCAGGAGAACCAAGAACCTCTCACACGTGTGCACACACACGTGCACATGTGTTCATGCACTTAACATGTACAAGTGTGTACACACGTGCGCACATGCACACACCATTTTCTCCCCCACTGGCTGCTCCTGAATCACACACACCCACCCATTGGCCACCAGTGCCCCTGGACATGACCACCCTCCAGCCCAGTGGCCTCTATGTTTCCTGGAAAAGAGGCTGGTGGAGCTGAGTGACAACAAGGCTGCCACCTCCACAGGGGGCCGTGGGACAGGCATTTTCAGGCACAGCCTCTGCCAGGCAGTGGCAGTGGTGTCACAGGTCAGTCCTGGCCACCTGAGTGGTGTCCTGTGGGACACAAGGGTACCAAAAGGTAATCAAGCCTTCCAGGGGCCCAGAGTCCCGGCCTCTCCTGACCAGAGGGCCACCAAGGGAGCCGGGGACTTCCCAGGCCTCCAAACCCCAAGGCCAAGGCGTCTGTCATTTGAGGGAGGAGCTCCCTGACGCCAGCACATCCTGTCACCACGGCCACGCCCCTGGGCTGGGCTTCCCAAAGGCCCAAACCTACCGCCCCTGCCCACCCCGGGGTCCGGAGCTGCACTGACTCATGGGAAGCTAAAAATAGCAGTGCCAAGCTGGAGCTGCCAGGGAGGGGGTGACATCACTGCTTCTAAATCCAGCAGGGAGCGAGAGGCGGCAGAGGCCCCAGACGCTCTCTCAGCCGCCGCACACGCACGTGTACACACACGCTCACACGTACACGTGTGCACACACCAAGCAAATCACACACGGCATACTCCCACAAGTCACACATGTACACACACACACACACAACCACAAACCATACACATGGGCACACCCACAAACCATGTATGTGTGCCCACATGCACCCACACAGGTACCTACCCCCACAAATTACACTTGCACAATCTCCCCTACACTTCAGGCAATCGCACACACACGTGCTGAGCCCACAGACACGCATGCACACACATACATGGCCGCACCCCCAGCTCACACACGTTCACACACACATGTACACACATGCATGCACCACAAATCACACATGGCCATGTGTTCACGCAATCACACTCACACACATGCCCTCATAAGACACGCACTGTTGTGCACACACAGCCCACAAATCACCTGCACAGGTGTGCACACATACACGCCCACAGAAATCATACCCACACAGTTTTATGCAACCCCATTCACACTCACACCCTCACTGGCTCACACATGCTCACTCATCAACGTACACAAATGCACACAATCATCAACACTCGTGCACTCTAACACACGCATGCGCGTGCCAGCCAGTGGGCCCCAGGGCAGCTGTGATGAGAAGACCAACGGAAGGAAGGTGAAGGAAGACGGAGGGTCCGTTCCTCTGGGGTCCTCCCCTCGTCCCCTCCCCTCCACCCCGGGGCCTCCAGCAGGTCCTGCCCACTTAGGGGAGGGGGCCCAGCCTGGACCCCGCGAGACTCCATCCCCTGGGACTGGGAGGCTGAGGGTCCCACCCCAGGCCGAGGCGGGGAGCAGACAGGGCACTCACAGATCGAAGACCAGGTAGTGGAAGCCCTCCTCGGAGATGCTGTCGTGGAGGCGCACTGCGGGGACAGGAGGCGCCGTGAGCGTGGGCAGCAGCCGGGGCGCCCCCGCCGCCCAGCCCGACCCTGCGCCCGGCCCGGCCAGCGGCCCGCAGCTCGGGCCCTCCAGGGAGGGAGCCCGCCCACCCCGCCAAGGGCCTGGGGCGTCCCGCAGGAGGGCTGGAGCGCCCAGGCCATGGATGCAGGCAGAGCCCGAGGGGAGGGCTGTGCGCCCTGCAGGCCGATGGGCCCAGGCGAGCATCCTCAGGGCCTCGGGGGTCTGGTCTCTCCTCTCCTTCCCTCTGCCAGAGGGAGACCCAGACCCTTCCCAGGCCCCGGCCACGTATGTCCCCTGCTCCCAAACGTGGCGGACAGCAACAGAAAGGGGACCACGGGCTGGAAAGGAGCCGCTGAGGGCCTTCACGGGAGAGGAGGGCCGAGGGCTCCATCGCTAACCTCTCAGGACAGGCTGAGGGGACAGGGACCTCCCGGGCGGAGGGCCACCCGCCCAGTGCGCAGAGGCATCGCTGCTGAAGGTTCGGACCCTGAGTTCCCATTCCAGAACCCACAGGGTCAGCAGGATGGCGCCACGGCCATGCACGCCCTCTCGGCCTTAGTCTGTTTCCTCATGTCCCTGAGCCTGGGACAAGGCCCCGCCAGAGTCGCGCTGGCTAGGATTTGATGTGTGAATGAATGAGGGAATGAATGAGTGAACAGCAAAGTGGATTGCAGCACAAAGAACACAAGCCTCCTTTTCCTTGAGCTGGAGATGCGCCCGGCACAAACAGCAAGTATTTCTAGGAATGGCTCGTTTTGGACACTGCCCCCCACTTGGTAGATCCTGCCTTCTGTGACTGAGGCCCACAGTGTGCTCATCAGTAACCGTCCCAACCATCCCAAGAAGTTATAGATGTGGAAGCTGGTGCACAGAGAGGGTAAGTGACCAGCTGAGGGTCACACAGCTCACACATGGCCAAGGAGCAGTGTGAACTGGGGCTCAGGACCCCCACGGAGCTGCTGCATCACCTGGCCCGCTCGGCCCCTCTGCTCCTTAGGCCTCTCCCTAACTCCGAGGGATGGGGCCGCAGTGCAGAAAGGGAGAAGAGCAGGGCTTCTCCCAGGCCTCCAGGTCCCTTCCCCACGCCCTCAAGGCTGCCCCAGTGTCCTCCAGCCTCCAGCTCTGGTCTTCCCAAGAGTCTGGCCCGCAGTGTCCTCACACCAGGAACCCCAATCTGGCTGCAGTGGGTGGCCCCTGACCTTGGGCCAAAGCCTGGCACCCGGGGGCAGACCCCTGTCCCGAGCGGCCAGGGCACCTGGTCACTGAGGAGAAGGCGCATGTGCTGGTTCCCGGGGTGCCTCGTCTCACACCCCTGCTCCTCTCACCATTCCTTGCTCTGTTTCTCTGCTCAAGGGCACGGTGTCCAGCCTTCTGCCTTCATCCCACCCAGGCCTGGGGCCAACGCCTGGCCCCCTCTCACTCCCGCCTGGATGCCCGCGGGGGTCTGCATCTCCCTGACACTCAGCAGACCCCTAGCTCACTGCAACCTCCTTGAGGACCCTCCTGCGAAATCACTGGAGTGAACAAAAGCTCTCCCTTTGCTGACTCCTTTCTGTTGGGGGCCCAGCAGGTCCGCCCCGTTTGAGCAGCCTCCCCAGGCCCCAGCTGCCTCTCCTGGAACTCCAAGAGAAGGAAGGCCCAGGGTGGAGGTGGGGCATGGGGGGGCGGGGTCCACCCTCCACCACCCTGCCAGCCCTGCAGACGGCACACACAGAGGGACACTCCCCGGGGGCCTTTCTCTCATCCCATGCAGGGGAATCCCCCTTCCCCAGGGGAGCCCCACGGATCCATGAATCTGGGGTGCCACCGGGCCTTCCTCCTGGGGGAGGCCACCCCTGCCCCCTGGGCGTCTGGAGACTGGAAATCTTTCACCCTCCCCTCCTGCACCGGCCCCCCCCCACCTCGGCTGGAAGTCCTCCCAGGGCCATGGTCCCCTGAGGTGCCCACCTGCGCAGCTCACAGGTGGACCATCCTGCAAGGGAGGGCAGTTCCAGCCCCGGAAACCAGGAGGCGGGAATTTGCCATCAGTGAGTCAGGCCCAAGGCGGGAGGGTGTAGCTCAGTGGGGAAGCACATGCTTAGCATGCGAGAGGTCCTGGGTTCCATCCCCGGTACTGCCATTAAAATAAACTAGCAGATAAATAAACCTAATTAGCTCCCCCCAACAAAACAAAAACAAAGAGTAAAATAAATAAAATAAAATATATTTCGAAATGAGCCAGACCCAGGAGAGAGAGGGTCAGTGTGCAGAGGGGAGGCTGGAAGGAGGCTGAGGGGAGGTTGGAGGTATCTCAGGATGGTTGGGTACAACAAGGATGTGTGTGTGGAGCTGGAGGCCACAGAGGGACCCTTGAGGGTCAGGCCCTTCCTGGATGCCCGGGCCTGCTTCCCAGGAGGGGCCCACACTGTGTAGCAGGGCTGGCCAATCCCCGTTCAGTCAAGGCCGGGCCACACTTGTCTCCTCTGCCCAGGCGCCCCCTCATCTCTGAACAGGAACTAAAGCGTGCAGGGTGGGGGCTCTGCCTGTGAGCGGCTGCCCAGCAGCCCGACCCTGGGGACCTGCTCCTAATGCGACCCCCTATGTCATCGTGCTGGGTGTGAGTATTGCCGTCCATGGACACGCCTCCTTTAAGAGGGGAGCTTGGCTCCTTCACTCCTGTGTGTGCCTTCAAATAAACAGAATAAGGCAGGGTGACAGCGTGATCCCGCCCAGACTGGATCATAAAAAGGCATGGTGTGTCCTCCAAAAGGTAAACACAGAATTACCATGTGGTCCAGCCATTCCACTGCAAGGTGCACACCCAAAGGACCGGAGGCCAGGATGGGACAGACACTTGTACACCCATGTTCCTGGTGGCATATGGTCCCACATCTATGAGGTTCCTAAAGTGTCAAATCCACCGAGACAAAGCAGAATGGTGGTTGCCAGGGCCTGGGGGTAGGGGGGTGTTCAGCGGGTACAGAGGTTGCCCTGGGGGTGATGAAAAAGTTTTGGGTACAGATAATGGTGATGGTTACATAACACTGTGAACGTACTTAATGCCACTGAACTATGCACTTGAAAATGGTTAAAATTATAAATATGATTACATATATTTTACCACAATTTGGGGTAAAAAAAAAAAAAGCACTGCTACTCTTCCTCTCCCTCCCTCTCCATCTCTCTCTGTCTCTCTGTTTCTGTCTGTCTGTCGCAGCCTCTCTGTCTCTCTCTGGGTGTCTCTTTCTTTCTGTGTGTGTTTCTGCCTCTGTCTGCCTCAGTCTCAGTCTCTCTGTCTGTCATCACTCACTCTGGGGAGTTCACTGCCCTGCTGGGAAGATGCTCAAATGGCCTTAAGGAGATGCCCGTGCAGAGAAGGACTGAGGCCTCCCACCAACAGACATGTGAGTGAGCCACCTTGGAAGCAAAGCCTGCAGCTCCAGGCAACCCTCCAGAAGATGCAGCCCTGGCCAGTGTCCACAGTGCACGGGAGCCCTGAGCAGGGCCGGCTCCTGGCCTCAGGTCCCAGGCTCCAGAGGGCCCTGCTCTGTTGTTGCTGTCTTGAAATTCATAATAATTTTTGAACAAAGGCCCCACATTTTCATTTTGCCCCGGTCCTGCAAGTTATGTCGCAGCCCAATCACTCAGCTGAACTGCTCTGAATCCACAGAAAGAGAGAAAATCAGTGCTTGTTGGTTGAGTGTCGGGGTAATTTGTTCCGAAGCCTAGACGACTAGCGTGCTTGTGAAACACGCCCCTTCCACGAACAAGGAGACGGTGCCTCGGAGCGGTTCAGAGGCTGCTGCGGCTTGTGAGGGGAAAGGCTGGGCCCGAATCCGGGTCTCTGCGCTCCAAACCTCAGCAAGCCACCTGGGAAAGGGGGGCCTTCACAGCTTACACCCTGTTCCCCAGGGGAACGCTCTCCGTTCTTCCCATGGGGTCCCTGTGAGGGAGGCAGGAGCATCTCCACTTTACAGATGGGCAAACTGAGGCTCCTCCCCTCCCCACACCCTGAGCATAGCTGCTTTCTGAGTGAGCCGGGAGTTCCAGGAAAGGGAGGGCCTTCCAGAGCCCCGGCCCCAATCCATCTGAACATGGTGCAGGCAACTGTCCAAAAACACCAACCCAAGTACACCGGAGTCTTCTCCCCTAAGTAGGGGATTCCTGAGCAGCGCTCAGAATGGGGGACCCTTGCCTGCTGGTGCACAGGGCAGGGGGCCGGCAAGGGAAGGGGCGTGGTTAGAGCTGGCGGTGAGGTGGCGGCTGCCAGGATCACCAGGAGAGAGGGTCATCGGGTGCCTGGTGGCTGGGCCTGGACGGGCAGAGGGGCGGCATCGCAGGGGTGAGGCCACACTGGAGCCCGCCCTTTGCTGAATGGGCCTGGTGAAGACTGGGCTGGGGTCTCCCTGGACATGCACCTCAGAACCACCTGGCGTGCTGGCTAGGATTCAGATTCCTGATCCTGCTCCAGGCTTCCGAGTCAGGCTTTCTGGGGCAGGTGAGGAATTTGTCTGCCATGATTCCATCAGACTCAGCCTTGACAATCTCTGACTTAAAGAGAGCCTGCCCAGAAACGGGAGATCTGCCTTCCCCTGCACCTCCCATGTGCGCTGGGACAGCTGGAGAAGGCCCCGCAGCCAGGAGGGGCCACAGCCACAGCTCCCACGACCAGCTCCGAGGACCCCCGAGCCCTCCCACAGCCCCCATGGCCCCGCTGGGCCCCCCACGTGGCTGAGGCCCCGGGCTGGGGGTGGTGTGGACATGGCTGCTCAGAAGCCTGTTTCCTTCAAACAGAGGCCTAGGTGTCATCCTGGTGCAAATGAAACAGAACTTTGGCGGGAGGGGCCCAGGAATCCGCCCTGACAAGCTCCCTGGGTGCCTTGGAGGCAGCGGGCCCACCATCCCCTCTGCACCTCCCGGCTGCTTCCCAGCGTGGGCAAGGCTGGGGTCCTGGGGTCCTCAGAAGTCCCTGAAGGGACGAGAGGTGGACAAGGGGCCACACAAACCGAGGGGGCAGGTGGAGGCTGAGAGGCCCCAGGGATCTGCGCCAACTTCCGGGGTCGGGGGTCCCAGCGGCACTCACTCAGACTCCATCTGGGGTTTCAGAAAGGAAGGACCTCCCGGCGGGCAGGAGAGCCACACTCCCTGAGGCCAAGACCTGGGCTCCTGGGGCTTCGTGGGCCCCCAAGGAACAGCCGATCCTCCTCACCGGACTGCAGTTCCAGGGGCCCTGGGCTGGGGTGGGGAGGCCTGGGGTGGGGAGGGTGGCAGAGGGTCTCCAGAATCAGACCTCAGACCGCAGGCTGGGGCTGTGCCCTGTGTGGTCTGTGACTGGTTTGGGGTTTCCCAACTTTTTCTTTGTAATCAAGCTGTCTTGTGGAGCCACAGAACATTAGACCCCTGTGTGTTTCCGCCAGAATCACGGCTTGGAGTTACAAAGTGCTGGGCGGGGACCTGTCCAGGCGAAGCCCGACCTTGACCTTTGGAACTTCTAGGTCAGGAGGAGACGCTGCTAGGAGTCTGGGTGGGATACTTCCATGGAGAAGGAAAGGGAAGCCTTTGGGGTCTCCCCGTGGTCTGTAAGAGAGAGCTGGGACCCCTGTCTCCGCCCCCCTTGGAAGGCCACTCACCGATGTTGGAATGCTTCAGAAGACGGCAGATTCGAGCCTCTCTCTCCAGCTTCTGGTGATCTGGGGACAGAAAGGGACACGGCATCACTTCATGTCCCTGCAGCCAGTGACACCCTTGCGCCCCTTGACTGCACGCCGGACAGGCCGCCAACCCCAAGACTTTCAGCCCAGGGGACGTGTGGCCACCACCTCTGACAGCCTCCACCTGGCTGACCGCCCCCTTCCCAGGGGTCACGTCAGGTTGTGGCCCACTCCTCCCGACCCAGACCCCCAGCTGGCAATGCTGGAGCTGAGCTGCCAAGTGCCTGGAGCGCAAGGCCCAGGGAGGCGGGACGGATGCTCCCTCGGGGCCCAAAGGTTCCCTAGGTGATTCAGGAAGAGAAAATGCCACACATCAGCAACAGAACTGACAGCACCAATTTAATCCTTGACTTAAATGTGTCCTAATTCCAGACTCCGCGGAGCTTTCTGCTGGAGTCTAATTTGTTCTCGGGGGCGGCCCGTGGGGCTGGCAGAGCAGCACTGTCTGCCGGGCGGGGGCCGTCCCACCAGCGTGCGGGGTCCGCAGGGGCCTCAGCCGGACTCTGGCTGGACGTCTGGGGAAAGGGGTGCGCGACCGGAACGCCACCCCCACGCACAAACTCATAAACACAGCCCTGGATTTGGATGGCCCTGGTGTTTATGCAACGCTGGCAAAAAAGAAAAAGCAAAGCGTCAGAGGAAAGCTGCCCTGGGCAAGACTGGTGCCGATCCCAGCGGGCCCGCAGCCCACCCGTGAAAGGCACACGACCCCGATTCCAGAGCCTGGCCCCTCAAGGGCCAAGCAACTTACCAGCCAGAATTTTATCTTGCAAGCAAACAGCGGTGCCAGGAGGATTTTAATAGCAGATGGAGATTGTAATAGCAAAAAAACGGAAAAAACCCACGTTTCCACTGACCGGAGAAGGCAGAAATAAATACACAAAATTTGTTATAAATATATATAATTACACAACAGAATACACCCCTCCACAAGTGCACGTCGCCCCAACACCCCAACATAAGGCTGAGTAGGAAAAGCTGCTCACAGAGAAAGACCCAAAGTGGGCTCCATTCACACTGAGGTTCACACGCATGGCCCTGGGCACACACGTGTGGCAGGACAGGGAGGAAAGGCAGGGGTTTTCAAGTTGAGGATGGCGGCTGCCAGGGGGCAGGATGTGACTGGGGAGAGTGTGCCTGGGGCCTGGAGCCCCTCATCCAGCCCCTGTGTGCACGGAGCCCCTCCCCGTGAGGACCTGAGGAGGACATTAATACACCAAACGAGACCTGATTCACCGGGAGCCCCTGACAGCCTCCGCTAGCAGGACACTGTTCATGTGCTAATTACAAAATGCCCTCAGAAGCAGTAAAGCCAGTCCGCAGGCCTCCTCAGACCTGCCAGCCCATCCTTGCCTCTGCCTGGGGCAAAAAGACCCGGACAACAAAATGTCCTTCTGCAGGAAAGGAGCCCACCGACTCGTCAGCCCACCGACTCGTCTGTGGTCAGCTCGCCCTGGGCCGGCTGCTGGTGGCGGGCTGGGAGCATCAGAACAGATCTGAACGTGGACAGACTTGCAAGCACTCATGCACCTTTGTCCTGAGCAGGAAAGTCATGCCTGCAGACAGGAATCTCTCTGGGAACACCTGGGGCATCCAACTGGCTCTCCCTCCTCCCGGGATTGGTACTCAGGCCTCCCAGAAATGCGAACACCTCCCTGAGCTGCCCGCCTGGCTCCCATTGGTCACGCCAGGCCCCTTGGCACTGGGAGGGCTCTGGCAGAACCACAGGGCAGGGGCTGGGCCTTCGGGACAGACCCTCACGCCCTCCCTGGCGCCCTCACCTCCACACCCAGTGCAGCAAGCATGTGTGGTGTCCACCCCCACCCTGCTGTGCGGGGAGCGGGGGCTAAGGTGGCAGCAGACAAGATGCTGGAAGCAGCCCAAGAGTCACCATTAGGAGGGATGCATGGAGAACTGTCACAAAAGAAGACACACGACAGTACGTCTGTACGAAGCTCAAAATCAAGCAACACTGAATGTAACGTGGGGCAGGTGGGGGGCAGGTGTCCGCAGACGTGAGGCTCGCTCTACAGGAAAGCAGGGAAGTAGTCCTTGCCACGTCCAGGACCGCAGCTCCCTTCTGTGTGTTGGGGGCGGGGGATGTGGAGACACAGGGTGGTGGGTTCATGGGGTTGTTCTGTCCTTTCATGGTGGTTTTTTATATTTACTATTCCGAACATTTTTCAAACTTTAAGTTGCAAGAATAGTGCAATGTACTAATAGAAGGCATTTTTGCAACATCTCTGGCCTTCCTAGACATAGACGTACTCCTGAAGCGTTTGCGAGGAAGCCCCAGACTTCACGTCCTTTTGCAGGTAACACCTCAGCGTGTATTTTGTAAGAACAAGGACATTCTCTTAGTAATCTCGGTGCAGTTACCCCACTTGCTAAATTGAATGCAGACGTGGTCCTCAATCTAACCGACAGTCCCCGTAATGTCCTAGCTGAGTCCTTCCGACGTGGATCCCAAGAAACCCATCTGCACGTGGATGGGGCCGGAGCAAGGCTAGGTCAGGGAGAGTCCAAGAAGGTCAGGTGGTGGGAGCTGAGGCAGTTTTCTCTGGAAACAATTGCCTGATTGCAGTCATAAATAAAAAATCAGGTGAAAAACTCGGTGTGGGAACTCATCTTTGGGAAGCAGATAACTATATTTTATTACTGAAACATCACCAAGGGCAGAGCCTTAGCCAAAAAAAAAAGAAAGAAAAAAAACTTGACCTACTCTTGACTGTGTTTGGGGCGATAAATGATTTATTTGAAAGAGGCCAAGAAGGGGCACCAGGCTGACCAGACCAGGCGCCAGTGTCCACCCCAGCCACGCAGGTCACTGACCCTCCCAGCTGCGCCCTTTCTGTGCCCGATGCTGCAGCGCTCGGCCAGAGAGGAACTCTGAAAGTGCACATCATGACACCTGCTCTGAGCTGGTAAAAGTCTATGTGTTTACATCCCAGCAAGACGGTAACTGCTTCACTCTGGGCAACAAAATTACGGGTAATTTTTATCATTTATATTTCCCCCCTACTTTGACAACAATCTTGTGTTACTTGTACAATAGGGCAAACCATTCTTTCTTATTTGAAAAAAAAGTTTGATCCTGTCTCCAGTGAATACAAACTCACTGGTTAAATACGATGAGGCTGTGTCATAAAACCTGCTATGATAACATTTGCCCTGGAATTAAAAATTGAAGCTTGATATTCCGTGACCATGGATGGAAACCAGAGGCCACAGGAGAGGGGATGGGGGAGGAGGTTGTCCCTCTTGGTCCAGAAGGCTCATCCCGGGCCAGGCATGTGGCCAGGGAAGGGACCAGCATCCTAACTCTGCCCACATCCCATGATTTTTTCTCTGCAACGTTGAGGAGTTATTTCTGAACTCTCGACTACCGTTGTAAAACCCATCGTAGACACAGTTAGGTGAGTCAAATTTAGTCCAATTCGCAAGAAGTGTGTCCTGGCCCTAAACCATCAGTGGGAATCTGGGAAGCCACCTCCACTCTACCTCGTGCGGGCAGCAGGACATGGGACAGGCCAGTGGCCCTGCGATGTCTCATTGCACCTGCTCATCCCTGCCAGCCTGCCTCCTTTCCGGGGCTCTGGCCCCAGGGACCTGCCTGGACTCAGAAGACCATGGCAGTAACCACTGAGCGGACCAGACCCATGGAAAGAATCCAGCCGGAATGCTGCCCACCCTGCCAAGGGCCCATCGGCACCCCAGGGGACCCAGCCCAGTACCCGCTCCTGAGGCAGGTCCCAAGAGTATTCCTGAGCAGCCAGACCCTGTCATGCCCACTGCAGTGATGTGCTGGCTGGGCGGGATGCAGGAGACCCCAGGAGGGGCCAACCAGCCACCTACCAGGGCTGTGGAGGCCACGGGGGCCTTGAGCCCAGCCAAGAACACCAAAAGGGCCTTCCCAGGGCTGTGACCAGGTGCCCTAAGGGTCCCGGTGCCCAGAGTTGCCCTGAGGCCCAGGCACCTGCTGCTTGTAGCCCCGCTGCCACATTGGCTGGTGTTTTGTCATGGAACATTCGGTATGTGTCTAGGAACGTGGGCCACACCTGTGCAGGCTTGAAACCAAGGACAAGTGAGCCCCCGGACAGGGTTGGGACCCCTCTCCCCGGTCAGTCCTTGCATCACCCCTCACATGCACTGCTCTGGGGAATGCACCTTCAATGCCGGCTTTTCCATGGAAGGTCTGAGGATGACCTCAGAAACGGTGTGTGGAAGGATGGGGCGCCAGGGAGTGAGGGCACCAGCCAAGTGGCCCTGAGCCTCCAGAACCCTGCCCCACCAAGGGGAGGCCTCTCTGCCCTCCTCCCAGCCACAGACCCCAGGCCAGCACTGACCGTGTCCCCAGGACCCATGTGTCCCCAGGAGCACATGCAGCAGTGCCATGAGCCCTGAGGACAGCAGAGTCAGAGGCCCTGGTGCTGCCTGCGGGGGACTGAGAGGGGGACCAGCTGAGTGAGGTTTTGAAGACATCTGCCATCCATGGGGGTCAGACTCGGTTCTTACACCCTCTGTGATGTGAATCTCTGAAAGGGAGCTCCCGAGTTCAGCTATCTCTTAAATGCTTGGGCATCTTAGGATCCGCACCCCACATGGAGACCAGCCTAAGCACATGTGGGTCCGTGGTCAAAGGTGACTGGCTGGTTCAGTCTGAGGCAACCTGACACACACACACACACGTGGTACTTCCACCTGTACCTGAGACAGGGCCAGCAGAGGCATAAAACAAGCTACTTCATTCTCCTGCCAGAGAAGCACCCCACGGATAAAACACAGCAGTCACTTATACCCCCATAAATGTGCTTATCAAACAGAACAAAACAAAAGCAACTTGACTGAAAGACACAAGCTACAGTGGACCTGTGATCGCCCGCCTGCCACCCTCCTGAACTCCAGCCACAGCTCGTGAGGGTCCTTTCTGGGTGATTCTGCTTCCACCTGTGTCAGGCCCGCCCTGCACTCTGGGCGTCCCCGAGGTGTGGGGTGCCCCCAGGCTCAGAGGTCAGGGGACCCAGGGAGCCCTGCATGCTTCAAGCTGGGTGCACACCCCACACAGGACAGCAGCTTCCAGATCCCAAGAGCCCCCAGGAGCCGGAGAGGGGGCCTGCTTGGGGCTGTCACTGTGCCCTGGCTGGCACCCATTACCGAGAAGGGGATGGGCAGGGGACCTCAAGTGGCAGGAAGAGACAAGCACTTCCACTCGCGACCACACGTGGGCGCTGTCTGCACGTTGCAGGCATTAACTGTTTCACTCCAATAACCCCTTGAGGAATGGCAGCGGGAGGCTCAAACCAGCTCTTCACCGCCCCAAAACTCATCAACGGGGCGGTTTCCCCAGGCATGGTCCTCCTGGGCAGGGTCCCCCAGGTGAGGGCACCTCGAGTTTAACCAGAATGAAAAGGAGGCTGCTGAGGGCGGTAGGAGAAATGCAACCCTCAGGGGTGGGAGAGGACGATCGTGGGCCCTGCTGTACCCCGCAGAGTGGGGCATGGTCACAGTCCAGGAAACAGGCACCCAGAGGCGCTCAGAGTCCCCAAGGCCAGGCCTGGACTCAAGGCTGGTGGCCTCCCTCACAGCCACCCCAGTGACAGCCCCCTCCCCAGTCCCCCAGGCCCCTCCAACAACCCTCCCAGCCCCCATCTACTCCCTGGCTGTGGGTGACTCACAACAGATCAGGGCGAGGGGGGGGTGGAGAGGGTGAGAGGAGCCAGGAGAGGGGGGACAGGAGGGACGTGGGTGGGTGCCTGGTCCCTCGCCAGCTGCCAGGAGCAGCAGCAGTGCTGTCACCAGCAGAAGGACACCCGCGAGGCACCAGGCGGGGGCGGAGGAGGGACAGGAGGGGGAAGACAGGAGGCACACCCAGCAGGACACGCTGCCAGCCTCTCCCCCAGGCCGGGCCTGGGACAAGTGAGGCCACATCTCAGGAAGCCGGGAATGAGGACAGGTCATGCTGGACCAAACAGGAAATCCCACAGGGCAAGTCCACACCGCCTGGCACGTGGAAGGGCTCAGAAACGCTCTCTTCTCCTGGGACAGCCCCTGGACCTCCACGGGCCCCTGGGGCCGGGCGGGCTGCACTCACTGGGGAGCCCACACCAGCACAAGGACTGGCTTCCGCAGTTCCCTCCCTGGCTGGAGGACGACCTGGCCAGGGAGAGCTGGGGATGGAGGACAGGAAGGCGCTCTGCTGGGGCCCTGGCCTGGGACGGGGAGGCTGGGACATGCCATGGCGCCAGCTGGAGGTCTTGGGCCGCTGTGGCTGCCGCCCAGGACACCCCGTCAAACCCGGTAACTCCTGGGCACTGAGCCAGCAGGGATCTGAGCATCATATTGGGGTCTGGCCCATCCCGGGGTCACCGTCCACTTCTGCCCTAAAGCGTGGACACCCAACCCGAGGCCCCAGGAGAAAAGGATGCCCACAGGGAAGGGGTGGGCAAGGTTGGCTGGCCTTCAGGCTGTGAGGTGTGGGAGGAACAGACCCCAGAGGTTGACCCGTCTGTAGGACCACCTGCCTGAAAACGGAGCCGTGGACTGGGGGCTGCAGTTGGAGGCAGCAGCCCCTGCCCTCGGCTACCTCGCGTGTCCTCACCATGGTTGTTGTGACCAAAGGCTTGGGGCCACGCACCAGCCAGAGACAAAGCTGCTCCCCTAGGTCTGGGGTCGGGGAGGAGGCCAGATGGTGATGCCGACCACCTCAGGAGGTTTGAGGAGGGCCATACCCTTCCAGGGCAGCCAGCTCCCACGTCCTATTCTGTTGGCTCTGCAGGGTAGGGGGCTGCCTGGGCCCCCGTTCCTTCCAGGCTAAACCAGCAGTGAACCCAAACCAACACTGTCAAGCTGGGAGACGGTGAGGTCGCCTACGGGCCAGGCTCGGGTGGCTGCAGGGACACTGGACACAAGGCCCTGAAGGGGGCCAAGCCTTGTTCTCGAAGTCTCAGTTTCCCATGTGTGAAAAGGGGCGGGGGGAGGTTCCCAGAGAGAGAGGCCACGGAAGAGAGGAACCCCCAGCCTGCCCTGCTTTTTTTCCTGCTTCCTCCCTCCATCCTCTGTCCAACAGAACATTCAGGACGCCAGCAGCTGTCCCCACTCTCCTCTCTGGGGGCTTTGATTCTTCCAGAGGAGGTGGGGGTGGGGGTGGGGGGTTGGGCACGATGGCTGCGACCCATTGTCTCCAGGTGACCTGCCCCTGTGGGCCCTGGGACGCACCACTCAGGGTTCCTTCCTCTCTTTCCCACCTGTCTCCATCACCTACGCCATAGGATGGCACCAGAGAGCTTTCTAGAATTCTCGGAGGCTCATGGAGATCCACATCCCACCTCATTCCAGCTCGTACTGATCACTCTCCAGCATCAACTCCCTAACTCACACATCCCAAAGTTCTCAAAGTCCCAAGGGACAGAGCACGGGAACCCAGGCTGGCAGCCCTTGTGGCTCCGAACTGCTGGTCAGAATCTGTTAGAAAGTCCCGGTCGTTCACGGCAGCCGGCAGAGCCCACGGCGCCCTCCACGGCGCCCTCCTGCCACGGCCCACAGTCATGCCCTCAGGGTCCCAGGAAGGGGATGAGCGGGCACGGGGGGTGGGAAGACCAGAGCAGACAGGCTCCTTCAAGCACCTGCTGGCCCTGGAGGCTCCAACCTCAGCTTCATCCTCTTTCTGGGCGCAGGACAGACGGGCTACAGGGGAGGACACGACTTTCTGGAAGAACATCCCCAAATCAGGGCTTCGGGGCTCTCACCTCCTGACAGGGCTCACGGGACTGGGATACGGGTGCCAAACCAGCCCAACCCCGGGGGCAGCGCAGGGTCCTGCGGCGGGGCCTGACCGTGCAGTCACTGTCACTGGGCAGCAGCTGGTTCAGGGGTTGGAAGAAGGTCGCAGGGGGCGTTGCCCTAAGATCCTGCTGGTTCCTCTGCTCCAGAGCACAAGACGGCCTGCGGGTCCACCTCAGGTCAGTGTCTACTGTTTGCAGATCTGGCTCTTTGGCTCTTCTTAGGCCCTGAAAGTTGCCAAGGGCTCCCTGCAGGGTAGGGCTGTTATTAACATCGCCCCAACTTTCAGATGGGGCACAGGAAAGCCCGGGGTTGGGGTGGAGCTGGGCCACCACCCGGGGCGCTGGCACGGAGACCCAGATGTCCCACAGTCTTTCCCAGGGGGCTTCTCAAGCCTGCAATGGGCTGACACGCTTGACTCCAGCCCACTCTCCCGGGGAGCACCTTGGGCCCTGGGGGCGCCCATCCTGCTCCAGATCTAGCACTGTCATCGTGCTGCAGCCCTGGTGGGCGCCGGCAGAGAGCCCTGACGATGAAAAGGGCAGCTCCCACTGTGGCTCCTTGTGCATGTTTTGTTTTAAAAAGGCAGCACGGCACCCAGCAATTATCCCACCAGCATCACCCGGCAGCCACACCGGCCCGGTGGTGGGGCGGCGCCTGCGTGCGTCCTGCAGCTGCCGCAACCTCGCCGGAACAAAGGAAGGGCTCTGGGGGGGGGGCGCTGACGAGCGCCGCGCGCACAGGGGAGCTCGGCCGGCCGGCATCCGTCCGCTCCCCACACCGCGGCTGAGCCTCTGAGCCGTTTGCTGGCCATGTGGTCCCCAGAGCCCTGACTCCGTGGCTTTTCAGCTAGTCCTCTGTGGGCGCACAGGCGCCCTCTACAGGCTCAGAGCCATCATCACCCGACACCCGGCACAGCTCAGCTTTGAAACAGACATGACATTTCATGATGTAAGGTCTAAAACTGATGCCCTCTGTGTGATGTGATGCCCTGAGGTCCCCACAGCTCCCCTCCCCACATCGCTCTCCACTCGCCACCTCCCCGCCACACAGCCCTCCTCCCCAGACAGACCAGGCGCAGAGCTGGCCTATCCCCAAGCAGTGGCCTCGGTTCCCTGCCAGTGAGGAATTATTCAAACGAGTCAACCACATACCCCTGCCAGGATCAGGGGCACCACACTCTCTTGTCACTACAAAGCCTGCCTCTCACAGTCCACTGATCACTCTCCCCCGAGCTCACCCTGCGTGCGTGGCCTGCGGGACACACGGGGTCCTCCCCAGGCTCTGGGCCTGTGTGCACAGACTGCTGTCCATCCCAGTTTCTGGGGTCGGTGTCCCATGTTCAATCATGCCCATGACCCTGGGGTGGGCTCCCATCCTCATCAATGAGCGGGAAGGAGGTGATGTGAACAAAAATGGCTATCGTCTCAAGTCCTCAGTTTTGTCAACTGTACAATGGGACAGTACCACCCTCCAGTGCAGTAGGGCGTGGTGACAGCAGGAGCCCACCAGGGGCCGCCTCCTTTCCTGCTTCCTTCCCCAGGAGCCCAGCAACAGGTCCCACACCTGGGGTAGGGTCTCATCACAGCCCACCCCGAAGACAGAGCCCACAACACTCCCGCAGCCACACAGCCTGGATATGCTCTTGAGGGTGAGCAGAGACTGCGTGCTTTCCAGGCTAGGGGGCGGCTCCCGGTGGGTGCAGGGCTCACCCCATCAGGGTCCTTCTCAGACTCAGCAAGGTCTCTGGGACGTGCGTGCTCCCCTCCTTCCCACCAGCCTCCTCCTGCCATCTGTAGTCACTGGTGACCCAGACCAGGCCCTCATTTGGTTCAGTTCTTAAGCTGAAAGCATGGGGCAGGAGTGTCACAGAGCTGCCCACCCACACTCTCCACCTCGCAGGTGAGGCCACCAAGAACATGGAGGGGGATGGCAGTGTCCCCCAGGACCCCTGGCCACACAGCCTGGCTTCCACCCCGTTTCTTCTCCTCCTTGCCTTCACCCCAATTTGGGGACGCTTCAACTTAGCCTATATGGTTGAAAAATCAATTACAAAAATCTTTTCTCTCAACAGTTCTGTTTCGCATTGTCTGATAAAACACAAAATGACCAGTTAAATCTGAATTTCAGATAAGCAACATGGATTTTTTAGCATAAGTATGTCCCAAATGCTGACAAACAACAAACACGTTTCTAGTGTAAGTATGTCCTATGCAGTTTGGGACATATTTGCATTTAAAGATTTTTTCTCGTCTATCTGAAATTCAAATTTAACTGCTAAATCTGGCAACCCCAGCCTGGTTCCTTCATTGCTCCCCCATCCTCCCCCTGGGATGGGAATTGGGGGGTCCTCCCCGCCCACAAGGGCCTCCAGCTCTCCCTCTTATTTCCTCCCCACCTGCAGAAGGGCGCCCCCAGCTCCCCATAAACCCAAGTCCTGGCAACAGAACCTGGGAGGGATGGGTCTGCCCAGATAAAGGTTGACCCTGAGGCAAAGGGAGGGATTCCCACTCCCGCCTACCCTCCAGGTCCCTAGGGAGACCCCTCCCACTGCCCAGAATCCCCTGAGGCCCTGACTTGAGAGCAGGGTCCACGAAAAGCTGGCTGGGGGGGTTGGAGATACTTATTCTAAAAAATTACTATTTATCTGGAATTGGGACATCATACAGTGAGGGCCTGGCTCCGCCCCTGGGGCGCTAGGAGCTGCTAGGGAGGGGGCGGGGGAGGGCTGCCCGACGGGGAGCGCAGAAGGGAGGGGAGGGGGCCTGAGCCGGGGAGGGAAGGGAGGACGGAGACCGGAGGGGAGGGAGGGGCGCCCGCCCGCGCATGCTCAGCCGCCCCTGCAATGCGGCGCCGCCGCGTCCTCTGGTAACCCAGTTCCCGGGGCCCGTTATCCTCTGGCTCGAGGCTGTCTTCCCGCTTGCCGGTTGTGGGGGGCCGGACCGGAAAGTCGCAGTCGCGCTGCAGTAGGAGAGCCCCCGGTTCCCGGTTCCCGGTTCCCGGTTCCCGGTTCCCCCATGAGCAAAGGGAGGTTTGGCCCAAGGGAGGAAGCTGGGTGTGGGGCGTGTGGTGCAGGCTCAGCCCCAGAGCACCCCCAGAGACAAGACAGCTCCTCCCCATCACACCTTGGGCAGGAGCGCCCACTCCCCACCCCCAGGCAGAAGAGGCCACACAGGCCCCTGAGGGTGAACTGGGCACCAGCCTGGGGGCGGGAGGAGGCTCAGAGGTGATCCCCACACCTGGGCTCTGCTCATTAGGGCCGTGGATTCCCGAACAAGTCTCTGCTTCTGTGCGACTCAGTTTCCTCGTCTGGAACGGGGCCCCCACCTCCAACCTCGGAGCATGTGTGGGGGCCACTGAGAAGCCCCTTGAAGATTGCTGCTGAGGGTCAGGGCACAACACACGTCTAAGGCCCCGATCCTGTGCCAGGTCCTTCCTCCCTCCGACTTCAGCCACTGCCTGGGGTCACTTCTCCAGCACCTGCTCCCTGGACACGTGGAGCCAGTGAACACTAATGGAGCTCAGGCCACAGGGTGCCCTCCAAAGACACCAAATCAGCCCCAGAAAACAGCCACTTAGTGACAGTGAGCTTGGGGGTCGGGGGGAGGCAGGAACAACAAGAAATGCTTTTTTGACCCATGTGCCTGATGATCCCCCTCCCCCTCCCCCTGTCAATTCATTTTCCTCTAACTGCTTTTGTTAACAGTAGTTTAATCATCTCTAATTATTCAGTACATTCACAGATTCTGAATGTCTCACAATCCTCTATTTAATTAAGTATTAAATTTTAAAAATCTAACTCTTACAGCCTCGGCATAAGCTGGGTGCCGTCCGCAGTGTCCTTGTGGCCCCAAGAACTGTCAGTTACCGGGTGGGGCAGTTTTTCTGCGTCCAGTGCCAGCGTCGCCCTCCTGGGGCTTTCTTTATCATTGGAAGTTTGTCTCCTCAGTCCTGGGGTCCTCGGTCCCTGCAGGGCTGAGTGAGGCCTCTCCACACTGCACTGAAAGCGAAGCAGGAGGGGTGGAGGGAAGGGCTTCCCCTTTGGCCTCTAGGTCCAGCCTCCACTTCCCGACTGTCTGTCTTTCTAGGGCACTTCCCCTGCATCCTCCTGCCCACCCATGAGCCCCCTCTCCACCCCCACTTTCCAGAAAAGCTGAGGCAAGCATCCCTGTAATGGGCTTCGTGCTGATGGGGGTGGAGCTGGTCTGGCTTCAGGACACTTGCTCTACTTGGAGCACGTCTGATCCTGCAGGACACAGATGCGGGCTGCATGGAGGCCACCAGGACTCAGGGAGGAGCAGCAGGCTCCTGGCCTCCTCTCCCCGCTTTCCCACCACCCCAGGCTTCACCACAGAAATTCTCCTGAACTTGGACTTCCCAAATGCTCAGGTGCTCAGCGACCAGGGGCCTCCCCTGCAAACTTGACCCTGGAGCAAACCCTCTTCCACCCAGTCCCCACCCCAGCTTCACACCTGGGAGACTAGCCTGACTCTGGCACAGACTGCACACCCGCTCGGTCAAATCCATTCATTCATTCAAACATGTATGGAGAGTTCACCACCTGTCAGGGTGTGGGCCGGGTGTGCCCGATACAGTGGTGAATGAAAGTCCTGCCTGCACAGCCTGCCAGTCTGGTGGAAGAGACAGCTACAAAATAAACATACGGTCTCTGATTCCCACTGGATGCTCAGGGGAGACCCCTCTGAGGAAGTGCCATCAACATGAGTTAAGCAGGTACAAAGTTCAGGAAAAGCATTTCCAGAGAGAAGGCAGGTGCAAGGCCCTGGGGTGCGAAGACCCGAAATCCTCTCCCCTCACCCCTCCTCTGCCCACTCAGCTAGGAAAGCTCCGAAGGGGCTGGCGAGGGTCAGATCATCCCTAGGCCCCTGTACAGGGAGGTGGTTGGTTGTTTCTAGAATCCTTTTCCGTTAAAGAAACATGCTGAACACTAGAGGTGAAATGATGGGTGGTCTGGGTCTGGGATCTGCTGCAAGATATGGGGACAGGAGCCGGGGGAGAGTTACAGATGAAATAAAATTGGCTGAGAGTGGGTAACTGTTGAAGCTGG
Source organism: Vicugna pacos (assembly GCF_048564905.1). Classification (NCBI taxonomy): domain Eukaryota; kingdom Metazoa; phylum Chordata; class Mammalia; order Artiodactyla; family Camelidae; genus Vicugna; species Vicugna pacos. The sequence continues at coordinate 83,563,312 of NC_132993.1, forward strand.
GGGCTCATTCTATCATTTTCTCTAAACTTGGAGACGTTTGCAATTGTCCATAATAACAAGTTAAATGGGGGGAATGCAGAGACCTCCACAGGCCTGGGCAATGCCGAGGCCCAATTGCGGAGGCAAAGCAGCGGGTGTCTGGCTTCCCTGACCAGGAAAGTGGTCCTACGGGAGAACAGGCAAGGGCCAGCTGCTTCAATTCCAGATCAGCCCTGGCTGGCTGCCCCGCCTCCCATGACCCACCCTGGTCATTGTTGAATGCCGGGAATTTCAGACTCCCACTCCTCTCGATCCTCCCGATTTGTAGAACACTTTGAGGGTACAAACAGGGGAGTGTGAGGTTACTTGAGAGGGGCTGGATGATCCCACGAAAATGTACTCAGGTGGTTTTCTGGGTCTCACGAACTCCTATTCATCCTTCAAGACCCATCCAACTTCCTTGTGCCCTCGCCTGTGCTCCCACCCACACACAGGGCTGTAGTGGCTTATCTGGATGTGTTCATGCACCACCGCGTCCTCTGTGCTGGGCACATGGGAGGGGCTGGGTACACCTGCTGGATGAGTGAGGGTCTCCCCTAGGGAGAGGCCATCTGAAGTCTAGGGGACTTTGTGTGGGGGACCCCTGAAGGTGGGCTCTCTCTCTTCCTGTGACCTGGCATGAGACTACAGAATGAGAAGGAACATTCCTCCTGCTTTAGGAACTTCGTATGTGTGTGCACATCCTTCTGAAAACACTTAACACCGTTGTCCCACCCGTGCCGCCCACCCAATGTCAGGGACCACGGAAGCTCCCCTGAGTTCTGGCGGTGCAGTGCATACAGCAAGCGCTCAGTAAATGTTAGCTTTAGCGTTATTATCATTATTACAGCTCAGTTGAGGGATCTGAGCTTTCCTGAACACACATGCCCCAGGGCTGCCCTGGCTCGCGCACCACTCCTCTCTGTGGTCCCCTCTCCCAGCACCAGCAGCCCGCAGGAGGGCTTGGGACTGGCCCTACCAGGCACGGACTGGGAGAGGAGTGCCCGCCCCTGGAGACACTCGGCTCCGAAGGCCTGGTCCACAGCAGGCTCCCAAACACCACCTACACACAGCTTAGTGAACCGCACAGCGGGCTGGGCTGCCCGCCCCCATGGGCTGCTGGGCTGGCATCCGCAGACCCCACACGCGGAGGTGTTCTCAGCACCGACAGCAGGGAGGGATTCGGGCCAGGACTGCCTACCATCAGGGCCTCTTCACAGGAGGAAGAGCCTCTCAGTTAGCTCAGATTGGGTCTGGATGCTAATGGGGATCGCAGGCGTACTGGGAGGCGGGAGAGCCGCAGGCCAGGGGCTTAGCTCAGCTCTCTCTGCCCGCGGGTCACCCGGCCCCCTGTCTGACCCCAGGGTCAGAGACCCGTGGGACCCCCCCAATAGCACTGGGGGGTGGTAGTGGTGCTGCCACCTCGCTGAGACAGCCCACACCTCCACACCCACACTGGTTCCCGACCCTTCACGCCCGCACTTCAAGCTCTGCCGTCACCTGCTCAGGGTGGCATCTCCACCACGGCCTTGTCACAGTTGTTCACCACACGTCCCTTGCCCCCAGGTCCCGCCCTATCCCTCACCAAATGGAATATCATTGGATCCTAGGAGGATGGGGGTCTGTCTGTCTGCCCAGAATGGGCCGTCCCCTGGCAACGGCTTTGGAGGTGCTGGATGGGGTGAGGTCACATGCCCAGGGCCAGCTCTGGGCCAGCACCACGCCCAGCCCTGCAGGCCCACCGAGCTCACCCCAGCATCCCTGCATCCGGAAGACCTGCAGGGGCTGAGTTAGGAAACACGCCATTCACACCACCCCTCAAGCATCATCCCATCACCCAAAGTCTGCAGGTCACTCAGTCCTCCTGTGGCCCACAGTTCTTGGGGAAATGACATTATCTGACCTGGCAACCACATGCCTCTCCCCTTCCAGCCCTGGTGAGATGAGGTAGGGGCTCCATGAGCCCCTACACCAGAGCAAAAGTACAATCCAGATCTGAAGATGCATGGGTGCCCCTCCCTCCCCGCCCCATTCGGCTGGAGGCATCGTGCACATCCCACTGTGGCCACGAACCCCGATCCCCCTGTGCCCACGTCTGAGCCACAGGCCAAGCCCCATCCTGCAGCACAGGCTCCAGCCCCTGCACCCGGCCACGCCGGCCAGCACAGCCATCCCCTACCTCTGGCCGATAGCTTCTTGGTGTTGATGATCTTGGCTGCGTACTCATGGCCGGTGCAGAGCTTGACACAGCGTCGGACCACAGAGAAAGCCCCCCTGGGGAAGAAATGGGAAACAGAGACAGAGGGCTGATTAATCCCCCAGTGAACACCGGCCACCCAGTCACGAGGCCTCGGGCAGAGATCTGTGCCAGGAAGGGGCGTCCCTCTCCAAATGACTCCCAGCCCGTCCCACCTGGCACCAGCCTGACAGGGGCCCCTTCTCCCAGCAGCTGGCAGATCCCAGCACCTGCGAGACCCCCAGCCTCGGCATCCTTACGGGCCAGCTGGGCCGAGGGGCCGTCCAGGGGTCTCTGAGCGTACATCCTCCCGTGCTTTAGGCCAAGTCCGGGAGACCCAGCGAGTCTCCCCAGAGCAATGAGCACTGGCTCGGCTCCAAACATCGGAGCACACTGGTGCAGCCTGTGGGGACTCATTGAAGGTTTTGGAGGGAGGGAGAAGCAGCACATAATTAAGTTCAAAGCTGGAGGAGACGGTCCCCTCCCCTGGATCCTACACCAACAGTGTCCCGCGTTACAGCAGAGGCTGCCAGTCCCACAGCAGAGGAGACATTTACCCACCCACAGCATCAGCGGGCAGGGACCAGCCAGGGAGGCCAAGAGGAAGAAACCCAGGAGAATGGGTTACCGCTGCCGAGGCCATCACAAGGGCCTGCGGGCAACCCACAAATGCTGAGCCTTGAGAGGAGAAAGGCTTGCATGGGGGCAGAGCAGGCCAGAGCGCAGACCGCAGGCCCGCCTGGTCCAGGGCAGGCGTGCGGCACAGGCCTGAGGGAGCCTGCGGCCCATCAGAAGGTCCTCCACGGCATTCAACTTGTCACCGCCCTTGGTTTAATTTGATTTCAGACCATTTTCTAGAAACATTAGACCCAGCACATGTGAGACACGGCCAGAACAGGAAACGTCTCGGGAAGGGTCTCAGTCCAGACAGGAGGCGCCCGGGGCGGCTGGGCACAAAGGCCACCTCTGGCTGAGCGCACGGGGCCAGTGGGGCTGGGGCCTCCCTGAACGCAGGCTCCTCCTCTGTCCTCCCTCCACAGAACACAGACCCCCCCGCTGCCCACACAGCCCGAGAGCCTGTCAGTCCGGGTTCTGGGTAATGGGAGAGCAGTATCTTAAACAGGGAACGCTTTTTCACAATCATCCTTTTGGAGCCAAAACTTCATTAAGATGTATTATTCACTTTCTCAGGGAAAAAAAAATAATACACTAAATCCAACTGAACATTTTCTTGATGACCAGGTCTTCACGATCAATAGTTGTGTTTGGAGCTACAGCTCTGCTTCAGCCTGACTGGAGGGCGGGGAGACGGGGGGCACACAGTGTTCACGGTACATCCTCCGTCCCGTGTGATGTTTTCACTGTCTGCGTGGCTTACGTTCTCAAAAATACTCTTTTATTTATTTTAAGGAAAAATGTAAAGAAAAGATGACTTTTTTTGGGGGGGGATCCATGACACTAGCTTGAGATTTTGTGTACTGAGGGGGGAAAGGCCACAGGCTTCATGCAGGTCTGGGTTCAAATCCTGCTCTGTCGCATCCTGAGCCTCAGTTTCCCCATCCGTCTGAGGAGCAAGAGAGGCTCACGGGGTGGCCGTGAGGGCTGAGCCAGGCCCCGCGTGGCTGCCTGCCTGCCTGGGGCTACTCTGGCCTCGTCCTCACCAGCCCAGCCCACCCCTGGTCCGTGCGTCCGCTGCCTGCTCAGGAGGGCCACGCGTCACAGTTATAGGCCTGAGCTGCCCTCCTTCATGCTCTAGCCCCCAGAGGGCACAGATACCCACGCACCAGCTCCGCACGCCTCTGTGTGGTCGTCCAGGCTTCCTGTGCCGGAATCCGACCCCGCAGTGCAGGCCTGACCCCCAGCTGGAAGTCCCAAGCATCCAGGGGGCACATTTGTGGAAAGCTTCCAGCATGGGCAGCACCAGGTGAGGCAACAAGAGGCCCTAAGGTGCACTTGTCCCTGGAGTGGAGAGGGACTCACACAGCCCTTCCGCCAGCTGCTGTCCAGACAGAGTACAGGAATGAGCGAATCCTCCCTGGCACACGGCAGGATGGGCAGAAATGAAGTGAATGAGAGCCAACAGCCAGATGGACGATCCCGGACAGGCTGCCCCCCCTGCCCCATGTCCTCCCACGTCAGACTCTGCTTTCTCCTCCACAGAAGGCGCTGGGTGATGAACGCAGGGCCAGGTGGGCAGGAGCCAGACGCTGGAGGAAACAAGGAAGGCAGCAGGTGCAGTGCCCGGCATCCAGCAGGTGCTCAATAATGGGGCTCAGAGGTAGTGCTCAGGCTGGAGAAGGGCCTGCTCTGGGACACGGGCCGGCCTCTCCCGGAGTCCTGCCTGCCGGGTGGAGGGGAGGGCACCTCTGAAGCCCCTCGGGGGTAGGGCTCCTCTTGCCCCGCTGCCCAGCCTGAAGGAAAGTTCTAGAAGGAACAGCCCTCCGCCTGGGCCCCCCCCCACACTGGTCTGTGCCTGGGCACTTGTACCCCGGTGCCCATCAAACATAAGGGGAAACGTGGGCCGCCTGGAGTACGTGCAGGTCCAGGACGACCGGAAGGAGGAGCAGACGGATCCCCGGGAACCTGAGTCCAGTCTTCCAGCTGAAGATGCGTGGAAGTTGCCAAGAAAGCTTGGCCCGGCACCCGGGGCAGCTCACAGGTTAGAGGATTCTCCCTGACTTGACCACCCAGAGGGAAAGGCTGGCCGGAGCGGGAGGCAGCGGGCTGTGGGAGCCCAGGGAAGCGGCTCAGCCCCGATGACCACCTCTCCTGGACCCCAGCCCCTTGGCCCACCTCTTGCATCCCTGAAGGCAGCCTCTCTCTTGGTCATTGCCATCCCCTAGTCTCTCTCTGCCCCCATCCCAGGCAGCCGCCCCTTTCCAGGTGGTTCTGCCAGTTAACACTGATCACAAGGAAGCCCCCACAGAAGCGCCAGCGCACTGAGAAGCACGTGCCATGCAGGCCGTGGGCTGAGGGCCCCCAACACCCTGGACATCACAAACCAACAGTGAGGCCAACACTAGCACCGTCCTCCCTCAGAATTCAGCATCTGCCCACCAGAAACTTATAATCATTGAGTCAACAATACAGACACAGGCCCCTGGTCTGTATCATAAACACATTCCCACTGCCATCAGGCAAACTCCTATGCATCCTTCAACACCCAGTTCAAATATCTCCTCTTAGAAACCTTTCCCAGCTCCCACAGGAAGTCCGCTCAGTCTCCTCTGGTCACTGTGCTCTGCATGTGTCCTGGCACTTTGTCCACTTTATTGTAATTATTTATCTGTCTGTCTCTGGCCCCCCACAGTGACTCTCCACAGGCAATTGGGATGCTGGTGTCAGGCACAGTGTCCAGACTGCAGCGTGAGAATAAGGACTGACCTACAGGCACCACAGGTCGACCGTGGAGAGCAGAGGAGCTGGGCCTCAGCAGCAGTCAGGCCAGTGGGACAAGAAAGGGGCAGCTTTCTGGGAAGACGGGGAGAGACTGGGGTGGGGCCAGACTCCGGAGAGCAGGCCGACAGGAGAGGGTGGCCCCCCAAGGCTTCTCTGGACGGGGGTCAGGGGTGTGTCTGTGGAAGGGTGGAGGTCATCTGTGGGGTCGGGGGTGTGTGTGTGTGAATGTCTCCTGTGGGGCTGAAGTCGTGGGGCCCCTGATCAGAGCAGGAGGGCACTGTTGTGACCAGGGCCTGGCAGACCCCCTGACCCCGTACTTGGATAGGCTGGGATGCCCATCTGCTGATGCAGAAGCAGAGGGAGGCAGGGCGGGCAGTGAGGCAGCAGGTCCCTGGGCTGCCTCGGAGGGGGGCCAGCCAGCGCTGCCCGATGCTCCGATCGTCCATGAACGGCGTGGCAGGTGGCAGCCGGCAGCAGGGTCAGGAAGGCCACCTGGAACAAGGCCGTCCAGCACAGTTGTGGGGGAGAAGCAAGGAAGCTGAGGTTGAAGGTCAGGGAGGAGGGTCGGGAAGACGGCAGGCCTGGTGGAGGACCACTCTGAACCTTGAGGTCGCCACGCAATGCCCAGTGGAACACCTGCAGCTGAACTTGGGTTTAAAGTGATGAGAATCATATGTTCAGATCATGAGGCCCCCAGGCACTGAGCATGTTACGGGCTTTTAAAACTCAAGTAAAGCTGATTTAAAAACAAAAAACAAACACTTTTTCAGTCCTTACTGGCTGGCAGCTCAGAAAGGTATCTCATCTACTGTGGGAACATGACCCCCGAGAGGCCGGCCAGGGAGAGGGCGAGATTAATTCTGGAGCTGCCTGGGGTCTGGTCTGCTGCACATGGGCCCACGGTGGCATTCAAGGGTCAGTCTCTCGCCAGCAAAGAGGATGATGGCCCCTCCACAGGCCTGCGGCCATCGGCTGACCAAGCCCACTCATCACACCGGGCAGACGCAGTGGGCTGGCAGCGGCTCTCTGCACCCCGTTTACTTTTTCCTCCCTATCCAACCTGTGGCCGTGCCTCTGACCGCCACCTCCCACTCGGACACAGACAGCCCGCTGGCCCTCAGGGGCAGGGTCTGGCCCCGGGGCTCTGAGCTGCCCCTATGCCTGCCCATCCACCCGCCACCACCTGAAACTGGCCCCTAACATGGATTACCTGCAGCCCCCACAGATCCCCCATCGCACCTGCTTTGGGGACCTGCCTCCCCCAAGCTGTGCCAGCTGCCCGGCCTGCCCCCTGCCCACCAAGCTGGGCTGGTTTTGGTGGGAGAGGCCGAGAGGGGCCGGAGGGTCCAGTCTCACCCTGTCCCCTTGTCTTGGGTCTGGGGCTGCGGGGCTTCCTGACAATCGTCACCTGCAGCCGGTGGGGAGCCCCTGGCACAGAGCGGGCATCAGAATCGTGCAAGCCGGGAGCTCCTACTTCTGCTTCTCAGGGCTTTGAGCTGTTTGCACAGCCCAGGCACAGACACACCGGGGGCTGAATAACCCAGGAGACCCAGTCCACACTCACACAGGCACTCTGCTCCCTCAGATGCTTGAATTCCGGACAGCCCGCCAGAGCCCAGGGCCCACGTTGGGGACCGCCCACAGCCTTCTTACATTTTACAGCCAAAACCAGCCAGGGGCCCTGAGTAAAAGGACCAAACCCTTGTTTAGCTCTTTGGTAAAGGCTCAGGCACAGAGGTCCCCTCTTGATGAAAACAGCCCTCCTGGATCCCTGCACCCCCGAGGCAGATCCGCCCATGAAGATCTTTCTGGAACAGGTTGAGCAGGCAGCAGGCGCACTTGGCTGCGGCAACAGTTTTATTTCCCACATAAATTAACACTTGGGTGTTCTGAGACCAGCCCGAGGCCGTGTAAGTCCGCTCTGCCCAGTTCGATCAGCCCCCCGCCCAGTAGTCCTGGGTCTGGAGGATGCGGGCCGGCGCGCAGGGCAGGGACAGCCCCGCACCCCGCACTCACCCACCACGCCAGCGCCTCCCCTTGCTTGGATCTGTTGGTTGACACTAAATCAAGCTGCTGTTTCTTTGTGTGTGAGCTTAAATTTTTTTCCCTACCTTTGATTAAAATGACAAGGGAAGTCCTTTTATATTTTTTAATCTGGACCTAAGTGTGTAAGCCATTTGGTAGAAAATGGTCATTTCTACACGAGATTGTTGTGCGGGGTTTTTTTTTTTTCCTGCGTATCATAACGCTTTTAAGAACAGAATCCATGCTCACGGCAGAAAATGGAGTAAGCAGGGTAGTTTAAATACAGCGAGTTGAAGCCACCTTCACCTTTGTGACCTGCTGGTGGCGTCCCACGACGTCCTGATCCATGTGTCTCCTGTGAGGTCTAGCCGGTAAGGAGAGCCCTGGCTCCATGGGATTTGGGCAAGTGTGTGCCATGCTGGGCAGGAATGACTGATGTCCAGGGTGCAGGCCATCGATGGTACCCATCGCCCACCAACAGGACGGCACACGGAGCTCAGGGGACCGTGTCCCACTCCTGCCCAGGGCTCAGAACATCCTGGGCTCCAGAAACAGGGTCTGAAGTAGCCAGACCAGAGACAGGAGCTTGACAACGTTTAAGTCTATTTGTGAACACCCGAGTGCCTGTGGTCTCCTGCCAGCATCCCGGCGTGCCTTCCATCGGCGCGTGAGTTCCTGCTTTGTGTTTCGCCTTTTATATTTAACATCACTTCACACACAATTCCCACTCTCTGACCTAGATCACATACTTGTCATCTTCATAGTAGAGAACGTTCCTTCTATGGAGAGCCGAGGGCTTCCTCGATTGGCAGGCATTTGGGATGTGTCCAATTTCCCTTCTCATAAATGCCTGCCGTAAACAACTCGGTTATTTCTGTTAAGGGTTTATTTCCAAAGGCGCAATCACTGGCTGATTTTACAACCACACCAGCAAGGGAAACGCACGCTCGTGCCACTGTCCCCACATCCAACTCTGGCCTTTCAGAAGTCCCTCCTTGGAAGCCTGCCAGCTCCCCAGCCCCTGGGACAGAAACTCAAGTCATAACTCAGCCATGTGTGCTAATGTCCTGGGGCCGCCACAGCAAAGAACCACAGACTGGGCAACTTTAACAGCGGAAGCTGATTGTTTCACAGGTCTGGAGGCCAGAGGTCAAGATCATGGTGTTGGCAGAGCTGGTTCCTTCCGAGAATCTCTTCCAGGCCCTCTCTGTAGCTTCTGGGGTTTGCTGGCCGTCCCTGGGGCCCTGTGGCTTGTCGAAGCATCACCCCCATCCCTGCCTTCATGTCCACATGGCTTCTCCCTGTGCGTCTCTGTCCAAATTTTCCCTTTTAATAAGGACACGGTCATATCGGATGAAGGACCACCTTACACCTCATCTTAACTAATTAGACCTACAACAAGCTTATTCTCAAATAAGGTCGTCTTCTGAGCTGGGGTTAGGACTTCAGCATATGAATTTTGAGGAGATACGACTCAGCCCATAGCACACGCTGACCCCCAGTTCTGCCTGGTGGAGTCTGCCTTTGTGTGTACCAGGCAAACGCTTCCCAAATTACCATCTTCAAATATTAGCTCTACGGGATGTTAACAGATGTTACATCTGTGGGCAAATAAGTTGGGGAACCAGTAAGTTGAACAGTGCTTTCCTTTTTCCTTTCTTCCTTTTTTACTGCAGGACTTCTCAGGGCCTTTAACTTGGTCATCTGTACTGTGACTCCCTATCCAGGGAATATGAGGTACAGCCGTTCCCTACCTTATTTGACCAGAGAAATCTTTACGGAAAGAAGTGTCATGAGGGCCAAGAGTGAGGGGCAGAGAGGGTTTCTCATCTAAGGCCTCGACACTGAATGAATCTGTTGACTAAGAAATAAATGGCGAGGGTAGGGCCGAAACACCACCGGTCAGCCAGCTGGACACCCACCTGGGGACATCCACCCAAACACAAGATGTGAACACTGCCATGGAGTCTGTGGGTGAATCTCAGATGGAGAAAACCCCAGCCTGGCCCCCTCCTCTGCCCCTTGGAACAGGGCACCCAGGCCCTGGCGGCTCCTCGCCCACCGGAAGAACCCCCCGCAACCACGCAGGTGGCAAGTCCCACCATTGTCCTCCTCCCTGATGTCCCACGGAGCCAGGCCTCATCTGGAAAAGCCCCTAGAACGTCAGTTCAGACAGGACATTTCCTTTTCATTTCTGACAACGCTGAGAGCAGGTGGAATGCTCCTTGAGCAGAGCAGGGGCTGTGTTCTGATCAAATAGGCTTATGGCAAAATGCACCACAGAGTCTAAAGAGATTCAGGTGTAAAGGACCACACACGGTCACCTTTTCACGGTTCACGTAAATTACTGCCATCATTGTTACTTCATACAGTCACATCAAGTTTGTGCCGTCCTATACAGATGAGAACAGCCCAACTTTGACACGTGTCCATGCCACTGTGTTCCGTTTAAACCTCCAGGGCCTCCTGCCTCACAATGTCCCCCTCAATATCACCCAGACCCACTACCCTCCCCGCCATAGCTGAGGTCCTCTGGGTCCCAGGTCTACCAGGCTCCAGACATCCTGGAGAAGTTTCCTGGAGAGCTCAAGGCAGCAAAGCTGACAAGAACAAGATGGTGGGCACCAGCCCAGGGGACATGGTGGGCTCTGAAGGAAGTGGGACACACTGGGGCTACTGCAGGCTGTGATAAAAAAAAGTTCTGGAAACGGATGATGGTGATGGGTTACACAAAATTGTGAATATACTTAATGCCACTAAACTATACACTTAACAATGGTAAATTTTATGTTCTGTGTATTTTTTACCACAATGAAAAAAAGAAAAAGTAAAGGGATGGAGAATGTATACCATGCTAACACTAATCAAAAGAAAGAATAGCTGTGTTAATTTCAGACAGAGCTGATTCGAGCAAGGAAAATTATCAGGACTAAACAGGGGCATTACATCATGATAAGGGGCTCATTTCTCTAAGATGTAATAGTCCTCAATGTGCATACCCCCAACAGAGGAGTGTCAGACTACACGAGGCAAAACTGATAGAGTTGCAAGGAAAAGCAGACAAATCCACTACTACAGGTGGAAACTTCAATATCCACCTGGCAGAAATGGACAGATGCAGCAGGCAGAAATCCAGGAAGGACACAGTTGAACTGAAAAGCACCATCAATCAACTGGATGTAACTGACATCTATAGACGACTTCACCCAGCGACAGCAGAATACACATTTTCCTCAAGCTCACATGAACGTTCACCAAGATAGGGCACCTCTGGGCCATAAAACACATCTTGACAAATTTATAAGAAGAGACATCATACAAAATGTGCTCTCAGATCACAACGGAATTCAACTGGAGATGAAAAATGAAGAGATAGCTGGAAAACCACAAAATACACAGAGATTAAACAACATACCTCCAATTAACACATGAGTCAAAGAAGAAATCTCAAGAGAAATGTTTAAATATTTTAACTAAATGAAAATGAAAATAAATCTTATCAAAATTTGTGGAATGCAATAAAAACAGTGCTTAGAAAAAAAATATATTCCACAGAATGTACATATCAGAAAAGAAGATTTAAAATCAGTAACTTAAGCTTCCACCTTCGGCAACTTAAAAAGAAGAGCAAATGAAATTCAAAGTAAGCAGAAGAAAAGACATAACAAAAGTTCGAGCAGAAATAAAGGAAACTGAAAACAGGAAATCAACAGAGACAATGAAACCAAAAGTTGGTTCTTTGAAAAGATCAATAAAGTTGATAAACCTTTAGCCAGGCTAAGAAAAAAAAGAGAGGACACAAATACCAGAGATGAAAGGAGAGGATGGGAAGGGTATAGCTTTAGTGGGAGAGCACATGCTTAGCATGTACAAGGTCCTGGGTTCAATTCCCAGTACCTCCATCAAAAAAAAAAAAGAGAGAGAGAGAGAGAGAGTCCATCAGTACTGATCTGGAAATTAAACGGATAATAAAGAAATACTATGAACAACTCTACATCCACAAATTTGACAACCTAGATGAAATGGACCAATTCCTTGAAAGATACACTCTGCCAAAACTCATACAAGAAGACATAGACAAGAAAGACAGATGCTGTATGTTATCACTTGCATGTGGAATGTAAAAACTAAAACCAATGAATGAATGTAACAAAACAGAAGCCCACTCACAGCTACAGAGAACAAACCAGTGGTTACCAGTGGGGATAGGGAGGGGGAAGGGGCTATGTACGGGCAGGGGACTAAGAGGTACAAACTATACATATAAAATAGATAAGGTACAGAGATATATTGTGCAGCACAGGGAATACAGCCAATATTTTATAATAATTTTAAATGGAGTATAATTTATAAAAATTTTGATCACTATACTGTACACCTGAAACTAATATAATATTGTAAATCAACTATACCTCAATCTTAAAAAGTAAAAAAAAAGAAATAAAAATCTGAATAGACATGTCTATTAAAGAAGTTGAATCAATAATAACATTACAAGAAAAGAAAACTACAGATCAATCTGTCTCATGAATACAGATGCAAAAATCCTTAACAAAATACCAGCAAATTAAATCCAACAATGTATAAATAGAGTTATACACCATGACCAAGTAGGATTTATCTCAGGTACGCAAGGTTCCACATTTGAAAATCAATTAATGTAATCCATCGCACCGACTGACTTAAAAAGAAAATCACGTGATCATATCAATAGACGTAGAAAAAGCATTTGACAAAATTCAACACCCATTCATAATAAAACTCTTAGCAAACGAGGAACAGAGGGGAACTTTCTCAGCTTGATAAAGAGCATTGTCTTAGCTCAGGCTGTCATAACAAAATATCACAGAGTGGGTGGCTTAAACAACAGACATTTATTTATTTTCTCACAGTTTGCAGGTTGAAAGTCTAAGATGAAGGTCCAGCAGGGTTTGGTTTCTTAAGTGAGCTCTCTTCTCTTGACTTGTATGTGGCCACCATCTTGCCATGTGTTAACGTGGCCTTGCCTCAATGGGTGCCCATGGAGAGAGAGCAAGTCATGTCTCTGGTGTTTCTTCCTATAAGGACACTAATCCTATCAGATCAGGGACCCACCCTTATGACATCTTTAACCTTAATTACCTCCTAAAGGAACTATCTCCAAATACAGTCACATTACGGGTTAGAGTTCCAACTTATGAACAATTTACTCCACAGCAAGCATTTACAAAAAACCTATAACTAACATCATACTTTTGGTGAGAAAGTAGATGCTTTCCTTCTAAGATCAGAAACAAGGCAAAAATGTCACCTTGCACCAGTCTTTTTCAACACCATAGAAGTTTTAGGTAATGCAATAGTTTTAGGTAATGCAATATGACAAGAAAAAAGAAATTAAAAGGTATATAGATTGGGAAGGAACATATAAAACTGTCTTACTTTACAGATGATGTGATTATCTATGTAGAAAGTCCCAAAGAATCAACAACAACAACAACAAAAAAACCCACTGGAACTAGTAAGTTTGCAGGATGCAAGATTAATACACAAGAGTCAATTGCTTCCCTATGTATCAGCAATGAGCACATGGAATTTGAAATTAAAAACACAGCATCATTTACATTAGTACCAAAAAATGAAATACTTAGGTATAGTTCTAACAAAATGTGTACAAGATCTATATGAGAAAAACTACAAAACTGATCAATGAAATGAAAGAAGAACTAAATAGATGGAGAAAGATCCCATGTTCAAGGATAGAAAGACTCACTACTGTCAAGATATCTATTCTTTCCAACTTCATCTATAGATTCAATGTAATCCTAATCAAAATCCCAGCAAGTTATTTCGTGTGGCAATCAACAAACTGATTCTAAAGTTTACATGGAGAGGCAGAAGACCCAGAATAGCCAACACAATGTTGGATGAGATGAAGAAAGTTGGACGATTATCCAACTTCAATACCATAAAGTTATGGTAATCAAGACAGGGTGGTTTGGAGAAGGAATAGGCAATAGATCAGTGGAACAGAATAGACAGCCCAAAAATAGGCCCAAGCGAATACAGTCAACTGATTTTTGACAAAAGAAGTAAAGGCAATTCAATGGAGAAGATGGTCTTTTCAACAAATGGCGCTTGCTATAGACTGAATGTTTGTGTCCCTCCCAGAATTCATATGCTGAAATCCTGACCCCCAAGGTGATAGTATTAAGAGGTGAGGCCTTTGGGAGACGATCAGGTTGTGAGATCCCTGAGAAGCCTCCCTTCCCCCATCCCCCACACCGTGTGAGGACACAGGGAGACGACGGCAGGTTAGGATGCGAGCACTCACCAGACACTGAATCCACCAGAGCCGTGACCTTGCACTTCCAGCCTCTAGAGCTGTGAGAAATAAACATTTGTTGTCTATAAGCCACCTAGTTTACGGTATTTTGATTGTAGCAGCCTGGATTGAAGTACTGGACATTCAGATGCAAAAAAAAAAAAAAAGAATCTAGACACAGAGCTTACATCTTTCACAAAAATTAACTCAGAATGGATCATAGACCTAAATGTAAAATGCAAAACTGTAAAAGCCGTAGAAAGTATGGCAGGAGAAAGTTTCGGTGACCTTGGGTTTGGCAATGACTTTCTCAGATATGACACCAAAAGCATGACCCATGAACGAAATAATTGATGAGCTGGGCCTCACTGGAATAAAAACTTCTGCTCTGTGAAAGACGAGTTCAGCAAATGAGAAGCCAAGCCACAAATGGGAGAAAATATTTGCAAAACGCATATCTGATGAAGGACTTGTATCCAAAATATATGAGAGACTCTTCAAATGCAACAATAAGAAAACAAACAACCTGATTAAAAACAGGTCAAAGGCCTTAACGGATATTTCACCAAAGAAGATGTACAGGTGGAAAATAAGCACATGAAAAGGTGCTCAGCATCATATGTCATCAGGAAAATGCAAACTCAACAACAATGAGGCACCGCTACACATCTATTAGAATGGCCGAAACCTGGAACACTGACATCATCAAATGCTGGTGAGGTTGTGGAGCAACAGGAACTCTCTCGCTCATTGATGGTGGGAATGAAAAATGGTGCAGCCACTTAGGAAGACAGTCTGGCAGCTTCTGACAAAACTAAACACACTCTCAGGATATGATCCGGCAATCATGCTCCTTGGTATTTACCCAAAGGAGGTGAAAACTTAGGTCCATATAGAAGCTTGCACACACATGTTGACAGTAGCTTTATCCATAACTGCCAAAACCTGGAAGCTGCCAAGGTGTCCTTCAGTATAACGAATAGATAAATAAACTGTGGTACATCCCGACAACGGAATATTACTCCACACTTACAAGAAATGAGCTGTGAAGCCACGAAAAGACATGAAGGAATCTTAAATGCATATTATTACTACTGAGTGAAAAGACAATCTGAAAAGGCTACATGCTGTATGATTCCAACTATACGGCATTCTGGGAAAGGCAAAATTATAGACACAGTGACAAGGGATTGTTCGGGGCTGTAGGGGATGCAGAGGAGCACAGAGGATCTGAAATACTGTAATGATGGACATGCAACATTATACCTTTGTCAGTCCTATAGGGCTGCACAGCACAGAGTGAACCCTACGGAACCTCTGAACTTCAGCTAATATTTAGAAGCAATCACTATTGGCCATCAATTGTAACCAGCGTATCACACCCGAATACACATTGTTAACAGTAAAGGGAGACGTTAAGGTCAAACTTTTCATCTCACTTTCTCTACTGTCTATGCAACATTTTTGTAAATATAAAACTTCCCTAAAAAATAAAATCCATTAATTTTTTCTTTTTTTAAGTACAAAGGGAAAATGGGGAGTACGGAGGGTATAGCTCAAGTGGTGGAGTGCATCCTTAGCATGCAGGGGGTCCAGGGTTCAATCCCCAGTACCTCCACTATAAATAAATAAGTAAATAAACCTAATTACCTCCCCCAACCAAAAAACAACCCTTAAAAATAAAAATAAATAAATAAAGAGAAAAAGTGTCTTTGTGACACTGGGTGGGGGGGTGGGAGATTTTTTTAACCACACTCAAAAAAAAAATATGCCATAAGGAAGATGCGGCTCTATCAGACTCACACTGAGATTGTGAAACTCCAGCAGGACCCCCGCAATGTGAGGGTCCCCACAACGTGAGGAGGTCTCCTGGGGGGTGTCACAGACTCTCCCAGATCCGACAGCACCTGGGACTACCAACAAGTGACTGGCGCTCTACAGTTTCCAAAGCATCTCCCTCTTGGTTCTTAGGACCCCCGTGGAAGATGGGGCTGGTTGGGGGCACCAGCTGCCTTGCTGAGCTCAAGGCACTGTGGGTGGCAGAGAGGCAGGACTCAAACACAGGAGCCCACCCTTTCTGCACACTTACCTACCAGGTGCCCTTTTTAGGCTCAAAAAGGATGGAGGATGGGGGAGGACGGAATACTCTGGTGGTTGGGGGGAGCAGGAGAAGCCGAGCGCGGGAGTCGGAGCCCAGACCAGGCAGAGCGGGGCAGGGAAGTGCCCAGGTGCCCGGCTCCCTCGGGGTCTGGCTCACAAGCCAGTTCACACCGGATACTGAGAACCAAATTTAGAGGGAAATTTACAAGCTGTTTGATGTCATGCTGGCAGCTTGACATTGGCGGTGATGAGTGTACTTACACCCCAGGGATGGGCAAGCACGATCAATCAGGGTCCCCCCGCCCAAACTGTTAGCGTTTACCAGGCATTACTAGAGAGGGGACTACAACAGAGAATGGTGTGGCCCCCTCTGTACACCCCAAATGGCCACCAGTCCCCTCTCACTCTGTGGATGGGGCAGAGGGTGGGGGGAGTGGTGGGGAGATGAGATCCTGACCTGGCCAGAGTCCTCGTTGGGGCAGACAGTCCAGGTTGTCCCTGGGGACAAGAGAAAGGGCCCCTCGGTGAGAGCTGGCCTCTGTCGAGGGCTCCCCTCAAATCCAGCCTGTCGTGTGCAGCCTCCACGGGGCACGCCATGCCTGGGCTTCTAGTGGGGCCGGGCTCGTGACCGCGGGCTGCTTGCCCGATCCCTCCTCCCCATTCTGTCCTGGTGCCCGTCTCTCTGGTTCTCCCCCTTTCTCTCCAGTCCTCTCATTTCCAGGAATCAGCAGCAGCAACCACACTGGGCCCTCCCTGCCCCACCCTGCCCAGAAGCAATGAAGATCAGAGGTGGGTCTGCATTAAGCAGAGACCAAAATAAGGACAGAGGAGGGGTAGGAGGGCAGGAAAGCCCCAGCACCAGCCTGGACCCCTCGGTGCTCCAGGCCCCCTCCTCCCACCAGGCCAGGGCACAGCCTGCAGTTCAGACCCAGCCTTGCGACCGACGGTGGCCTCTGCAGAGGGTGACAGGGGCCTAACGGGAGCACTGTGGCCCCACCTGGCCCACAGGGGGACCTGCCGGGGAGACAAAGGGGAAAGGAGCCGGAGGAGGGGTGAGCAGGGCCTCCTGCAGCCGGACAGCCCAGCCCGGACTGGAGGAGGCGGCTCTGCATCCCTGAAATTCCTCCCCTGCCTACACAGAGAGGCCTCGGGCCATCCGGGCCCACCCACAACCAGGGCCTCTGTTCACCAGCCTCAGGAGAGCTGAGCCCCGACTGGCCGAGGCAGCCTCATCAGCCCACGGGCCTCCTGGGAGATGGGTTTGAAGCCCGAGGTGAACTCAGGGACAAGGGAGCACTAGCTCTGGTTTAATTTCTATTCTTCGTATTTTCACAGATTGAAAGAACTTCCAGCGTGTAGGGTACAGCTCAGTGGTAGACTGCCTGCTTGGCATGCACGAGGTCCTGGGTTCAATCCCCAGTATCTCCCTTGAAAAATAAACACAGAAATAAAATAAATCAACTTAATTACCTACCACACTAAAGAAAAAGAATTTTCTTTCAAGTTTCATTTCCTTTTCTCTGAACTGCCTGCTGACATCCTTCATCCATATTTCAGCTGGAACTTTGGCTCTTTTCTTACTGACCTGTAGGAGCTCTTTATATGTGAAGGCAAACCCCCTTCGCCGTGTGCAGCCCCGTGGCCTGCCTGCCAGGAGCAGGAGGCTTGTCACAGGCTCCAGAGAGAGACAGTAAGGCATGTTTTTGTCGTCCCCCGAAACAAACGTGGGTGCTTCCAGGGCAGCGCCCGTGTCTGCTCTTGTTTGCCCCAGAATCTCGATGGCACAGGACTCTGGCTTGTTAAAGGAAACTGGCAGTGAGCTGGGAGCCAGGGGCAGCAGCAGGGATGTGTGGATGGACAGGGAGGCCTGGCCGGGCCTGGAGGAGCGGGCCCCCACCGCCCTGTGTGCAGGCGGCACCCCACCCAGTATCCTCTTCCCGGAGCTCCCACCCCTCGTCTCCTTACTCCCGGCCCCTTGCCCACCCTGGGGTGCCCACCAAGCAGAGGTCAACCCCCCCCCCGGAGTTATCAGAGACCAATGACCACAGAGGTTCCCAGAAACACTACTGATTTTTTCGTCTGTTTTCCACCAGGCAGAGCCAGCTCAGAGAGAGGACCCTGACACCCGCCCTTGCTCCAGCCATCCGGGGTGCTCCGGACCGAGCCCGGGTGTCACATCATGGGCCTCCCTTTGACTGACACTTGGTGAGAACGGCAAACTATTTCACTGACAAATAGCTGGAAATATTTTTATGTGTTCACAAACATGACTGTATTATGGGAAGGAAGTAAAATTCACCTCGGTTATGAAGATGACAGAACTGTGTGCCGGTGGGGGTGCCACCTCGCCAGGGTCTTGGCGGTGCTCACCTGGGGGGCTCCGGGAGCTGCCAGCCACCTCACCCCAGAGATGCTGAGATCCAACGCCTCTCCACAGGAGTTCTGGGGCAGGGGGTGGAGAAGTTGTGCACGTGAACCCCCCAGGGGAAAGGCTCACCCCTTCAGAATTCTGGTCCCAAAAGAAAACTGCAGTGGGGGGTGTCAGAGAGAATCCCCAAGGTCAGAGGCCAAGGATGCATGCCTCCCCCAGCCCGCCCCGGGGAATCTGTCCATGGTCAGCTGCCTCCACCGACAGCCAGGCCAGGTGGGCTCAGGGAGGTGCAGCAGAGGCCCTGAGGGAGCAGGTGCAGGAGGTTCCGACAAGGAGCAGCTCACAGCTGCTCAGCTGGGGCCGGGTGCTGGGGTCCGGGTCAGCCCACCCGCCCACCTCGGGCTGAGGCGGCCTGTCCTGACCTGGGGACACTGACAGCACTTCTGGGCCACGGTGCTCTCAAGATGACCCCCTAGAACCTGAGCCCAGGGCTTCCAGGCTCCAGGCCCACCCCAGCTGTGCCCCCACCTGCCACCTTCACACTCAGGGCCCTCCCTGGACGGCTGCAAAGGCCGGCTCCGCATCTCCGCATCTGGGATGAGCCCAGCGCGGCTGCAAAGCAGTCTATGTGGCTGCCGGATGGACTGAGGGCTGATTCGGAAGCCACAGGACAGGTGGAGCCACACACAGCCGCAGCCACAGGCCCCGCAAAGCGCCGGCCGGGTCTTCCTTCCCAGCCCGGGTCTGTGAGCCATCACCCTGCAGTGCCACCTTCAAAGGCAGCTCTTCAAAGCCACGTCCGCCCCACTCGTCACAGTGCCAGGCAGTCGCCGACAGGGACAGAACTGAGTCAGCCCCGCCTCCGGCGGGCCTGAAACGCCTGCCTGCCGAGCCTGCAGCTTGTGGAAGACAAGCAGGAGTAGACATCGGAGGAGGGAGGGAGGAGGGACAGAGACGGGAAGGTTCTGGCAGCCCTGGCGGGAGGCAGGGTGTCTGAGCCAGCGTGGGAGCAACACCGCCCGCCAGACACAAGTGCTCCAAACACAGACCACGACTCACCACCGCACAGTGGCCCAGACCAGCGGGAGCCGGAACCTAGAAGGACGGGCTTCATGGCCATTCAGTCCCTTTTCCCTGCAAGGTGTGTGTCAATGAAAGCGCCAGGGGTTTGTTTTTGTTTTGTGTTTCAGGTCAATCAGACCTCATTCTTCTTTTAAGTTCTATTCTCGGGGATGCAAATACCCATGTGATCAGTCCGTGGACACCTGAGCCTCTGACACGTGAGTTTCGTGGCAAGTCTTGGAGGAAAGAAGCGGGGTTTCCGCAGAGTCAATTCATGGAGACCCAAGGGATCCCAGAAAGTCATCTGACCCAACCCTCCTGGTTTAAAGAGAGGGAAACTGAAAACAGACAGCTTCCCTGGTGGCCCAAGGCCTCCCAGCCCAGTGTTGAGAAGTCGTGCCCTGTGCAAAGAGACCATGTATTTTTACCTTTAAAAATGTCCTTTGCACACCCATGCTCACTATTGGCACTATTCACAACAGCCAAAAGTGTCCACCGACAGGGGAACGTATAAACAAATGTGGTCCATCCACACCGTGAATTATTATTCAGCCTTAAAACAAAAAGGGGGGGAATTCTGACACATGATCCAACGTGGATGAAACTTGAGGACATTATGCTGGGCGAAATAAGCCAGATGCAAAGGGACAAATGTGTGTGTTTTCCACTTACATGAGGTATTTCGAGTAACCAAATTCAGAGACAGAAGGTAGGATGGAGGCGGCCGGGGGCTGCGGGCAGGGGATGGACAGTTAGTATTTAATGGGGACAGAGTTTCAGTTCTGCAAGATGAAAATATTCTGGGGATCATTGGTGGTGATGGTTGCACAACAAAGTGAATGCACTTAACGCCACTGAACTTCACACTTAAAAATGCTTAAGATGGTAAATTTCATTATATATATATATAAATATAAATATATACCACAATTATAAAAAGAAAAGTTCTGCAACTGTATCTCTGAGAAATCATCAAGAAAAAAGTGAAAGAAAGTTGTATTTGTCATGCTGCCTTTAAATCGGGTTTTTAAGAAGAGCTCTTTTAGAACTATGTGACATTTCAAACTTTAACTTCTGCTGACAAAGAAGAAAGATGTAGAGGAAAAAAAATGCTTAACAATCCCGGACAGAAAACCATGAACTGAAAGGAGTGAGCTGCTGTGACGGGCTCGGTGCAGCCAGGCCAAGGCAGGGTGGCTGCTCTGCGGGGCAGACCTGGAGAGACACTCGCAGGGGACACCCACCCCACCCAGCCCGCAGCCTCCCTCCTCAGCTCGGGCACAAAAAAGTGCCAACCGCACTGCCACAGGTGTCCTGGAGGGGCCCCTCTTTCGGTCTGAGCTGTGATCTCCTTAATGGTCACCCCTGGCCCCTCCTCCCAGCCCCAGGCCCCTCAGGTCCCAGCCCTATGGCCCCAGAGACAGACACTGCATGGGAAGCTGACGCACCGTGGCCATGGGACCCGGATCGGATGCCCACCCCGCACTGGGAAGGGCAGCCACATGGCGGGCTCCCTGCACCGCAAGACTGACCCTCACAGCAACGCTCCTCTTTCACAGAGGAGGAGACTGGGGCTCTAAGAGGTGACCCTTCCTCTGTCCAAGGGTGCTGGTCCACCCTCTCCATCAAGGCACAGCCACGATTGTCCCTTCCTGCAGGGAAGGACCCATCTCACCACCCCCATCGCACAGAGCCCAGGAGCCCCAGGCTGACTTGGGCACAGTGGAGCCTGGAGCCCCTGCAGTGGCTTTAACGTGGACTGCACCCCAGTGGGGACCAAGGCGCAAGACCCTACAAACCCCTAGAGGTAACGGCACAGAAGTCTCCATTGAGGTCAAGCCCCAGCCAACCACCCAGTACCCACAGGGCTGGGAGACGTAGGAGGCGGGAAAGCAAAGGGGACTGGAACTCAGAGCCACAGCTTGATCCAGGGGGATGAACTGTCTGACTGCATTTCAGCAGAGGCGCCAGACCAGACTTTAAGAAGCTGCTGGCCTGTGGACCTGGCATTCCTTCCAAGGGGGCCACTGAGGATGGGGAGACAGGAGAAGGCAGGTCCCCAAGACGGCATCAGGAGAGACGCCTAAGTACCCTTTAAGTGAGGGAATAAAGGAGGGGAGAAGAGAAACAGGGGACAAAGCCAGCCCTCCAGCCCCTGCTCCACAGGGTCCAGCCAG